>NC_040082.1:29300760-29603790 GCF_003369695.1 Bos indicus x Bos taurus
TATTATTATGTTAGTCACCACTTTTTTTTACCCCAAACAATAAAACTCAGCCTAAACACATGTTTTATTTCCAATAACTTAATAAATTTTCTGAAATATTAATAAATGAAATTCGCACATGTAACTGTTAGGCATTGCTATGTAACAATCCCCCAATCACAGTGACAGACAAAAATAAATAGTCAGATCCCACTCAGGAGTCTGCATGTCTGCTGCATGGCTCAGCTTCAGGCTGCAAGTCTGCAGGTCGGCTGGAATGGCTCTGCAATACGTGAATGCAGCCCAGCACCCAGATGCTCGTGGGGCAGTGGCTCAGGCACAGCATCTTCTCACTGCAGAGGTCAGATGTCCCTAAAAATAAGGGCTAGGTTCAAACTGGTACACCGTTACCTCCTCACATTCTATAAAATGCAAGTCACATGGCCAAGCCACACACCAGTAAGTGCCTCCCGTGGAGTTATCAGTAGATGGAGTGAGTATTTGCTGAATACTAATCCAATCTGCCAAGATGCTATAAAGAACTCTAGAGGCACTTTCTAATGAGGAATGACAAAAATGATAAAACTAATAACACTGTTATCTGAAAAGCAACTTATAAGGGGACCATCCTGGAAGCATAAGTTTTACTTTGTTTAAAAAAGTCACTTTATAGAAGTCAAACTTCCTACTTACCCAACTGAATGCATTCAATTCTTAAGCTCATATGGGACAGAAACCTACCTACAGAGGATCCTGAAAAGCTATCATGTTCATGATTCCTTCATTCCTCTCTTATGTTAAAAGCGCTTTTAAAAAAGAAGCAAAATTACCAGAATCTCCATTCAGATGCTCCAAGCTGGGGCTTAGCAGGCCATCTGCAAAGGGATGAAAAAGCAGCACTGATTTGTTGGAGTCGATTAGACTTTGTGGTAAGTCAGGAGCCCTGAGTTCAAGTCAGGTACTCAACTACCTTAACTGCTCCTTTACATCAGCTGCCTGCCCAACACACCCTCCAGGCGCCCATTTCCTCACCCCTGAATGCCCTCCCAGATGCAGCCGGTCCTCCTAATACAGCATCTCTGGCTCTATAACATGTTGTAGGTTTTCTGGTGTCACTGTTTCCTCAATGGGGAGTGCTCTGTAGAATCACTGATTTCAGCTCTACAAAGCTTATGTGTGCTAAAGGTTGACAATGAGAAATCTTATTTAATATTCTAGATTCTGTCTCGCATCAAGAAGAAATTCTCTTGGGATTTGTTGAGCTCATTTGCAGCACAGCAACAGTTTATTCTCTACATTAAAATCAAAAGGTTGCCTTCCCTTATTGGGTGCCTCTGATATGCCAGCAAAAATCAGCCCCTCTTTCTGTGTTTGGCTGTGGGCCTATTTCATAACAAAATGATGAGTAATGGGCTTTTTTTTTTTTTTTTTTTTGAGCCATTATATTATCCTAAGAACCAGAAGGTGGGTTTTGAACTAGGGATGGGAGGAGTGATTGCCCACCCTTACCTGGCAGTGTACAGCAGAAAAAAAGAAAGAAAAGTCAAACAGTTTAAAAATCAACTTCTAAAGCGAAAGGTCTACCCTCCTCTGGAGAAAATGTAACTAATTAATTATTAACTCCCCATCACTTGTCAAGTTCTTCAGGCAGACAGTAACCTCACTCGTTTACCTGGCAAACACCCATGTCCCCTTAGCCCGTGAGTTTTGTACTACATCTCACTAATTCTCTGCACAGTCCTCTGGGATAAGTGCTATCTCCCCTTTACAGGTGAGAAACCCGAGCTGGTTCCAGCTTTGCCAACCTCGGTTGCCCCAGATTCAGTGAAGAATTCCCTTTCACTCTCCTCGCGACATTCCTGGCCTCTTAAATCTCACCTCCTGGTGCAGCAGGGCGCGGGATACGGGCTGGGGACAGCGGCTCAGTGCCCTTTGGAGCTGGGGCGGGTCCAGCCGGTGGCCAGGCGGCGCCCAGGCCCGGTCGCTTCGCACTCTTGACGAGCCATGGAGCTGGAGCGGCCGGCGCCCGCGGAGGTGCGCATGAGCCAGGCCATCCAGCCTGCGCACGCCAACTCTCGGGGCGAGCTGAGCGCAGGACAGCTGCTCAAGTGGATCGACACCACAGCCTGCCTGGCGGGTAGGAGTGCTGGAAGGCGGGTGTAAGACCGGGGAGACCCGGGGTGCCGGGGTCCGGAAGGGGGGGAGCCCTACTTGAGGGGCCCAGTGTGTGCTGGGTAGGCGAGTGTCCGGGATGGCGGAGAGTGCCCCATTAGCGGGCGGGGATGTGGAAATGCAGGATGGCTGGTGTCAGTAAGGCAGAAGTCAGGATGTCAAAAGATCTGAGGCAGTGGGGTGCGGGTCTGCGCCACCCCAGGACCCGGAATGGGTAAGGAGAGAGAAGGAAGGAGGGGAGGGTATTTACAGAGTTTTAAGCCTTGTGCAGCTGGGAAATAATGATTGAGATTGTTTCTCCAGTACTGGGAAAGTCCTGGACCACTGGTTCTTAAACCTCTTAGTCTTTTATCCCATTAAATAAGCGAGGCCCCAAGAGAACATTCATGTGGGTTCTTTTTTATATGCATATTTACCATATGTGAAATTTTTAAAAATAATTCTTTTGAAAATAACAAAAATCCATTACATATTTTTATTGTAAAATAACTATTTTCAACAAGAACATAAATATACTTAGAGAAGTGATATTGGCTTACATTTCTGCAGATCTCTTTAATGTCTAGTTTAGTACATCACCCATCTCCCATATCTGCTTCTGAAGTCAGTCTGTTGCCTTCCACGCCCTCGCGTAGTCTCCACGAAGGACCTTTGCACCTGCTGTTCTTTTTGCCTTTGCACTCTCCTCTTGGCCCTTCCTTGCGTTCCGTCTCCACTAAATATCATTTTTGCAGAGCAGTCTATCCTAACCACCTGCTGTACACTTGCACCCTTCATCGCTTTTGTCACAACACCCTTTCCAAATTCCTTCACACCACTTAACACAATCTGCGATTACTTTGTGTATTAGTACGTTCACCTTTGATTTCCTGACTGGCCAATTAGCATGTAAACTAAAGCTAGTTTTCTAATGTTTATTAAGCACTAAACAAAAACCTCCTGATTATATGGATGGGTAACTGAACGGATGTGTCCAGAGCCTGCAATCTTATTTAGGAAGCCAGGCTTTGCATACAACACTTAATAGACCCAGCAAATGTACATTTTAAGTAAACTATGTTAGGATAAAATATTAGAGCTGGAAGGAGCTTAAGATCACGTATCCCAGGATTCTTGTTTTACAGAGGACAAAAGTAAAGCTCAACTAATTACAAATCCCTGCTTTCCTGAATGAGTGTTCATACAATTTCTAATCCCCTGTGTGTTAACCACCCACAAAATTCAGTCATATCCGATGCCAGTCTGTTTGATTTCTGTTTATTGATAGGAATGTTTGGCTTCTGTCTTAACAGTTTTAATAAGGATTTGAGGTTGGTTATAATAACATAATAATGGCAACATGAATACAAATGTAATTCACATGGAGGAGAAACCAGTATAGAAATTATGGAGGTTGCTAATAATAACGATGCCTATTTCCATGGCAACTGAATTCATCATGTGAATATTGAAGTGACTTTTAAAGTTACCTCACTCAGTGCTTCTGTCCTATAATGAAAGAACAATTGCCCTCTTGCAATTTTCATAAAAATGTCTATGCTTTTACATCTTTGGAAACTCAGACCACAGCAGGAGTCAACTGATAACCGATTACTGTGGACCTTAATAGTTATATTATTAACAATACAATATTGAAGAAACCTTTATGATAAAGTTGGTTTGGAAACATGCTTAATACCTTTGTTAAACACTCTACAGTAGGAAAAGACACTACATAAGCAAAGGACATTATTTAGCCAGTGAAAGTCACTCAGTCATGACCGACTCTTTTTGACCCCATGGCCTATACAGTCCATGGAATTCTCCAGGCCAGAATATTGGAGTAGGTAGCCTTTCCCTTCCCCAGGGGCTCTTCCCAACCCAGGGATTGAACCCAGGTCTCCCGTATTGCAGGTGGATTCTTTACCAGCTGAGCCACAAGGGAAGCCCAAGAATACTGGAGTGGGTAGCCTATCCCTTCTCCAGTACATCCTTCTGACCCAGGAATTGAACCAGGGTCTCCTGTATTGCAGTTGGATTCTTTACCAACTGACCTATATCCAAGATGTAACTGAATCTTTGGCAGAGAAATGCTCCATGGTATTATATTTAATACAAAAGGAGTAAAAAATAAAAAATAAAAAAATAAACCTGTTTTTTCCTGGCATTTTTCCAACCAGAGTTCCCAGTGACCCACACTTCTGTATAGACACATTACTATGACAAGTAATGATCACAACTGTGGCCCCAAAGTACTCCCATGACACACGGGCACTGCTAGATTCCCAAATGCCTTCCCAATGCTTAAAGGAAGATGAAATACATTCACTATCATGTCGCCATTAGACCTCATTTCTGTCAGTGGCCCCATTATTCTTCTCGTATCTTAATCCTAGAGCCTTTAAGCCATCTATGAGTCATTCTCCACCCTCCATATTTTAAAATATCTCAGTCTCACATTTCCTTCTCTATTTCATTTGTGTATCTTTTCCAGGGTTCACTCTTTCAGGAATGGCACCCAAATACCCAGTGATGCATGCCAAAAATCTAGGCATCAACCATCCTTGATTCTGTACCTTGCTTCTCCCTCCATAGATCTAATCTATGAACCAAGTCTTATCAACGTTCCCTTGAAGCAATCTCTCACACCCAAGCATCTTGCTAGGCTCCACTGCCACCACCTAATGCAGGATAAACATCATCTTTCATGTGGACTTCAGCAGTGGTTTCCAAACTGGTCTTCTCCATTCATTCTGGTCTCCTCTCCGCACTGCATCTAAAGTACTTTTTGAAGGTGCTTATTTGATCATGTCACTTGTTCTGTTCATCTTGTCCCACTGTCTTCCTTACCAAAGGCTATAAAAGTTCCTCTTCTAACATGGTAAGTATCTCCCATTAGAAAAATATCTCGCACAGATAACCATAATCCCTGGAACAAACACTGAATAAAAGCCACATAAGGGAACTGAAAAGCAAACAAAAGTAGGTTTAAAACATTTGGAAATCAACTCTCAGAGGAACAGAATGGTGCTAAGAAGCTTTGTCTTTTTTTGTTTGTTTTGTTTTTAATAATTTTAAGATCTTCTGTCCTTAGAAAGAATCTAATATTCTCCCAGCTTAATTTGAGGGAAACTCATAGACTTGCTGATTTGAAGAGCCAGAGGATTTAGGGGAAATACAGCTACTGGAATATGAGGGGGAAAATTCAAGACAAGAGAGAACCAGAGAGGTAGAGCCCTAAAATATATTTATAATCTTTGCTCAGCTCTCTGGTGAACCTTGAGTCATGTATATACAGGCAGACTCCATACTTCCTTCCTGAGGCCAAAAGAATTAAAAGAGCTGATCCCACCTTTAGGGAGACAGAGTTTTATACTGTGAGTTTGATCAAATTATCCAATTTAAAAAAAAGCACAATACTCTTCAGAGGATCATATAAGAACCCACAATTTCTATAACATATCACTCATAATAACTAGGCTACAATCCAAAACTACTTGATATTCAAACAAACAGGAAAGCATGACCCATTCTTAGGAGAAGAGACAGTCAGTAGAGACCAATCCCTAGAAGACTTAATGCTGGAATTAAGCTTCAAGAATTTTTAAACCGGGTGTCATAACTCTGCTCAAGAATATAGTGAAAAATATGATCATAACAAAAGACACAGTAAATCTCAGCACAGAAATAGAAACTATAAAAACAATAACTCAATGGAAATTCCAGAACTGAAAATTATAGTATTTTAAGTTAAAAACTCACTAGATAGGATTAAACAAAGAATGGAGGTGACTGAGTAAAGTTATTAAACATAAAGATGGATCAATAGAAATTATCCAATCTGAAGAACAGAGGGGAAAAAATGAATTTAAAAAATAAAATGTCTGGGATTTATGAAAAAAATAAAATGCCTTTTATAATTAAAGTCCCATAGACAAGAGAAGGCATGGGAAAAAAACAAATATTTGAAGAAATAATAGATGAAATTTTCCCAAATATGGTAAAAGACATACATGCACAGATTCAGAAACATCATGGGACACCAAGCAAAATCAATACAAAGAAAGTCACATTTATGCACATCATCAATTCTATGGTGAACAGAAAATCTTGAAAGCAGAGAAAAACACTTTATGATATATAGGAAAACAACTATTAGAATTAGCCACTGACCTCATTAGAATTAGGGCTTTCCTTGAGGCTCAGGTGGTAAAGAATCTGCCTGCAATGCGTGAGACCCAGGTTCAGTCCCTGGGTTGGGAAGATCCTCTGGAGGATATGGCTACCCACTCCAGTATTCTTGCCTGGAGAATTCCATGGACAGAGGAGTCTGACGGGCTACAGTCCATGGGGGTCACAAAGTCAGACACGACTGAGCACCTAACGCTTTCACTTTTATTAAGAGTTAGCTACTAGCCTCATCTGGAGGCCCGAAGATACTGAAATATCTTAAACAATATCTTTAATACTAAATATTACAAAAATTGTCAACCAAGAGCTTCAAGGCCCTGTTGGTTTATCCTCAGCCTTCTCTTACCTACTCATATTGTTGCTTTTTTCATTTTTTCCACAAAAACCTTCATCAGGACCTTTGTAACCACAGTTCCTTCTGCCCAGCAAGCCCTCCCTTCTCTGCTCCCTTCTCCACAACACACATCTGTTTCTACTCCTTCTCATCTTTCAGATCTCACTTCAAGCATCCTCTCCACATGGACACCTTCCTTGACATCCCACCCAGGTGTGGTTCCTCCAGTTACAGACCCTCAAAATATCCATGTTTTCTTCAGATCACCTAACTCATTTTGTTATTATGTACTCATTTAATTAATGTCTGGTTCTCCACTAGACTCCATGAGAATAAGGACAGTGGCTGTTTTACATTTCCAGGACCTTACATAGAGGTTGGCACAGCACAGGTTGTTGTTGTTCAGTCGCTAACTCATATCTGACTCTTTGCGACCCAATGGACTGCAGCACACCAGGACTCCCTGTCCTTCACCATCTCCCTGAGTTTGCTCAAACTCATCTCCATTGGGTCAATGATGCCATCCAATCATCTCATCCTCTGTTGTCCTCCTCTTGCCCTCAATCCTTCCCAGCATCAGGGTCTTTTGCAAACAGTCGGCTGTTCTCATCAGGTGGCCGAAGTACTGGAGCTTCAGCATCCGTCCTTCTAATGAATATTCAGGGTTGATTTCCTTTAGGATTGACTGGTTTGATCTCCTTGCTGTCCAAGGGACTCTCAAGCACCTTCTCCTGCACCACAATTCAAAAGTATCAATTCTTTGGCATTCAGCTTTCCTTATGGTCCAACTCACATCCATACGTGACTGCTGGAAAAACCATAGCTTTGACTAGATGGACCTTTGTTGGCAGTGATGTCTCTGCTTTTTAACATGATGTCTAGGTTTGTCATACCTGTAGTCACCATCTGCAGTGATTTTGGAGCCCAAGAATTTAATCAATATTAGTTAAAAGAAGGAATGAAGAAGTCACCATCGTTTTGATCAATCATCATTCCTGGATTACATCCACTTAGCTACTACTATTCCTCAGCTTCTCAGTTTTCCCAGGAAATCAGAAATAGCTTTAGGGGTCCTCCACTTTTACTGGCATACTGCATGAAGGACAATTAAAACCAAGAACCAGAAGAGATTGGTCCTGTCTAATTCATCTCTGTCACACTTACAAAGAAAAATGATCACACGTAAAATTTGTGGCCCTATGCTGGTTCCCCATATTTTAATTTTTCATTTTTAATTTAATGGCCCTTGAAAGTCTATAATATAGACCATGGCAATTGAGTCCCTAAAGCCCATATTCAGCCAAGAACTTCTCTAGGGAACATTTTTTGGTTGGCCTTTTTTCTCAGAGTTCCTATTGCTTCTACAGTCAAAATGACTATTTAGAACAATGTATTTGATCTTTCTAAGCCAAAATTGCCTCATTTGTAAAATGGAACTATTAACAGTATCAACCTCATATAATTAACATGCATACTTAGCTCAGTGCCAGACCAATAATAAATGATAATTATTATGATTATGTTTCTTTGTGATCCCTAATGCAATCTGGTATAGTGCTACATACACATAGAAGATGCCCAATATGTACAATAAAAAGTCTTTTTTTTGTACTTCAGTCATCATTTAAATCACTCAAAATTTGGTAACTCATGTTGGTTACCAAATTGGTTGGCTACAGGGTTACACTTTATCAACAAGAGTAGTTTAATAAACATATCATTCCCTCATGTCAGGAAACTTTACAGCATATATTTGCAAGAGTCCCAATCATTCTCCAGAAAAAGGGCATTGACTATGACTTTTAATGAGTAGACTCATTAAAAGATAGGACTGATTCAGCTCAAAGTGTCTGAAAATCAATGGGAATTTAACAAATATTTGATACACTGAATTAAACTGAGCCCACCTTGAGCATTTCTAGAGTCTAATATATTTATGTGTCTTTTCTCTAATTGAACTTCAGACCTGGGAAGCCCATTCTCCCCTCTCCATCACTCACATACACAGTTCTGCTATGGTTAATTTTCTAGTAACTCAGTTTAGGTCATGTGCATATTTGGAAGAATAGCTATTTCCAGTGAGTAAAAGAGAATGTCCCATTTTCTACAGAATTAGATCATAGGGAAGAATGTTTCACATACTTGCTCTCTGGAGTACCTTATCATATCTCTTTACCTGGGACTGTCAATATATATTACAATTAAAGTAATCCTCTATACACAGAGAATGCAGATTCAGTATAATTCACTATCTCTTTCTTTTTCATAATATGGCACTAGGAGTGAAGTCTGCAAAATTAAAATGGAGTTAAAATTTCTTTAAAAAGCTAATGCAGTCAGCCTGCTTAGGTTTTAATTGTTCCTCAGAATGAAATTCTGGAAAAAACACATGTCAACATTTTTCCCAAAGAGGATAAATTCCGATACTTTTACATAAAGTAAAACCAACAATAAAAAAAAAAAAAAAAAACGAATTAAATAATGCAGACAGGGACCATGGAAATAATTGGAGCTCCTTCCTAACCTCTCACCCTACTCAATGCTTTCCCCCTCCAGCACAATTAATGCAAGTGAATTTCATATGGATTTAGTAGTAATAAGTACATAATGATTAAATACTTACTACATGCCCATCTCTATTTCTCTGATGCTAAGTTTCTCTCTGATTTGGGATATGGCCTTGAAGTCTTCTGTACTGTTCAATGCTTACACTGGTTAAGTGGTTTAAATACATTCAGCTACTGGTTATGTGGGACAATGGATAAAGCTCTGATGCATTGTTTTTTTAAAGAGGGGTAGTACTTGACAAAATGGAAGTTGACACCAACTTATTGAAGTTACTATTCAAGTAGCTAGATATGCTGGGTATTGGTATTGAATTTCAAATCAAAGACAGTGTAAATTAAAACTTTGCAGGAAGTACAGTAACTTCCACGCAGTAGAAAAATAACTTTTCAAGCAAAGGAACTGTTATCAATCCAGTTCATTCAGAAGTGTGGGTACAGCGTTCCTGTACTGAATAGAGGGATGAGTTACTAGAATAAACCCACTTGTTTTGTTCCTCTTCCTGCATGCTGAAGTATTTAAACATAACTAATCCAGCCCTTTTTTTTTTTAACCTATTTTTTGAAGCTGAAAAGCATGCTGGCGTTTCCTGTGTCACAGCCTCAGTGGATGACATACAATTTGAAGCGACAGCTAGGTAAGTGGCATTGCTTTATCATGCCTTTCTCCTGGGTTTATTAGTTCATTTACAACATGTATTTGTGGCACCTAAGCTAACTCATTTGCAGTCATGGATCCAATTTGTTAATAAGTAATATTTGAGCCAATGTAAATCAGTAGATAATAATAATTTCAGGACCTACTTTTAGTAAATACTCAGTGTAAAATTTATAGCCCTGATTTGTTAAGAAATAGGTCTCAGCATTAAATGCCTTTTGATATAAGGCATTACAGGATTTATAAAAGCTGATTCTTAAATGGTTCCTTCCTTTACTAAGAATAATTAATGATAATAAGTATCTCTATAGTGGTGAATTTCATCATTAGGTTGTTGGGTAAATATTAATTATTCTCAGTAGGGATGTTAAATTATGAAAAACATTTTATATGTGGGAATGTGTATATTTTACCATTTCTTATTGTAGAAAACTTCAAGATATACAAATCTTTCAACCATATACAAAAGAAGAGAGAATAGTACCATGGATCCCCAACGACCCAACACCTAACAACAACAATAATCAATTCATGGATGATATTGTTTCATCAATACCCCTCCATAATCCCCCACGCACCTGGACTATTTTTAAGCAAATCCCATAATCATCTCTGAATATTTCATATATATTTCTAAAAATCATGGGCTCTTTTAGAAAACATAATAACATAGACACAATAGCATTAACAAAAACTATCATTCCCAATAGTCTTAAAAAAATGTTTGTCTGTTTTTTAATTTAAACAATTGGTCTATTGAATCAGGAACCAATATGGCTGACATGACCTTTAACATAAAATTTGCGTTTTCTTCTTTTCTCTTGCAATTTATTTTTTAAAGAAATCTGGTCTTTTGTCCTATACAGGTACTACATTTGTATCTGCTCACTGTATCCCTGTTTAACATGTTCACTGATACGGGGTTGGTCATTATTTCTATACCTTTCTGGTGGCAGAATTAGGAATTTTATTTTTTTAAGAGGTCATATAAATAATTCTAATGAACTAGGGTCATATAGTTTTATTTAATTTATTTGATTTTATGTTTATATCTCTTTTTCTTTCTGAATATCTTGATCCTGAAAGACATAAACATAACTTACCAAAAAAAAAAGGAAGAGAGGACATTGTCTGCTAGTTGCCACCAGTTTTCAAACCCTAGAGAGTCTGTCCACTGAGATGCCCAGTTCATCTCTCCAATCTTCAGCTTACAGTTATCTATCTGGCACTTATCCATTTATATAAAAACAAAATTAAGTTAAATAAAACCACACGCATAAAAAATTACACCTTCAAAGCTAATCCAAAAGAAATTTTTGGTAGGCATTCGAACTGTAGATATGGAGAGATCTTCAGAACTCAGTGCAGTCATCTTTGTACTGATAAGAACCCGAGGCCTAAGCCCCATAGCCAGCCAAAGGTCAGAGGGCAGCCAAAGGTCAGAGGGCACTTACAGCCTGGATCTTCTTACGGTCTATCCAGTGCTTTCCCAACCCACTTCTTCTATCTTTGTGATCAGCAACCTTTATTGAACATCCCCTGACACTTGTTGTCATAGTCTGCTGCAGTGTCTGAAAGAGCCTTTGACAGATACAGATACAGATGAAGATCTGTAAATACAGATGAAGGTCTGCTGACTCAGTGCAGACACTATGTGATTTTTTTCCCTCAAGTAGAAAAAGCTGACATGTGTCTTTATCTCAACAAAATTACAGATTACTGAAAATGCAAACTTATTTGAGAACACATTGAAGCCCCATTATTAAGCTTAGGAAAGCCAACAGTGTTTTACAATAAAATATCTATTATGTACTTTCCAATCCCAAATTCTATAACTTAGACTTAACAAGTAATCTCAGCATTGAATTGGAGTTTGCTGTCTGTACTGCGTTGTGTTTGTGTTATCAGAAAGGACTTGTGGCCACGAAAACGCACGGGACCCACACCATTAAAAATTAAGAAAATTGAAAGCTACCTATAGAAAGCCATATAATTCGGTCAAAAGCCATATTAGATATTTTTAACTCACAAATATATATTGCATATACCAAAAGTACTGGTCTAGACTTAAGAGAATACGTGAATGATTATGACACAATTCTGGAGTGTGGCAGTCGTTCAGTCTGGTAAGAAAGTCAGACAAATATATAGTCATCAGAATAGAGGATGCATGCCTATGGTGAGATATAAGTTCTGGGAGGCACATGTTGACTAGAGAATCAATGAGTGTTTCATGATGGAGGCAGTATTTAATATGGGCCTTAAATGAGGTATAGATTTTCACTAGTGAATAGGAAAAGGACTTCACAAGATGAGGTACATGTAAGAGCCTAAGCACTGAATTGGGAAGAAGTGGGTGTGCTTAGGAAAGGCCTGGTGTGCTAAGATGATGCCCTAGCAGTAGTGTGGGGTGGGTAACAGAAAGCCTTGAATGCCATGCCACGAAACTGATTTTACTTAGTTGGGACTTTAGCCGTTCCATTCATTTGACAATTCAGTGTCAGAAGTTTAGTTTGGCGGAGAACCAAGTCCTAAGAATTTCTCTTGCCTTTAAAGGCTGGGCAGAGATCACAAGAGTGACTGAGAGTGAATGAGGGATGAAACCCCCAAACTTTTAAACCTGGCAAAACCCTAATCTTTGAAAACCCATCTCAGATGTTACCTCTTCTATGACTTCTTCCCTGACTTTCTGAATTAGTCACTTCTGGGTGCTTTTGTAATACCTGATTTTTTTCTTCTTTTTGAAAAATGTCATAGCATTACACTTCATCTATATCCTCGTGTCCCAAGTAAAGACCAGTCTCCTTGATGTCAGCAACCTTGTCTTATTAATCACTGTATCCTGAGGTCTTAGCTTAGTGCCAGGACTAGTTGGAACTCAGTTAAATGTTATGAGCTGGAAAAAGAAAAAGATTATTATAGGAAGCTTGAATATGGAGGGGAAGAGAAAAGAATCTTGAGATAGAATAAACTTGAGAGTTAAGATTTTTAGAAAGGAAAAGGCTTGAACATTTTCATAGACTGATAAGGAGTCGAGGAAGGGGCAGAGACTGAGGTTACAAGAGTAAAGAGCTCTCTAAAGCAGGCCATGGGTGGAGGAGGAAAGGTTAAGAGAGGGGTGGGATCAAAGGCACAGGTAAAGAAAGGGGTCTGGAAGAGACCTAGTTTTCTTCCTCTGAAAGAAAAGATTGAGAAGAACACTGAGAATGCAGTTCACCTCTGAAGTAAGGGAGAAAAGCTGAGGAGGCTTGATAGACTCTTAGGTGAGCGAGCGGCCTAAACACAAAAGCTTTGAAACAACTTGTGGTTACATGATCAGAGTTCCAGAAATAATGTGGAGTGAATGAATCATCTGGCAACACTGAGTGCTCCTATAAACCTAGTGAAGCTATTCCATTTGTTTGCCTGCTTGCTTGCTTGTATGTCTATCCATTTATTTGTTAACCAACATTTTAAAATATCAATTGCATAGGTTTGCACGTGTTTGTTGTAACTTCTGTTTAGGAAACAACTGTGGTACAAGGTGTAGATTTGGAAATCATTTTGCACATCATCTTAGCAAAGGCCCTTTTCTGTTAAGAGGCTAGTCAGCTGACACATGTATAGTTTATAAAGATCTGTGTTTGTTTTTGCTGCTGTCTCGTTATGTTATCATTAGTTTGCATTTTTCATGCATGAGCATTATCAACATGGTAAGATGGAACTGTTCGATGGCACACATATTTAAGTAAATCTTCAAGTCTGAAATGAGATGTGCTAGAATTACTGAGGGTTTTTTTTTTTTCCACTAGAGTTGGACAAGTTATAACCATCAAAGCAAAAGTTAGTAGAGCGTTCAGCACAAGCATGGAGGTAAGAGGCTCCCTTTTCTTCCTACTGCCTGTTGGGGCTCATCTCTTTATTGTTTACAGAGGGCAGAGGAGGAAGCCTGGAATAACTTAAGCGTTTATGAGATTCTGAATTTCAGAAGGCCCTTGAATCTGTAGTCAGGCTCACAGGTAAATAAGGAGACTATGTTTCCCTGCTACTAAAATTAAATGTGATGCAATGAATGGTTTTTACAGAGAAGGATACACAGAAAGTAAACATACAAGGGAGAAAGGCGCCCTTGGTTCTTTGCCAGGTATGGGTTTTATTTATTAATTATTCTGACTCTATTAATATTCTAACTCTACTTTTTCTCCATCTCCTTATGCCTAACGAAAACCAGCCCCACAATTAACTAGTTTTTGAAAGGCAGAGTAATTGGAGCAAGAAGGGAAGCTTAGACTTTTCTTCTTCATCTACTTAGTTTTCTTCTCTTCACTATAGTTATGAATACAAAATTCTCAGAAATGCAAAAGTCTCAATACAGGTTAAAATAGCAGGAAAGGATTTCCTGGATCCCACATTGCAACCTGTAGGTTGGTTAGTAGCAGTCCCTTTGCTCTCTGGGCACAAATGACATGTATTTGTATCTTAGTTTCACAGATTAGGTGCCTCAAGTAACAGAAACTGATTGCCTCCCTGTTCTGCAGGCTAGCAGCCTGAATCAGGGTGTTAGTAGGGGAGGTTCCTTTCAAGGGCTATGGGAGAGAATCTGCCCCCATCCTCTCTCCTGACCCCTGGTGGTTTGCCAGTGACTTGCTTCACCCCAATCTCAGCCTCTGTCTGAACATGCTGTTCTCCCTGTGTTGATGTGTCCACATTTTCCTTTTCAGAAGGACATCAGTCATATGGGATCAGAAGTCCATCCTACTCCAGAAGGACCTTGTCTTAAATAATTACACCCCATTTTCAAATAAGGTTACATTCTGAGGTACCAGATTTGGTGGGGGACACAAATTAACCCATAACAGAACTGTTTTGGTAATAACCATACCTATGGTGATGGCTTTACCCTGATTTAGTCCTCACTTTCCCCTAGTATCTATATAAACAGGGTACTAAAAACTTGAAGAAATCAGAAAGGTTATACAAACTTGTGGATAAAATGAGCCATGTTGGACAGTATAACAGTGCTTCTGGATTCTGATTCTCAACTATAGGGCTCTTGATCTCTGCACACAGTAGCCTCTGGGCCTGGCCTTTCTCCTGATAGTACTCTCCCTCTATTCAGCCCATGCATAGATGAAAGTTCCCTTTCTTTTCTCCTGTTCTTTTCCCTGAGACCAGCCAGAATTTCCAAAGGAAGTTTGACTAAAATCTAAGAAAAGAACAGAAAAGAGAAAAAACAAAACACCCAGTGAATGGAAAATATAGATTTCCGATCTGAAGAAAAATAAATACTAGCCCCATTTAGGGCTAATCTAGTCCCTCTACAAAGTTGTGGTCCTCTGTGGTCTCTATGAATGTGTTATGTATTCAGTGAGGTCTGGCTGGAGGGAACACCAGATTCCCAGGCTGTGAACTCTTGGAATTTTTACAAGAGCTCAATTTACAATCGTTTCTCAGAAACTGTTCTTTTCTGGCTTTGTGAAATTTCACCCTACACAGGCTCAGACTGGTATCAACCCAAACACTCAACAGGGACAATATGCACATACCTGGGATTCTTCCCTTTTGTAGCTCCTTCCTTTCTGGGACAGTCTCAGCTGCCTTGATCTTGATTTCTGGGTCCTCATTTCAGTGTTTCCCATTTCCCCTCCTTGGTCATCGTCTGGGAACTGCCTGCAGAATGAGAGCCCAGCAAGTGCTCCCCTCATTTATCCTCCCTTTCCGTGGAGATCCAGCTCTGCATTGCCTGATGTCCTAGGTGTGAAAACAGTTGCTTCCTATACTTGGTCCGATTTTCCAGTTGTTTTCATGACATAGTTCCAAACTGACCTACTGTGTCATGACAAAAAGTGAAATTCTCCCTGGCATATGTTTTTGAGACATTTGGTCATCAACTATTCTAATAGAAGACAAGGTTCAGATCTTGCTTTAACTCTCCAAAACTGTTGCTTTGTTTTTACTGTTAGTTGTCTATTTTTCATTTGCCTATTTCTCTGAAAGTAGAAAGTTATGTGGGTGAGAGTTGTTGGGAATTAGAATGGATGGTTTAAATCTGGTTGATCACCATCTAGTTAACTTACATTTACCATGCAAATACTAACTTGGTTTCATAAGTTAAGTGACTCACTGACTGATGTTTATTTCTGTGCATGATGTACTTGGTGAAGATGAAGAAATAGATACTATCATTGATAGCACAGTGCTGAACTAAGATGGGCGAGGTTGACCACTGTTTCAAGAAGATAGTATTATTTCTCTGGGCTGTGTTCCCAAGTTTACCTATACTTCTGCAGAGTGTGATCGTGATAAGGACCTAAGCTTCAGAGTTCTTCATATGGGAAATCCAGTCCACTGTGTTATCACCATAGCGTGTCTTAGCCAATTCTTGCTAATCCTGAAAAAGAAAACTCCTGAAAGAAGAAACAAAGCTGCAAATAACATGACTATAAATAACATTCTATCCATGTCAACTTGGTTATAAAACTGAGACTGAAGATTAAAAATAGTTATGGTACACCTCTCTGAGGGGCTATATGGCATTTGTTAATATCTTATTTTCAAAAGCACATTTAGTAATAATAGGATTTGAAAATGTTTAATAAATGCCCCAAAGTTGTAAGATATAAAACTGTAAATACAGTATGGTAGTCTTTTGTGTGTGTGTATACAGATACATATACATACAGAGCTATATACATAGACACACAGTTCATATATATGTATAACACCGGGAGAAAATTTATATAAAGGTTAGTAATTATTAATTTGGGTGACAGGATTAGTGATAATATTTACTCTTGATAGTCAGATTCCATTTTTATCATTTATTTTTACACTTAACAAAATATTCCATGGTAAATATACTATTTTCTATAATCAGAGAAGATATCTTTTTCAGTTTAATAGAAAATCATGGAGAGGACAATACTGACTAAAAGTAAATTAAAATACTGTTTTTTTTCAAAAAAACAAAACAATGGTGAAGCGCATAAATGAATGTTGAATGCCGCAGTGTCATCTGTTGTCTGGATGACTGAAAATGTTTTATTTTTCTTTCCACTGCAGATCAGCATCAAGGTTACAGTAGAGGACATGCTCACTGGCACTGAGAAACTTGTTAGTGTGGCTTTCTCTACCTTTGTAGCCAAACCAGTTGGAAAAGAAAAGGTAAATTTCTGTCTGAAAAGTATCTAGCATATGATTCAGGGACTCATTAACAGAATTACCAGCATCAGAATTGTTACAGGTAAGGGACATTTCTCTCTTACCAGGAATACACTTTCCCAAGACTTGTTATTCACCAATACTTACTGTAACTGTCACCAATACCACAGTATTAACTACCTTAGAAAAAATGAGAGATGTAGCCAGTTTGTGAAAGAGGGAAAAAACATTGTGTTTTAAGTGGTCTGAAGGTCATATCAGTTTCCCAAAAATATTGCTTACTGGTTTGGTTCTTTTGTGGTTATATAACTCAAAATCGAGTTAAAATATTTTTTAAAGCAAGAGCATTTTAGCTACCAATTGTGCATTATGGTCCAATCACTTTTTCAAACCTAAAGGAATAATGTCAAAGTTGCTGAGTTACTGAAGTTTGAAAACAAGCTGCAGGCCATATGGTGTACAAACACCCTTAATAGAGATATGTTGGCCTGATGTGGGGATTCCAGTGGGCTTGCCTGGCGCTGGCCCAGAGCAGCTTGTCCTTTGTCTACTGCAGACTTACTATAATTTCTTGGATTTTCTTTTTAGAGCCAGGATACCTATGGGAGGACCCACACTTAGTATAAGCATTTTAAAATGTAATAATTCAATTTAGAACTCAAATCTTTCACTTGAAGGATCGCTTTAGAAGTGGGCACAGTGGCTTCTCCTAGCTCCACAAGTACTATTCACTCTGCAAAAGTCTTCCTCCCATGGAAGAACCAGCTGGGACAAAGCAAAGCTCTCCCTGTACCCAAAAGAAGCAGTCACCAGCAACTCCTCACTTGGACCAGGAGGCACACAGATGGGCCAGGGCCTAGTTAGGCCATGGTGGTGCCTGGGTGGCAGGTGTCTCTGCAGTTTTGTATACTGGGACACTTCTTCCACTCTCTGTCTGATATAAAATAGACCACAAAGCAAATCCCCATTGTCCGGGGGCATTGTTTTTTCAAACTGAAGTTCATAACACTTATTGTATTATAAAAATGCAGCTTTCTGGGCTGTATCTCAGACCTATTGAATTAGAATCACTAGTATAGGAGTTTGGAATCTGTACTTTGACAAAGCATCCTAGGGATCCTATGTTCACTAAAATCATTGAGACACTGAGACAGGTCTTGTCAAACATTCTGTTTTTCCTGGAATCCCCTCTGAATCTCCAAACTTTTGTGAATGAGAGAATACAGGGGTGGTTGCAGAGTTCTCATATCTGAGAGGAAGTGACAGAAAGGAATCCACCTCCCCAAATCATTCCTTCACATGGAGGAGAAAACGAAGCCCATCATTTTCCCCCTCCAGCTTCAGGGACTCATGGAATAAGAATAGAATAGCCACACTTCCGTCCAGTCTCTGCTGAGCCTAAAGATCTGTTTTCCAACAGTGCTTCTGAGAAAGCAAGTGCCCTGAGTGCTGCCATAATTGGTTAGCTCAGATAACCTTTATTGTAAAGCACCTCATTTTCTAGTTGGTAACATTCTTACTCAGTAGCACACCATTAAGAGAGCCATGAAAAATCAGTGGTTTGAACCGACAGGGCTACCTGGGTCTCTGTCCATAGTGAGTTCATTCCAGGATGAGATGGGCAATGATTAACTCAATCTAGTCCAACAATGACACGGGCCAGATCATGGAACGCTTCCCAAGACTCCACAGGGTATGCTCGTGCTAGGCCTTACTGAAGCTAAAGGAAAGGACACAGCAGGAGAAAGAAAGCACAGCAAATACCCGAGAGGTTCAAGACGTCCAGCCACAGCTCTTAGGGATCTCTTCAGCACACAAAATGTACTTCATCTACAGATTGGAAAGCCGAAACATTAGTTTACCAGGTGGTCTTCTGCACCCCACGGGCCACACAACTAAAATAAAGCTATGTAATTAGTTAAACCAGTATAAGCTATTAGTCATTACATTCCTAAACAAGTTGGATGAAGTCATCCAGGGGAGTTTGACTTTAACCATGTATTCGAAATCGCTACCTATTTCATCGTTATCTTGGTCAAGGGTCAGCCTTCACGTGGCCTGTAAATAAGCATGGAGCTCTCCCAGTCCAGCTGCAAGGTGACTCACACACAGGACAGCACTCAGGCATTTCTGGAAGAACTTGAGCCCTTGCTCTGTTGCATCACATTTCCAGGTTTCTGGAGGTCAGCTGGAGCTTTAGTCTGATATACTGATTCTTTCAGTTTGCTTATTAGATAATGTTCCCATAATGTGATGAAATTTCCAAACAGGGAACATCATGACAGCTTTCTCTAGAATATCTTTCTTCTCTCCCTCTGATATCTTAATTTTTCAAAAGGTAGAAAACATTTCTTGACAAGAATTTAGTGGAGTCAAAGTCCCTCTCCTCATTCATTAATTTGAAGAATAGTTTATTTTGTAATTCTGTTGAAAATTTTTTAAATCAGGGAAAATTAATATTTGGAAAACTTTTTAAAGGCACATATTACATGAACAAATTATGAAGCCTACATTGATTTTTTTAGTTTAAAAATATTTTAAGAAAAAAATCAAGACAAAATAAAATGTACACATCCATTATATGTACATTAAATATACATATCCATAAATGCTCTATTTACTTTGAGTTAGAAAATAATGTGGCATATTATTTGCTTTTGCAAAGTTCATGTTGTGCTTTTATAATTAAACAAGGCAATGAAAGATAAATGTTTTTCTTTTTCTAGATTCAATTAAAACCAGTCACACTTCTAACTGAACAAGATCATGTGGAACACAATCTGGCTTCTGAGAGAAGGAAAGTTCGATTACAACATGAAGATACCTTTAAAAACTTGATGAAGGAAAGTGGCAAGTTTGATGGTTAGTAAATCTATTTACAGGAACTTTAATTATATGATTGTGATCATATTCTGGAGGAGGTTCCATGTGCACTTGAAAAGAATGTGCATTCTGCTGCTGTCCTGATCCTTTGTGGTAGTGAGACAGAAAATCAAAGACAGAATAACCTCAATTTAGGTCAAAGTTCCTGACCGAAGAAATGTGGGATAAATGTAACATTGTCCAAGAGGAATGACAAAATACTTAAATACATCCAAAGTACAAGAACTGAAATTGACCTCCAGATGAGTATGTCCCAGCTGGAAACCTGTAGAAAGGATGAGGTTTGTTACTGTCCTTAACATGGGTGCACAGCCAAAGCTCTGAGCCCAGACTGGTCTCTAGTCTAAACCTGGGAGTGCCCCATTTCCCCAACGATTGGCAATTACCTCCAAATAGGCATACTTCTGCACCAAGGTCCCCTATACTCAATACCTTCCTGCATACATTTCCTAGATGATCCTTACCCACTTGCGACCTGCCCTAGTACACAGCTCTATGTACCCCAGTGTATGCCATGTATGTCTTCATAGGAATCAAGTAAATTTTTCTTTAGTTATCCATCAGAAAAGGAGTTGCCTCATATCTGAGTCTTTACAATGTCTCTCACAGTATAAGGTCTTTTCTTATTTTTTTAATTTTATCCTGGGAACACAATATTCAATTACACACCTTTCTTTTTTTTTAATTTAGCTATATATTGTAGATAATTTATATTAATTTATTTTGAACCAAAAAAAGTGCCATTTGAGTAAGAGAAATTAACCTTAAAAATATCTCAATCAGTACTAGTTTGGGATGTTTATAAAAATTATCTAGCAAAATCAGTACTTAAAAAAGACAGAAGTTGGAAAGATTTAAGAATTTAAGATTTCATATGCTTTTTAAGGATTACTTTAGGAAGCAATCCAATTCTGATTACAGCAATATGGTGGACTCGCAGTCTGAAAAAAATCTAAAATTTCTGGATAAAATATTTACAAACACATCTCAGCAGGCAGAAAACTAAGAAAGAGGCTTCAAGTCCACAAATGATCAGAAACACAAATGCAGCAGTGTAAGGAGACACAGGAGCTGGCATTTGCTAAGGAGGACCCTGTAGGTGGTAGACCCTGAGCTGTGTTTTAAGGGCCCTGCCTGAGCTCAGGAGGCACAGTCAAGTGGGAAGGTGGATCAGGGAACCAGACCTGGAGCTGAAACACCTCCAAAATGATACCCTCAGTGGGTCAACTGGAAAAACCATGCCTCTGAGAGCTCTGGTTGGCATGCTTTCCACTTAGCCCTATGTGGAATGGAAAAACACTTGTTTCTCTTTGAGGATTCAATCACAACTGCATTCTCAAGCATATTTGGTGTCAGAATTCACATAATTTGTTTGGCTTAAAACAGACCAAGTAAAACCTAGTGTGAATTCATACTGTGTTAAGTACCCACGGGTGATCTGCAGCCACAAATGCAAATCCTCTGTGCATTTAAATCCTTAAATCCACAACTTTAAGCCCAGTCCTCAAGAACTCCCACAGATAGAGATCCAAGGAATGTGAGCTCTTAGACAAGAATCATAAGACAAAAGTAAGTGACCTGAATTCAGAAAAGGACCAGACAACAGAATGAAGCCTGCAATGAAAACTAAAGAAATAGAATTTACCACATAAAGAATCTGAAGTAAAAGGTTAATATATTTTAAGAAATAAAAGAGTATCAAAAGTATTATGTAGGAACAAGAAAATGACCTAGAACATTAGATGAAGAAGCAAAAAGAATTTCTATACAAAAAGAATATAAAATAACAAAAATTTAAAACTAAATAATGAAACAGCATCTAAGACAGTAAACTAGAAAGTAAATCTGAAGGAGTTACCTAGAATGGAGATGGATAAACAAGGAAATGGAAACTATACAAGAGATTAGAAGACAGAGAGAATGGAGTAAGAAGTCTAACAAGCATCTAATCAAAGTTCCAAGAAGAGAGGAGAGAAAGAATAGGAGAGAAGTAACATTTGAAGCAAACAATATAGATATTTTATTAAGAGGTAACATGAAAGTTTAATATGCATTTGAAAAGATTTTGGACCTCATTATTAATCAGGGAAATGCAAACTATAACCACCATGAGACCCTATATCACACCCACACACACAACTGGAAAAACTGAATCCTATACTAATACTATAGTATTTAGTATAGAATACTAATTTCAGTTAATTAGTATCCACAATACTAATTAAGTGAAAATGAAGAGCTGGGGAAACTACTGTAAAAAATAGAAGTATGAATCAGTACAATCATTTTGTTACCTAAAAATATCCTGTTGATAGTAAGGACTGTGAATGTGGAATAAATCAGCAAAGTTAAGTTTATTCATACATCCATCCATTAATTCATTCAATAAATACTGACTGAGCACCTACATTCTGAATTCTATTAGGATTTTAAAAAATCAGTCCTTACCCAAAGGAGCTCAGGATCTAGGAGGTCAGATAATGAAAGATCACACAAATAAACATAAAATTGTGACTGTGAAAGAAAGGCACAAGCAGGAGCTCATAACAGTGGAGTCAGCTGTGGAGGTCAAGAGAAGGCTTTCCCGAGGAAGTGGTAACGGAGATGGGCTTTTTGCTTCTTCAGTAAATGGAAGAAGGTGGTGGTGGCCAGCGAGACTGCTACTTACAGAGAGAGACCATGTACAAATGCCCTGATGCTGAAGATGGCATTTTAGTTATAGGAGCTGAAAAATGCTGGAGCGGCTGGAAGGGAGGGAGAGAGAGATTATGAAAAGATGTGATGGGGGAAGAAGGGTTGCTACTGGCATTCAGACTAGCTGGGGCTGGAGAGGTAGGCATAGGCCAGATAAGAAAGGAAGGGCTTGGGCGTCATAAGAATGATTCAGGCTTTTCCAATAGGCCAAGGGGAAGTCACTGTATGTTTTTAAGGAGGGGACTGAAATGATCAGTGAAATGCAGGGGGGGAAAAGTAAAAGAAAAAGACAGTTAATTAAAAATATAAAATTTACATTAGGAAATGGAACTAAAATCTCTGTAACCACACTTCTCTGCTGATTTACATATAAATGTGCCAAGAAGGGCTCCATTCCCAGTTACCAGCAACAGCTGGGCATATCTGTGTTCTCACACTGCCAGCTCAGCTCTGCCTCCAAGAGTACAACCAGCATGGCACCCCTGATCTGTGATTCCTCCCCCATCTCCTCAACAACAGCACGTGAGATTTAAGTCTAGCTGGTGATTCACTTGATGATGCAGGAAGTATAACTGAATACATTTTACTGCTTTGCAGCCAAAGTAAATGATTTTTCCATTGTTGAGAGGAAAAACCAATTTGTCAGTAAATGAAGCAGATATGATTCAAAAGAGGCAGAAAGACACTAAGAAGAACAATGTATTGTGTCTTTTCTGTTTGTGACTGCTTTCATTACAAAGCAGTCACCAGGGGAGGCCACATTCCCATTCAGAAGTTTACAGCAAACTGTTCCAGATTCTCAGTGTCCATGGCCCCTAAAGCTCAAATCCCTTTCTTTTCATTAACTTTATTAACATACCATAAATGGCCCATATTTAAAGTTATACTTGATAGGTGCTGAGACATGCATACTCCCACGAAACCATCACCACAATCAAGACAATAACATATCTGTCAATCCCAATTTCTTTCTGCCCTAACCTGCTGTAATCTGCCCCTTCTCCACCTGAAGCAACTCAAATTTAAACTTACTTGTTCTTTTGATCAAAATTCTAGTTGACTTATAAAATAGGTTGGAATACAGTCTGTAAAACACCCTTTCTGATTTCTTATCTTACCCAATTCACTGTTAAATAAAACCTATTCATTTCCTTGGGAGTTTTAAGTCTTGGGTAATAATATTTAATTTTTAACTAAGTATTATTATTTAATTAATAATATTTAATTTTTAGAAAAATTAAAAATAATTTTTCTAAAAATCTCATGAGTTGAAGGAAAGGTTATAGCCTCAGGTTCTACATTTAACTCTACCATTTTTGTTTATGTCTGCCTTTCAGATCCCATTTGTGATGAAGAGGAAGGAACAGTTTCCACAAAGGGCACCTCTGTTCAGAGCATTGAACTTGTCCTCCCACCCCACGCAAACCATCATGGAAATACATTTGGTGGCCAGATCATGGCTTGGATGGAGGCGGTGGCTACTATTTCTGCAAGGTTCTTGGTTTTAACCTTTGGTTTGTGATCTTGAGACTAGTCGGGAGAAGGCAGAAGGGTCTAAGACTGGCTACTGGGTGAGTCAAGGGAACAAGTAGAGAACAATGTTGCCTTTTATCAAACTGAAACAATGATCAGTCATTTTCCTGTTTACCTGAGAATTATTCTGTCCTTTCCTGAGTGTTAACATTTAAATTCTTGGTTCAGAAATAAAAGGAAATGACAGTTCTTACAGTTATTCTGAATTATGACTGTTGACCTTGCAACTCTTGTAAAGATAGTTATGACAGAGTAGATGGAAAACAGAAATAGAAGACAGCCATTACACTTAAAAACAGTCAAGATACAAACTTTTTAAAAGGTGGTTCACAATTAGGTCTGACCTCTGAAGGTGCTGGTTAGAATCATTATGGCCAAAGGATTAATTGAAAAGTATGATGAGAAAGAGGGAAGAACTTGGAAAAGTACTTTTAAATGTTGCTAAGTTTCAAAAAGGGTAATTTCATTCTTAATGGAGCCATGTAGGTAACTGGGCAGCTTTAAAGAACACTGTAGTCTCTGAAAATGCATTTGAACAGGATCTGCCCTTCTGACAATTTTTGTAACCACTGAAAATTGTTAAGGTCTTATTTTCCCAAAATTAAAAGAATTTTATTTATTAATATGTCTATAGTTATGACTATAATTAGAAACCTGTGGTTATCCTAAAATTGTGCACAAATATAAGAGCTTGTTTTTAAAACAACATTGTCATTCTTAATGACAATAAAACATTTAAGCCTGTTCTACTATAAAGGCTTACGATGTAATTAACTATGGCAGAATCTGTTCACTTATGGTTAGCAGAATTCTGTACAGTAACCGAATGACTACAGTAGGAATCTAAAATGTAGACAATTATAGTAACTTTCTGAGATCAAATTTTCGTTATAGATTTTCAAAACTTCGCACACCAAAAAACTATAAAATGTGTACCTTGCAGCCTTTCAGGCTTTGTGCAGCAATGCAGGTAACTTTTTTTGTGGGGAAGAAAAATTGGTCTTGGACATGTGGGTGAATTTACGTAACAGTGAAGCCAAGGAACTCATGTGAATGTCATCAGCTGAAAGTTCTCTTCACTGTTTCCCATGCCAACCTGGGAGTCACAGCTTCCTGTGACTGTAGTCCTGAGCTGTCCGGAGGAATGAAACTCTGAAATCAGAACCAAAGACAGGTGTCTGGTTTTTGGAGATACTTCCATAGGGCACAAAACAAGAACAGGACTGTCGCCACAAGAGCAGAAGCACCAGCATCTTGGGAAAGCCACCCACAGACTGGGACACTGTATTTCCTAAAATATTTGCAGATAATGTCACAGGACCACTCTCGACACACACAATCTAGTTATTTATTACCCTCTTGGGCTAAAAGAGATGTTCATTAGAAAGCACCCCAAACACAGGTCTATTGCATCCATTAAGCAAAGCAGTAGCTCCTGAAAACATTTCTGAGAATGACGACTTTCTTCTCTCTCTCTCTCCTTCCCTTTGTTTCACCAGCCGCCTGTGTCGAGCCCATCCTGTTCTGAAGTCTGTGGACATGTTTAAGTTCAGGGGACCATCTACAGTTGGAGACCGTCTTGTCTTCAACGCCATTGTCAACAACACATTTCAGACCTGGTAAAGCATGTCTGGTGCTCTTCAGTTCAGTTCAGTCGCTCAGTTGTGTCCGACTCTCTGCGACCCCATGAATCGCAGCATGCCAGGCCTCCCTGTCCATCACCAACTCCCGGAGTTCACCCAGACTCACGTCCATCGAGTCAGTGATGCCATCCAGCCATCTCATCCTCTGTCGTCCCTTTCTCCTCCTGCCCCCAACCCCTCCCAGCATCAGGGTCTTTTCCAATGAGTCAACTCTTTGCATGAGGTAGCCAAAGTACTGGAGTTTCAGCTTTAGCATCATTCCTTCCAAAGAAATCCCAGGGCTGATCTCCTTCAGAATGGACTGGTTGGATCTCCTTGCAGTCCAAGGGACTCTCAGGAGTCTTCTCCAACACCACAGTTCAAAAGCATCAAGCTTCGGCGCTCAGCTTTCTTCACAGTCCAACTCTCACATCCATACATGACCACAGGAAAAACCATAGCCTTGACTAGACAGACCTTTGTTGGCAAATGTCTCTGCTTTTGAATATGCTATCTAGGTTGGTCATAACTTTCCTTCCAAGGAGTAAGCGTCTTTTAATTTCACGGCTGCAGTCACCATCTGCAGTGATTTTGGAGCCCAAAAAAATAAAGTCTGACACCATTTCCACTGTTTCCCCATCTATTTCCCATGAAGTGGTGGGACCAGATGCCATGATCTTCGTTTTCTGAATGTTGAGTTTTAAGCCAACTTTTTCACTCTCCTCTTTCACCTTCATCAAGAGACTTTTTAGTTCCTCTTCACTTTCTGCCATAAGGGTGGTGTCATCTGCATATCTGAGGTTATTGATATTTCTCCCGGCAATTTTGATTCCAGCTTGTGCTTCTTCCAGCCCAGTGTTTCTCATGATGTACTCTGCATACAAGTTAAATAAGCAGGGTGACAATATACAGCCTTGACGATCTCCTTTTCCTATTTGGAACCAGTCTGTTGTTCCATGTCCAGTTCTAACTGTTGCTTCCTGACCTGCATACAAATTTCTCAAGCACCTGGTGCTCTTAGATTGCTAGAAAATGAATTCAAACTTGCACATAAGCAATGTTCTTTGTTTTATCTCAACCTGGAGGTGAGTATAGGGAATACTTTAAAATAACCACATTCCTCCTAATTTTTTTTGAAATTTCATGTTCAAAATCTATTGACATACATATTAATCCTCTGTTCCACTGAGGCCTCCTTACACTGTTATGATAAGTTGGTTTTTATCTCATAATAAGGTTGACTATATTTCCCACTTGATCCAGGATGGTCTTGGTTTGTGTGTTTCATAATCATTAATTCTTCCTTTCACTCTCAGAAGGATCCCATATGGTCAACAACTCATAATGGACCTGTCATTTATTACCATGAAGCCCAAAACACTTTCAGTTATTTTTATTATTCTTGACACACAAAGAAAGATTTAACTTGGTATTTTTTTCTTTTTAAATGTAAAAAGGAACATCTGTATTTCCTATCCAACTTCAGTGTTTGATGCTTTTAAATTATAGAACTATCGTTTTAGGAGAGAAAACTTGACTTTGGCATAATTTAACACCCTACCCCCCCATTACCAAAATTTATTCATGAATGTATATAAGGTTCCACTGGCCTTCTTTTACTACTTGAAAGTGGGAAAGTAAAGCAGACATGCTCCCAGGAGCCTGTACATAAGATCGATCGACTTGATGAAATGGATGTTAACTGCTGTGTAGATTAGCGGACAACAAAGAAACAACACAGGGTCCTCCTTCTCTT
Organism: Bos indicus x Bos taurus; assembly: GCF_003369695.1. Classification (NCBI taxonomy): domain Eukaryota; kingdom Metazoa; phylum Chordata; class Mammalia; order Artiodactyla; family Bovidae; genus Bos; species Bos indicus x Bos taurus. Next base: position 29,328,266 of record NC_040082.1, read on the forward strand.
CCTTGCCTGGAGGAGCTGGTGGGGTGGTGGGCGGGGGAGGCCTAGCATGCTCAGGCTCTCTGCCCACTGCCCTTCTTGCCCTTCTGCAGTGTTGAAGTTGGAGTGCGCGTGGAGGCCTTTGACTGCCAGGAGTGGTCTAAGAGCCGGGGCCGTCACATCAACAGTGCTTTTCTCATTTATAATGCTGTCGATGATAAGGAAGAACTGATCACATTTCCCAAAATCAAACCCATGTCAAAGGTCAGTTATTAGCACATGCAGTTCAGTAATCAGATCACTTATTCTAGGTGAAGCTGTGGTACAGAGCTCCACCCAGAATCTTTTCCTGCATTGGCAACAACCTCCACGTCCATTCCCCTTTGCTTTTCTTTCTTTTTTGCCTCACAAAGTAAAATGATCCTTTTCCTCTTTTTCCAAATCACTCTGGTCTTTTATTTAAACAGCGAAAGCCCTGAAGACCCCACATCTATTCAGCCACATGCTGCTGGTGGAAGCATATGTCTTCCATGTCTCATTTCTGACTCTCTTTTCCCGCTTTATATCCAGTTCTCTATGCTGCTCTACATTCATCAGAATTAAGTCTTGTGGAATAAGCTGCCTTACTGCCAACTCTGACCTGAAGATAGTTCACGTAGAGACTCCTTGTCCCAGTTAGCCTATTCAACTGATTTAGGAGAGACAGACTTAAGGATTGTAGCACAGAAATATTAAGAATGTATTGATTTTACTTTTTTTTAAAATTTATTTAAGGATGATTTTCGACGGTATCGTGGAGCTCTCGCACGCAAGAGAATTCGCCTAGGCAGGTAAGGGACTCAGGTATAAGATTTTATGGACTCTTATCTGACAAATTGCATAGCAAAGAGCCCTCTCTGGGTCTCTACTCCCACATAATATAAAAAGAGAAGGTTTGATATTTTTTGAGTGTGGATGCTACTGTGATGAAAATTGTTCTTCCTGATTGTTCCACCAGTAAAGGCAGCTTTTTGTAACTGCTGATTTCACTTGAAGAAAGTGTCACAGTTATTGCTATGTGCTAGATACAGGGAAGAAAACTATTATTTAATATTTTCATTTTTTTCCAGAAAATATGTCATTTCCCACAAAGAAGAAGTTCCACTTTGCATATACTGGGATATTGGCAACCAGGTGACAGTTTTATGATCTGAAGTTCTTCATGTAAAAATCGCTTCATTACAAAAACGGGAACCCCCTCATTTAACTGACTCATGTTGTGCCTACACAGGTTAGATGTAGAGGTGAATTATAGCAAGCTGTCATCTCAAAATGAAACAAAACCAATCTATGAGTAACTAGTCATCAGCCAGCTGCTTCACTGCCTTGTTTGAATTATCTACATAGTTACTGAGTTACAGACTCTGGTTGATCTGCATCAAATGCATTCAAACAACATAGGACGTTGAGATCTAGTGTCTCATCATGGTCTGTGCTGAATGACACGCCTTCTCAACAAAAAAGTATTAGTCATTTTAATGTTTTGACCATGAAATGTAAAGGGAAATCCAAATTTACTTATTATACATTGATTACTAGTCACACTGAAGGTTATTCTTGTGTTTACTTAGGATATCAATTAAAATGATACTAATTTCCTAAGCATATAGGACTCACATGATTTATCTGAATTCTGAATTAAGAGTCTGAGACAGAAATTATGTTTGTATAACTTAGTTCTAACTTCAACATCATCACTTTGGCTCTAACAGTATCCATTTTCTAAGCAGAAAATATTTGATCACATATCTGTGCACTGAACTCATAGCTTTTCAATTATTTATACTTTAGGTATCCTTGAGTAATGGCAATGTGGAGGCTCTCAAAAGCCTGGCAACCAAAAGTGGATGGGAGGTTACCAGTGCTGTGGAAAAGGTAGGAGGCATTCAGGTATACATACAACTCACTGCCCATCATGAATGAAAGTTGTCATGGTAGAGGTTGTTCTGCTACTTCTAATGCTGCTTTCAAGAAGGTAAAAGATGGAGATCAAGATGGCAGAGTACAAGGACACCGAGTCACCCTATGAACACATCAAAAATGCATCTATATGTGGAGCAATTCACAACACTGAAAACAAACTGGAGAGTGGCAGGAAGACTCTTATACAACAACTATGGCTATAAAGAAAGATCCACACAGAGTCAGGTAGGAAGAGAAAAAACGCCATCAGGTCAGGACCTGCGTCCCTAGGAGAGGACACTCCAGCCCTGAGTTCTCACCCTGAGAGAAGGAGTACCCTTAGCTGGTTTTAAAACCAGTGGGACTAACAGAAGGGCTGTATAAGAAACCTAAACTCTACTCTTAAAGGAATCAATGCTTCCTTATTCCTGGGAACAAGGCAAAGGATGCAGACTGAAACCTCCCACGGCTCTGCTCCACTGCAGTTCTCAACTAAGGCAAATAAAAATTCAGGACTGGAATAGGGAATTCTATCAAACATACAACAAAGAGGTAATACCTAGCATTCTCAAAATAAATTGAAGGGAACACTCCCAAATTCATTCTATAAGGCTATTGTTACTCTGACACCAAAATCAGACCGAGACACTCAAAAAAGAGAAAATTACAGGCCAGTATTTCTGATGAATATAAATGTAAAAATCCTCAACAAAATATTAGCAAGCTGAATCCAAAAATATATAAAAAAGGGATCATACATCAGGATTAAATGGGATTTATTCTAGGGATACAAAATGGTTTAATATTTACAAATGAGTCAATGTGATATACCACATTAACAACAGGAAAGATAAAAATAATATGATCATCTCAATAAATGGATAAAAAGCATCTGACAAAATTCAACATCCATTCATGACAATAACTCTCATCCAAATTGGTATGAAAGGAACATATTTCAATATAATACAGATCATATATGATAAAATTAAAGCTAACATCATACTCAATAATAAAAAGGTAAAAGCTTTTCCTCTAAAGTCAGGAATAAGACACCATTTATTTAACCTACTATTGGAAATTCTAGCCACAGCAACTAGACAAGAAAAAGAAATAAAAGACATTCAAATTGGAAGGGAAGAAGTAAAACTATCTCTTGTTTCAGACATGATACTACATAAAGAAAACCCTAAGGTCTCCAACAAAGTAACTATTGGAACTAACAAATGAATTCAGGAAAAGTTGCAGTATACAAGACTAATATACAGATTACATTAATACAGATACAAGACTAATACTAATAATCTTTGCTGTACTCAAATAATGAACTATCAGAATGAAAAATCAAGAAAACAACCCATTAAAGTCACATAACAAAGAATAAAAAACCTAGAAATAAACTTAATTAAACAGGTGAAAAACATAGTCTCTGAAAACTATAAAACACTGAAAAATTTGATATAAAGAAATAAAGATATAAAGAAATGGAAAAATACAGTGTTCATGGACTGGAAGAATTAATATTGTTAAAATGACCATACTATCAAAAATAATCTGCAGATTTAATACAAACGCTGCCCAAATACCCATGACATTTTTCAGAGAAATAGAACAAATAATCCTAAAATTTGTATGGAACCACAAAAGACCCCAAATAGCCAAATCAATCCTGAGAAGAAAAGAACAAAGTTGGAGATATCATACACCCTGCTTTCAGAATACATTACAAAGCTACAGTAATCAAAACAGTATGGTACTGGCACAAAAACAGACACATATAACAATGGGACAAAACAGTGAGCCCCCAAATAAACCCATGCATTCATGGTCAATTAATTTATGACAAGAGGGCAAGGAGATACAATTGCAAAAGTCTCTTCAATAAGTGGCACTGGGAAAACTGTGCAACTGTAGTAAAAGGATGAAATTAAAACATCTTCTCAAACTGTATGTAGGAGTAACCTCAGATTAAAGACCTAAGAGTGGAAACCATAAAACTCCTAGCAGAAAATACATTAAAATGAAATACTCTTTAACATAAATCATATCAATATTTTTTTGGATCTATCTTCTAAGCAAAGGAAACAGAAACAACAACAAAAAAAGGACCTAATTAAGCTTAAAAATTTTCACACAGCAAGAGAAATCATCAACAAAATAAAAAAACAACCTGCTGAATGGAAGAAAATATTTGCAAATGATATAACCTATATGGGGTTAACCTCCAAAATACATAAACAGCTCACATATAAGAAATAAAAGAAAACCAAACAACCCAATTAAAAAATTGGCAAAGACCTGAATAGATAGTTTTCCAAAGACATACAGATGGCTAACAGGCAAATAAAAAGATGCTCAACAATCCTAATCATCAGACATACAAATCAAAACCACAATGAGTTATCATTTTACACCTGTCAGAATGCCTATCATCAAAAAGACCACAAATAAATATTGGTGAAGATGCAGAGAAAAGGGAACCCTATTACACTGTTTGTGGAAATGTAGACTGGTACAACCACTATGGAAAACAGTATAGCAGTTCCTCAGAAAACTGAAAATACTGCAGAACAACCATATGATTCAGCAATTCTACTACTGGGTATGTAGTGCATAAATATACACTTATATATATATTCATATATAGTCATATACATAGGAGTGTAATCTATAAAAATATTAAATCACTATGTTATATACCTGAAACTAACAGAATATTATAAATGAACTATATTTCAATTTTTTAAAAGGTAAAAAAGTCTTTGGGGAAAATTTTTTTTTAAGAGTCAAGTATCTTTCCAGCTCTGTCTCTATTCCCCTACCTGGGCTAATCTAAGGGCCTTCAAATCACCCTACACATTCCTACTTCCAAGCTTAGTTCTCATATTCCATCTCTTTCTCCTTCTCTTCTCTAGTCCTACCTGGTCTTCAAGACCTAGGACGAATGCTTCTCCATAAAGCCAGTCATCTCCTACTGAAGGAAATTACCACTTTAGGAACTCCTTTAACAATTACTTCTTTATGATTAACTTGTCAATTAATTATGCCTTATCTCATGACACTTACTCCATAGCCACATTGAGTTGATATTTGTCTTACACAGTAATTTTACAAATAGTCTCTTCCCTTAACTAGATTACAAACATCTTAAGAAAGCAGCCTTATCCTGACTTTTTTGTACCTCAGCACCTTTTACTATGCTTTTGCATGTCATCAAATTTAAATAAATGTGTATCATTTGAATTTCATCTACTTTCAGAGGTATATCAGGTGACCCTTTGAAGCTGATGCCCACACTAAACATAAGCTCTTTGAGGACCACTTTGTTCATCACTGTAGTCGCAGAACATAGCACTAGCTGGCGTTCAGGGGATGCTCGGTAATGCCGACACTTTGTCTTTGCTCACGTTTCAGTGCATACTGTTTTTCATCATCATTGAAACAGTAGCCTCTAAAACAGGATTACCATGTGTTCTGGTTTTCCTGGGACAGTCCTGGTTGCCCCATCATAATTATTAACCATGCCCAGGTGTTCCAGTTTGAATAAATTACATGGCCACTCACCCTGAAACAGAAACAAATTCAGATACTACTTCCTTGTTTTCAACTCTGACTTTGACATCCTCCGCATGCTTTAGCTTTGGTTGTTTGCTTTTACTATGTCTTGGTGCTCACTTCTGAATCCTTTCAGGGTCTTCCTTATTTTCTTTGGATCCAGTTAGGTTTCCATCTATGCTTGGTTCAGTGATACACACAGGTTTAACATAACAAAGTTACTTGCTTCCATTTACCCTTTATAAAAGATGCCTCAAGACCTTGTTTTCTTTTATTAACATGAAATCTGTTTCTTGCATCATTGCTGGCATCTGAGTACTCACTGAGCAGCTTAGTAAAAAGACAAACTCATGTCTGGAATGAAGGATGAGAACATACTCAGTGAAGTCATATAAATTAAAATTTCAATTTTTTTGGAGTTTGGACCAAAACCCAACAACCTGAACAAATAAATGTGCATTTGCAAGTGTCTAAGGAGAGCCACCAATAATTAATTCTTAACTTTCTGTACAGTTACTTACTAGAGAACATTGTATAACTAAAGAAACATTCTTATGTTATCTCTGTTGAATTTGAAGCCCTCCTTTTTTTCAGATTATATTTATGATAAAAATCTAATTTTTTTATTTTTTGGGTTATCCTCTTCTCTCCCACTTTTTAAAGCTTTTATGCTTTTAACTCTCTTTACCCATTATGCTTTTAATTTCAAAATATAGCTTATTTTTTTCTGTTACCTTTCACCTGAAAAAATTTTCACAACTATTAAGAATTATACTTATTTTGGGTTTTAAAAATCTATACTTATTTTGATATAAATTTTGATAGATGGCAAAAGTCTAAAATTTCTGGTATTCATAATGAAAGTTGGGCAGTACTTACTGTTTTAATCCATATTTCATTTTCAAGGTATAGTGTTGGAATTAATAATAGCACTAATACAAGGAGCAAAAGATGAGCCTTCATCTTAAACGAGCTTATATTAATAGTCTATCTTGAAAATATCTTAAAAGTACTTAGACTATCTTGAAAGCATCACACATACACATACCATAGCTGAAGGATAATTTTAAGGTAGTTTATAATCAAGAGAGAGATTTAGTATTTAAACTACAAAGGTCAGCTCTTAGGCAATTCAAAGTCAGGGAAGATAGTTGTTTAAAGACAACTTTGGAGAAGAGTCGATTCTTTCCTCCGTGAAGACAGTATAAGGATAAATTGCTGGAGGGGTAAAAGAGGCTTTTTAGGCAGTGAGTAGCTTGAGCCACATCTTGGTAGAAATTAGCATGGGTGAGAGATTGGCCTGATAGGAGTAGCTTTTTATTTAGGCAGTACCTGAGAGAGGACAGGAAGACAGAATGGCAAGAACCCTTGACACAGGACAAAACCCATAGGAAACAGACCAGAGGAGATCTATTCTCATTGAAGCTGGGGAGTGACTGGCTCCAGAGCTGCACCTGACCACGTCCCCTCCCCCTAGTCAGTGGGTAATCGACCTCCAAGGACTCGACCCTCTCCCCATACCTCTGTAAAAGCCAGTTTTGTCCTCCTTCCCACAATACAGTCTCAATACCATATCTGTCAACTGATAGTATAAAACTCTAAAACTGAGCTATTTCCACTTGTGCTATTTGTATAAGATCTAAACTCATTAAACAGAATCTTATTAGAATGAAAAAATATATCATTAATAAAACGTTACCAAGCTCCAGCAGATTTTGAACCTACTTTAAGCTTCATTTCATAGAATAAAATTTCATAGAATTGAAATTCATTCTCAAATGATAAAACATTTGAGATGATAAATGGAATGTAACCTGTATTCTTCTAAGCATGAAAGGAAACTCATTTTCTTGGAGAGTTGGTCTTGGAGAATTTTCTCACTAGGCAAAAGTTGGCTTTCCTAAAATAGTAGAGTTTAAAGAGAACCAACACCAACTGCTGCCTTTCCTTGTCTGCATCAGTGTCATTGTCTCTGACAGCAGAATGTTAAGGACTTTCTGTTACTTTTACCTTTGGGGAAAGGATCAAAATGCCATCCATTCATCCAATACTGTAGTTGACACTGGCTAAGTCTAGTGAGCTCTGTAAGGGCAGAATTTAATGATGGCTACTTAGTGTGAAGTTTGTTATGTCTCCAGGACAGGAAGCAGCAGCATGTGTCTCCAACCTGGAGAGCAGCTTCCTGAAGTGCTGTGATAGTTTTCTCAGGCTGCCAAAACAGTACCAGAGTGAGTGTCTCACAGTTATGGGAGCTAGAAGTCTGTGATAAAGGTATCGGTCATGCTGGTTCCTTCTGTGGGGAGTAAGCAAGATCTATTGCAAGTCTCTCCCCTAGCTTACGGCACTCTGCTGAAATCTTCAGCATTCCTTGGATAGTCGATGCATCACTTGACCTCTGCCTTCATCTTCATATGGGGTTCTCCTAGTGTGTGTGTACATGTATTTGCCCACACTGCCCCTTTATATAAGGGCACCAGTCACTGGACTAGGGGCCCATACTACTGTAGTAGAACCTCATTTAACTTATTACACCTGCAATGACCCTATTTCCAAATAAGGTCACATTCTGGGCTACTGGGGGTTAGGACTTTAACATATGAATGGGGGGTGGGTGGGACACAATTCAACCCTTAAAAAGTACTCAGCCCACTGTTACATCTCACTCTACCCTGGTTTCACCAAGGTTTACTGTGGTTGCCCCAAGGCCAGAATCTGACTGAGGTGGTGGAATTCACTCTGGCCACCTCTTCTTACTCCTCTGAGACTGCAGAGCCCCACCAGGCAGGCTAAGAGCCACATGGACACCAGGATCAATGAACCTCCTGCTACTTCTGCAGTATAGGGGGCAAAAGTAGGTAGGTCTAGGCTGGGCTGAGTCTCAGCCTTCAACTTAGAGCTGCATTCATGGTTCTCTTTCTGTTTGACAAGTGCCCACAGCCTACATCATGCCCTCCTTTGCAGGCTTGGTGCTGAGGTCAGCTGGCGAGGTGAAATGGCACAATCAAATAGCCACCTCTTACCCTTCTAAGCTGCTTCTAGTCAGTGTCTCACTTCTTCATTCTCTTAAAAGATGTTTGGGTTTAAATAAAGGTTTTCTCCCTCCAAGCCTGATTTTTCCATCTGCTTGATTCCTGCAGTGAAGTCTCAGCCCTGTTTGTCTGTCTTCTCATTGCTTGTTGCCATGGGAATGATTATAAGATGGCAAATTTCAACACTACCTTCAAAGCACCCTGAAAGAGATGGAGTAAATGGGCAGGATAGAAATGTGCTCTTAGCTGAACATATATCTCTGATTATTGATGAAAACACAGTAGAGGCAAAGTTCAGAGTAACAAAGGGTACATTAATATTTAAGTGTAAGTCAAATGAATCCCCAAGACGAGCTTTCTCTTCTCTAAGGAACAGTAAGCACTAGACACTCAGGAACTGACCTTGTGACCCTTGTGATTCACAAAAAAAAAAAAAAAAGAATGCTTGGTGCTGAAGGAACAATATGGGTCAGCAGTCCTGTTGAGAGGTTGAGTTGGATCTAGAGGTGTGGGCTTACTTCCTGGATCCGCTCAGCCCAAATGAAGGCACACCTGACATCCTGGGAATGCTAGGCTGCAGCCTTGGCTCCAAGGTCTTATGGGGAAAGGAAGCGCTGACTTGCCTGGAAGTCTGGTGATATTTTTTGTCATTCCTGGATAGAGGCAAGGAAATATCACAAAGAGATAAATAGGGAAAGAGATAAAGCTCTTTCTTTTTCATGAGAAAAACTGCCCAATAATTAAATAACCTACCCTCAAGTAGCATAATGTGTAGATGACACAGGAGTATAGCATCCTGGTCTGAGTTCTAGACATCCAAATGTTCAAAGTGAAGTTTCCATCATTGGCTTCACAATTATCCAGGTGCCAAGATGCTTTAGCTTGTGCAATCCTGCTGTGGTCTTAATGTAAAAATATCCATTTTCCTTTTGTAATTTATTTTTTTGGTTATTTTATTTTAGATAAAAATATATACTCTGGAAGAACATGATAGTTTATCTGTTTGGGTTGAAAAGCATGTGAAAAGACCGGCATACTTGGTTTATCATCTCTTGTCCAACTTTACCAAGCGACCTTTGTGGGACCCCCACTACATGTAAGAATACATTTATAATACTTTCTTATTCCACCTTGACATCATGTAAAAATGACCCCACACCGCAGTCCATCTCCATCGCCCAGTGTATGACCCACTGTTTTAACTGAAGAGTATTTGCTATAGCACAGTATCAGGAGCTGTTGGAGAGGCACAAAAATTATTCTGATCATCTAGTTTTCATCTATATTTACTTGACATGCTTTTCCCACATCTATTGTAATCCTACCAGTAACTCTTCAAGGTTGATATTATTCCCACTTAACAGGAGAGAGAACCCAAGACTCGCCAAGACTCCACAGACAGTAAAGCAATGGGACCTCATTTGGAACCCAGGTCTGTCAGGCTCTAAATTTCCACACTCTTGTACTTTAAGACATAGTCTCATGAGGAAGTGAGACTTCCTCTTGTGGAAGTGATTATCAATTACTCTTGAGGAACTGATTATCAAATTGTACCTCCCACTCTTGATCTTTACTTGGTAGCCCTTCTTATTCTGGGAAACAGCACTCCCTGGTGAGAAGCTGGGAGAAGCAGCTGTGTAAGTAGACTCCTTCCTGCCTTCCCTGTCTGATCAGGGCCCACTGATGTCAACCTACATCTCTTGTTACTTCCTGTCTCCCACATCCCTAGTCCAACCTTCTCCACTCTCCCTCCTTTCCTGGAATGCACAGCTGTGCACCTGGTCAACTCTACTGTCAGGGTGACACTCCCTTCTCCAAGGAGTTCCAGTTCCTGGGTTGCAGGGCTCAGGCCTTAGGGACACCTTGCTTTACGGAAAGAACTGGCAAGATGGGCTTCCTATTATATTCAGCATTATTAATACCATTTACTTCCTAATTTGGAATAGGTAGAAATTCATCTCTTAAATGTCTAAATCTCACTATGATTAACAGCCCATAACAGACAATTTAATACCACTAAAGTGAAACAATGGAAACAGTGTCAGACTTTATTTTTGGGGGCTCTAAAATCACTGCAGATGGTGACTGCAGGCATGAAATTAAAAGACGCTTACTCCTTGGAAGGAAAGTTATGACCAACCTAGATAGCATATTCAAAAGCAGAGACATTACTTTGCCAACAAAGGTTCGTCTAGTCAAGGCTATGGTTTTTCCAGTGGTCATGTATGGACGTGAGAGTTGGACTGTAAAGAAGGCTGAGTGCCGAAGAATTGATGCTTTTGAACTGTGGTGTTGAAGACTCTTGAGAGCCCCTTGGACTGCAAGGAGATCCAACCAGTCCATTCTGAAGATCAGCCCTGGGATTTCTTTGGAAGGAATGATGCTAAAACTGAAACTCCAGTACTTTGGCCACCTCATGCAAAGAGTTGACTCATTGGAAAAGACTCTGATGCTGGGAGGGATTGGGGGCAGGAGGAGAAGGGGACAGCGGAGGATGAGATGGCTGGATGGCATCACTGACTCGATGGACGTGAGTCTGAGTGAACTCCGGGAGTTGGTGATGGACAGGGAAGCCTGGTGTGCTACGATTCATGGGGTTGCAAAGAGTCGGACACAACTGAGCGACTGAACTGAACTGAACTGAACTGAAAGTGAAACAACTCTAGGCTTATGTGTTATATTCACATAGATGCCAGAAGGATGCATCCTAGTTAATGTTATCGTTAGAAAACACTTCATGAGAAGAGAAACACTTCACAATTTTCTTGCATCAGTATCTGTAGATATAAGTACAAAGTTTTCAGCAAGAATAATGCCTAACCTTTGCTGCTCTTTCAAATGTTTCTCTCCACTATTTTCTACATCACCTGACATTCCAGGTGAATGAATAGAGGAATGAATGAATGAATTCCAATTCCATTAACTTTTTTTCTGCATCTATCTGATTCCGGTACTGTGCTAGGTATTTTCATTTGATCCTATGCCCATAGGTATTATTATCTACATATTACCTATACAATACACCATAGGTATTATTATCTACATTTTATGGATGAAAAAAAAGTGACTTGCCTAACACAACACAGCTACTCTAGGACTCAAAGGCAAGTTGTTTGACTCCAAGCTTAGTGCTTTCCCAATATACCATATTCCTTTACCTCAGAGTCCCACAAAGGATTGTCCATAAAGTTTGCTAGTCTTCAAAATATTAAATTAATTAAGTTAATTGATTGATTAATATTAATTGATCCTAGAGAAAAATAATGTTCTGGAAAAAAGAAAAGTGCCTTTCTCTGCAGTGTTGAAGGCAGTGACCTTAGCGTCAGATGGCCAGCATTCTATCACAGGCAGAATTATTCCTCCTGGCCAAACAACTCTAAAGACAGACTTTAAGAAATGATGCTGGCTTTGAAGAGTTGGTTATGTGAACAGAAGGGTGAATACAGACACCAATAATGAAGTTACCCAAACAAACAAAAGAAAGGCATGCCTTATTCTACCAGGTAGAAAAGTGTAGACTTTCTGTCACGGTTCTGTTTACCTAGGTCCTGTGAAGTCATAGACCGCGTAAGTGAAGATGATCAGATATATTATATCACTTGTCCTGTGGTGAATAATGACAAACCCAAAGACTTGGTAGTACTTGTTTCACGAAGAAGGCCGCTCGAAGATGGGTGAGTATTTGTAACTCAAGTGTTATAGCAAGGTCTTATAGTATAAAGTAGAAAGTAAAAGTTGATACGAAAATAAGGAAGTCAATGGAATAATCATTTCTGGTCTTGAATGATGTTCATATAAATTTTTTTCTAGATGAGGCTTTACTTATCATTAAAAAAAAACTATTTAAGTGCCAGCCATGTGCAAAGCACCATGGAGGACTCCTAAAGCAGTTCCCTTTCCTTTTATTCTGTGCACATGTAAAACTGATATTTAGCCAAGCTTTGAAGCGTTCCATTACTGCTAAAAATGCAAAGAGAGCCAAATAAAACACTAGGAGTTGGTTTTGGTTCAGAATTTACAAAGGCTGTACTGTGCTACACACCCAAAATGGCTAGCTTTCAATCAGTGTGTCTGTTCAGGCTTCTCCATGGGCACTGGACTTCTCAGAGAATAAGCTCTAAGGAGAAGGGTCCCAAGAGTAAGTGTTCAGAGGGATAAGAAATGGAAGCTTCCAGGGTGGTTATGGTTTACCTCTAGAACTGGTCAGCATTATTGCTGATGTCAAAACAGGCCTATAGAAAAATCCCGCCCACATAGGATTAATACACATAGATGTTCAGTGTATTATCATCTGCTATGGCAAAAGATATTAGAACTAAACTGAAGCTTTCTCTTATAAATTATAGTAGAACCACACTATACCAGAATACTATGAAAGTGAAAGTGAAATCGCTCAGTCGTGTCAGATTCTTTGCAACCCATGGACTGTAGCCCACCAAGCTCCTCTGTCCATGGGATTCTCCAGGCAACAATATTGGAGTGGGTTGCCATTTCCTTCTCCAGGGGATCTTCCCGACCCAGGGATCGAACCCAGGTCTCCCACATTGCAGGCAGACGCTTTAACCTCTGTGCCACCAGGGAAGACCCAGAATACTATACCAGCATTAAAAAGGATGAAGTAGTTATGCTGCTGCTGCTGCTGCTAAGTCGCTTCAGTCATGTCCAACCCTGTGCGACCCCACAGACGGCAGCCCACCAGGCTCCCCCATCCCTGGGATTCTCCAGGCAAGAACACTGGAGTAGGTTGCCATTTCCTTCTCCAGTGCATGAAAGTGGAAAGTGAAAGTGAAGTCGCTCAATTGTGTCCAACTCTTAGCGACCCCATGGACTGCAGCCTACCAGGCTCCACCATCCATGGGATTTTCCAGGCAACAGTACTGGAGTAGGGTGAAGTAGTTATAGAGGTATTGATACAGGAAACACCTCTAAAGATTTATCACTACATGAAAAATCAAATTATAGACCAATATTTGTAAAATGGTTATATTTATGAATATAAACATATGAATATGAAAAATATGAAAAACATTCATATTTGAAAATATGAATATGCCCATTTGCTTACATAAATGTTATTTATAAAAAGATCTGGAGGGTCACAATAAAATGTTAATTTTATTGGTGGTCCTCTTGGTTAAGGTAGACTGAAGGATGACTTCTGTTTTCTAATGTACAGGGTTCCTATTGTTTGAAGGTTCTTTAATACAATGGTATTATTTTTTCCATTAAAATAGTGGACAAGACTGAAATAACAACCCATTAGAGCATACACACACACAAGTTTGGAGTCTGACTACAGCTCTGCAGAGTTATGCAAAGCATACGTAATTTTTAGGCAGAAAATATCTATGGCCCTTATTACTATTTCCTATACTTGAATTTAGCCATAGAGAATGTTTTTTATGCATATCACTCATGTAAAATATCTGGGTCTTCATAGTTTTACTTCTATATAAACGAGTTGCATTAACTGTAGGAATTTACTTTTCTTCACCATTTGCTGTTTCATTCACTGTTCTTCGTTTCTCTCAAGAGCTTGGAAAATGTCCTTTTGTCTTTCAGTCACACTTACGTGGTGGCAGTGAGGTCGGTTATTCTGCCGTCAGTCCCACCTTCTCCACAGTATGTCAGAAGTGAAATCGAATGTGCTGGATTTCTTATCCATGCTACTGACAGCAGTTCGTGTACCGTAAGTTCGATGAAATGTGCACATTAATTTTCTCCTACAGATGCAGAGAAACCGTTTACCTGGATTTGCTAAATTAACTGTAATTCTGTAATGTGTATCCACCCACACCCACCAGGGAATCCTCAGGTCACCCTTTCAGATCCATTTCCAAGGGACTGGGGTCATAGCCTCCCCTACACCAAAAAGACTGTTATGCTTGCTTGAAAAAGCTCCAATGAATAAGAAATTAAAATTGTTTTGTTTCACTTTGTTTTCTTGAAACAGGTATCTTACTTTAACCAGATTTCTGCTAGCATCCTTCCTTACTTTGCTGGAAACCTTGGTGGCTGGTCAAAATCTATCGAAGAGACAGCAGCCTCCTGTATACAGTTCATAGAGAGTGCTACTGATGATGGGCTGATAAGCATACTTTAAATCATCTGTCATTTTATTTCCCACTTGCAATTCCAAACTCCCTTAGTCCTGACACTTGACAAGTTTCTCGGCCACAAATAATTTCGTATCAGTCTAAGAATAATGCAGTTGTGAAGAGGTTAAAAAACAAAATGCGTCCCAAGTCAAATACCAGTGATTTGGGTTAACATTAAAAGAGCTTTAAGACTCTGTTTTAGATCATCTGTGGCTCTGCTACCTTCCAGGGGCACAGGCAATGGAAAATTTCTCATAATCAATATTGTGTGTTCTATAAAATGGTGAAAGTTTGGTTAAAACAATCAAAACATTTTTAGGCTAGAGGGGTGAAACATATTCTGTTTGAAATTTTATAAAATGTTATAAAACCCAAAATGATACGTTGGCTAGGTGATTAGTAGTATGGGGTTGTTCCATGTACAGCAGGTATGAGTGTGTCAGAAGCACCTGACAAGATGTATTACATGTTTTAGAGCTTTAAATTAGGAAGACATTAAAACATAATGGAATCCAATCAATTTTAGTAATAGGAACTACTTTCCTGGTGTCATTTAACATATATCAAGGTAGCTGACCCATTTAGTATCTATTGCTATATACACTCACAAAGTACCTGCAAAATGTGATATTGTAGAGAAGAATGACCTGAGCTCTTCTTTCATAATCATTACATTAGAACTTTATTCCCTAGACTTTACATTTATTATTTTACTCTGTGATTTGTCTTGACTCATAAGACAAACCAGCATACATCAAGTTAACCTCCTCTACGGGACAACTTCTAAAATTTGAAGGGATTCTACATTAGAGTTTAGAGCACTTAAGAGATTAGATACATCTTGCTTTAGTTTGTCAAATCTTTACCTCTGTCCAGACCTGGTTTTAATTATTTTTATTAATCTGTGCCAACAGGTTTTCATTTATATGAATTTTGGACTATGTCCCAATCTTATGAATTAACATTTAAATACAATAAGAAGAGTGGACAGGCAGATTTAAATGCTTATACATTACATTCCAAAAGCAGATTTTTTAGAATATTTTTAGATTTTAAAAAATGTTTAAAAATGAGTAGTAAAGAGGGCTACAGTACACTAAAGTTTTGTATGCTAAAATTTCAGCCCTCTTCTACAACTGAAATGCTTTTAACTTTTGTCTTTCATACATCTCTGAATTTGTATTTTTTTTTTTTTTGAAAACTTTTTTCTGAATCAAAGATGAGAGTAACTTTGGCTGGATTACTTTTAGATACAAAGATGTTGCCCACTCTAACTTATAACACAGGCACAGTCCATACCAGCACTGTCCAATATAGTAGCCACTAACCACATGAGACCATTTAAATTCATTAAATTTTCAAATAAAATTTAAACATCAGCTACACTAGCCTCATTTTAATATTATTAGTCACATGACATTATCAGGTCATCATGGCCTAATCCGAACTGCTCACTTTCAGACTACTGGACTAAAGATTCTTTAAGAGGGCATGACACTGGAAAAGACAGCAATGCATTCAGGCTTTACCTAGGGGATCTCAAAAAGTTTAAAATCTATTGCCTGAAACCATGACACAACTGACTAAGGCATTACTATTGTAAAATTCAACAATAGCCCTTATGTTTATATTTCCTTTTTTAATGGAAATTTGATTGGTCTTTCACTCATTCAATAAATATTAAGAACCTACTCTGTATGAGACACTTTTGGGCACTGTGGGTTCACCAAGTAACAGAAGGCTACTGATCACA
Organism: Bos indicus x Bos taurus; assembly: GCF_003369695.1. Taxonomy (NCBI): domain Eukaryota; kingdom Metazoa; phylum Chordata; class Mammalia; order Artiodactyla; family Bovidae; genus Bos; species Bos indicus x Bos taurus. Next base: position 29,344,618 of record NC_040082.1, read on the forward strand.
TCATAATAAAGTACATAAATAATATAGGATATTTGGTGGCTCAGATGATAAAGAATCTGCCCGAAATGCAGGAAACCTGGGTTTGATCCCTGGGCTGGGAAGAAGCCCTGGAGAAGGGAATGGCAAACCACTCCAGTATTCTTGCCTGGAGAATTCCATGGACAAAGGAGCCTGGTGGTCCATGGGATCACAAAGAGTCAGACACGACTGAGCAACTAACACTTTCACTTTACTTTTCAGGAGATAAGTGTTAAATGGAAAAATAAAGCAGGGTAAATGATGTGCATGCTGGGGAGGTGTTGGAGGTGGCATATTTTAAACAGGGTGGTCACTTGCCAGAAGCAGCAGGAAAATGCTTCTACAGCTTCTGGCCTCCCTCCCCTGGGGCTGAGAGGCCAGCGCTTGCGGCTCAGTGCAGAGGCCGGGGTTCCCCAGCCCCACTGAGTGTGTCCTTTGCAGGTGGGGCTGCAGAGCCTCCCCCACCCTCCTTACCTCTGCCACCCTTACTCCAGCTGGGCCAGGGCTGGAGGGGCCTGGTGAGGGCTTCCAGGAGTTGCCCTCATACCTGAGAATGCAGGAATGTGGACTAGGGGGTCAGAAGTCTGAAGCTTCCAATCTACTCCTTACGGACACTGCAAGTTAAAGATGTAAAATTTAATAACATTTTTCTGGCCATGAGACATGACTTTTAAACAACAAGGAGGTGTGTGGGGGGTGGGTGTTTCACATTGAAAGATAGTTAATATTCTATATAATGAATACAGAAATATACACATCCAGGATTTGGGCTTTGGTTATTGATGGCCTGATAGATTATTTAGGAATAATAAAGAAAACATTAAGAAAAAAATAAAAATTAAAAAAAAATAGGGTGGTCAGAGTAGGCTCTACTGCGGGACATTTGAGTGAAGATCTGGAGGCAGAGAGGGACTGACCCATGAGGATTTCTGGATGTAGCATGTTTCCTATAGAATGACTGGCCCATGCAAAGTCTTTGAGATGGGAATGTTTCTGGCATATTCCAGGGAAAGCAGATGCTGGAGAGGCTGGAATAGAGCGAAATGTAATTAAAAACAGATGACTTGAGTACAATCTTCCTCGGCTTTCTTTGGTGCCTTGGCTTTAAGCAAACATGATTGATCCAAGGGTAAGCAGTGAAGCTGGTTCATCAGCAGCCATCCTCAAGCCCCTGGAGACTTAAGGACAGAGGGAACATAAAAATGTAGTCAGACTTACTTTCTCCTTTGGAGTGCTAAAATATCCTCCAGGAACACTTGAGATTTCATGCCCTTCTTGATGGTAAGGGTTTTCAAGTGCTTCTAACAGGACTGAAAGCTTTTTGATTAAGAAAGGAAACTCTTCCCTATTAATTCTTCCTGGTTTTAATGCAATGGAGTTTCTGATCTATATTCAGTTTTTCTATCATATTTTTAAAGAATTCTAGAGGAAAAAAATGTGAAAACTGATCTGTATACTTTAGAATATATCTACCCTTATATGCAAATACCACTGCTGCTGCTGCTGAGTCGCTTCAGTCATGTCCCACTCTTCCTGACCCCATGGACTGCAGCCCACCAGGCTCCTCCGTCCATGGGATTTTCCAGGCAAGAGTACTGGAGTGGGGTGCCATTGCCTTCTTCGGCAAATACCACCAGGAAATAATGAATAATTTTAATAAACATCACTCATTATCAGAGAAATGCAAATCAAAACCACTATGAGGTACCATTTCATGCCAGTCAGAATGGCTGCGATCCAAAAGTCTACAAGCAATAAATGCTGGAGAGGGTGTGGAGAAAAGGGAACTCTCTTGCACTGTCGGTGGGAATGCAAACTAGTACAGCCACTATGGAGAACAGTGTAGAGATTCCTTAAAAAACTGGAAATAGAACTGCCTTATGATCCAGCAATCCCACTGCTGGGCATACACACTGAGGAAACCAGAAGGGAAAGACACGAGTACCCCAATGTTCATCGCAGCACTGTTTATAATAGCCAGGACATGGAAGCAACCTAGATGCCCATCAGCAGATGAATGGATAAGAAAGCTGTGGTACATATACACAATGGAGTATTACTCAGCCATTAAAAAGAATACATTTGAATCAGTTCTAATGAGATGGATTAAACTGGAACCTATTATACAGAGTGAAGTAAGCCAGAAAGAAAAACACCAATACAGTATACTAACGCATATATATGGAATTTAGAAAGATGATAACAATAACCCTGTGTACGAGACAGCAAAAGAGACACTGATGTATAGATCAGTCTTATGGACTCTGTGGGAGAGGGAGAGGGTGGGGAGATTTGGGAGAATGGCATTGAAACATGTATAATATCATGTATGAAACGAGTCGCCAGTCCAGGTTTGATGCACGATACTGGATGCTTGGGGCTGGTGCACTGGGATGACCCAGAGGGAGGGTATGGGGAGGGAGGAGGGAGGAGGGTTCAGGATGGGGAACACAGGTATACCTGTGGCGGATTCATTTTGATACTTGGCAAAACTAATACAATATTGTAAAGTTTAAAAATAAAATAAAATTTTTAAAAAAATCTAAAGAAATCCAGTGTATTCTTATATATACCCACCATGTGGTTTTATTCATATTTTTTATTGCAAATTTCAAACCTTGGAAATTTTTATTGGTCTGTTTGTAGGAGTAGTTTTGAAAATATGTGTTGAAAATGTGTATGTTAAGGAATAACTTTAATAGTTTGGAATAAATTATTAAGATGTAAACTATGAAGTTTGCTCATGATTCATTTTGCCCATTTGAAAGTAGTTTAACTACTGGATCAGACAATTCACCATGGGCCCAGAGGAGTCCTGCATGTTCTCGCTCAGTGTGCCAAACTGCAAGACTTGTCTACTGGCAATATGCTAGTCCCACAGGCAATTCAGTAGGTCATGGTGACCACAGCCTGACTTCAGCGTACGGCTCACTCTCAGGGTGCAGAAGACTGGCTTGTGTGCTGTGTGCTACAATTTTTGCCAGTTGCTCAGAGTGCTGGCCCCGTGTTCATCAGCTGTGACACAAACCCACCATGTCCACAGCATCCAGCTGGGCCCATCACGTCACGCTGGGGACTAAGGGAAAATGGAAGCAACACAAATAAGCTGACACTCATGATACGCTGTTTGCTGTGTCATGAGTGATAATGTCCTTTGTCCCTGAACCAGGATTCTCATGCCTTCTATTGACATCCATGGAACTGTAACAGACTAATCTCAGACCCTTCATAATTCTTGATAGTAACCCACCTCCAAAAGTCAGAAAAGTGAAAGTTGTTCAATCGTGCCTGATTCTTTGCCACCCCATGGACTACACAGTCCATGGAATTCTCCAGGCCAGAATACTGGAGTGGGTTGCCTTTCCCTTCTCCAGGGAATCTTCCCAACCGAGGGACAGAACCCAGGTCTCCCACATTGCAGGCGGATTCTTTACCAGCTGAGCCACAAGGGAAGCCCAAAAGTCAGAAAAATATTATAAAATGCCTCTCTCATTGTACACTCGCAAGTATATAAGGTACCATATACAAATTGCACATTTGATGCCATTTTTCCCTTCCTCATTTTGTGACATTTTTAGGGACACTTGAAAACAGGTTCAAAATTATATTTCTATCATTCCCACAGCTCATTATCCCTCTCTATGTCCCCCCCTCTTTCCTTATCTGGCTTAGAGTCCGTGGTTATCATTAATCTCACTCCCTGTACCTTTTCCTTTCATTTGGCTTATCTGGCAAATTCAAAACTGTGGTTGAATTAAAGTATTTGTAAAACCTCAACCCTGCACTGAGCACCTGAAAACTGTGGACTGGTCTCACTTGAGATCTATGACCACGAATTTCAAAAGGGCTCTGATAACCCGACTACGTTTCCTATAAGCTTGCTGTTTCACACTGCCCTCCCTTCCTTCAAGTTTTTCGTGCGTCTTGCTCTTTTGCAGTTAATAAACTTTAGAAAATACTTCACTGAGTATAATATAAACTCTTAGCCAGGAGCCATCTCATTTCCCCCTCTGTGCACCTTCCATTCTTTGCCATCCTTCCTATCATAATAAATGAAACATCTCTACCCCCAGTCAATCCTAAAGGAAATCAACCCTGAATATTCACTGGATGGACTGATGCTGAAGCTAAGCTCCAATATTTTGGCCACCTGATGGCCACCTGACTCTGATGCTGGGCAAGATTGAAGGCAGGAGGAGAAGGGGATGACAGAGGATGAGATGGTTGCATGGCATCACTGACTCAATGGACATGAGGTTGAACAAACTTGGGAAGATGATGAAGGACAGGGAAGCCTGGCATGCTGCAGTCCATGGGGTCACGAAGAGTCAGACATGACTCAGCAACCGAACAACAACCACCCCTAGCAAAGAACTCTTTCTCTAACCTTCTCCAAGGCTTCACTCCTTCAATTCTCTTTTTTCTCTATTTCGGAAGTCTTTCCTGGATTATTATCATAACCACTATTATCTCTTATCTTAAAGCAAACAACACTTCATCTGATCCTACTTCCTAAAGGCCACCCATCTTTACTCCAATTATCTATAAATGTGGCCTTCACACCCTTTTTTCATTCAATGAATCATACTTCTCCCTCCACTACTCTGCAGACCTCTCTCATTGCCACAACTAATGGCAACAACAAAACTGACTAGTTCCTTCTTTTTGCAACATTTTCTCTGCCTTCCATGATGTCACTCTTGGATTTCCTCCTACATCACACTTTTAAAGCCTCCTCTTGTGGTTCTTCCTCCTCCACCAGACACCCAGGGCTCCATCTTGGTCTCTTCTCCTCTATCTCTATTCCTCATTGAGTCCACCCAGTCGCTGGGTCTTAAAAGGTAGCTACTTGCCAATAACTCCCAAATCTACGTCTTAAGCCCTAAACTCTCCTGAACTCCACATCTGTATATCTAACTACTTAGTTGACATTTCCACTAAGATAATAGTCATCTCAAAATCAACGCTTCCAGAACAGATCCCTTAATTCTGCCACCTTTCCCTTCATAAATCCTTCCTTCAGGAAATCTTATCAACTCTATGTGAAAAATATAATCAGAACCTGATTCCTTCTAATCAACTCTATAACCCTAATTCAAAACAGCGTCTTCTATCATCTGAAATATAACCTGTTTCTATTCCTATTCCTCCCTTCGCTCTTAACTCAGCAATCAGATTGTGTCACATTTCCTTTCAAACCTGTAAAAAATTTTGCATATCACAGAGTAAAAGCCAAAGATTTATAACACTCTGGGGTATGATATGGTATATTCAATTATTTTTCAAAAATATTCACTCCCTTGCCACCATCCCCAGCTCTGCCAATGGAGTGCACTATTCCACCTCTTCATCAAGAGACATGATGTGATCAAAGTCTTGAAGATGTTTTTGCAAGTGGACCTGCCCTCTTACATCTTTGTCATGAGAAAAACAGGTCAGGACTAGTCTGCTGGTCCCAGGAAAAGGAAGAGAGATACAAGCAATAGAGCTGCTTCATCTGAGCCTAGTTTAGATCAGCTGACCCCAAACCAGGCTTCTTATGGATATAAGCAAGCCCCACTGAGATTAGCAGAGCTGTCCAGTTAAGCCCAGCCTAGAAATTAAAAGACACTTACTCCTTGGAAGGAAAATTATGACCAACCCAGACAGCATATTCAAAAGCAGAGACATTACTTTGCTAACAAAGGCCCAGCTAGTCAAGGCTATGGTTTTTCCAGTGGTCATGTATGGATGTGAAAGTTGGACTATAAAGAAAGCTGAGCGCAGAAGAATTGATGCTTTTGAACTGTGGTGTTAGAAAAGACTCTTGAGAGTCCTGTGGACTGCAAGGAGATCCAACCAGTCCATCCTAAAGGAGATCAGTCCTAGGTGTTCATTGGAAGGACTGATGTTGAAGCTGAAAACTCCAATACTTTGGTCACCTGACATGAAGAGCTGACTTATTTGAAAAGACCCTGATGCTGGGAAAGATTGAGGGCAGGAGAAGGGGACAACAGAGGACAAGATGGTTGGATGGCATCACTGACTCGATGGACATGGGTTTGGGTCGACTCCGGGAGTTAGTGATGGACAGAGAGGCCCAGTGTGCTGCAGTTCAGGGTTCGCAGAGTTGGACACGACTAAGCAACTGAACTGAACTGAGATCTGACTCACAGGCATGAGCTAAATAAGCACTGTTACCATACGCTTCTGACTTTGGTGGTTATGTGGCAGAAACTGGTAGTTTGTAAGATGTGACCCCTGTTAACTGTCTGATCTTTACTACCTTATCCCCAACTCTCTTCCAACCACACTGGCCTCTTTGCTAGTTTTCAACTACACCAAGCAGGCTCCTTCCTCAGTATCATTGCCCTTACTTAATATCTCACATCAAGATATCCAAGGCTTCTAATACTTCCCTGTATACCTATGTACCAATGGAATATTACAGATGAACCTTGAAAACATTATGCTAAGTGAAGGAAGTCAGTCAAAAAGATCACATCTTCTTTCTGACCCTCAAATATGGCAAGCTCACAGCTTTGACTATTTTCTGTCCCTAAGCATTCTTTTTCCTTATCTTCATAACAGATTCCCTCTTGTCATCCAGATGTCAGCTTAAAAGCCTTCCCCTCAGAGGCCTTCCCTTGATTTTCCAATCTAAAGTAGCTATCCAGCCACATGTCATCTCTCTGTTAAGTCTAATTCTGTCACATATTCATTTAATTCATTCGTTCCTTCAACAAGGGTGAATGCTTTGTATGCACCAAGCACTTCTGAGTAAGACTCAAAATTCCTGCCCTCATGTAACCTATAATCCAGCAGAGAGGGGACAAATAGTGTTAGGCAGGGACTTACATTATGGAGAAAATTTAGAGTAAGAGAATGAAAAGTTATTGGGATGAGGAAAAAGCTGTTTCCTATAAGGCTAGTCATAAGACTCTTTACTATGCAGACTGCCAAGGAGAGGCCTAAAGAAAGTCAGAGAGGGTCAAATCTGGGGTGTGGTGAGGGAATGTCAAGAAAAGAATAACTTGAGATTCGAGCCTGTAGGCTTGGAATATAATTGTACTAAATAAAATGGAGACAAGAAAGGAAATTTGCTCATTTTTCCCCTCAGCGGAAGTGATTCAATTTAAAGCTACTCTGAGGTGTTAGTACAACATCCAATTAAGAGTGTCCAGCAGGCAGGTGAGCACACAGAATTGAAACCAAGGATCTTAGGACTAGATGGAGACTCAGGAGTCAGTCCTAGAGAAGTGAAAGACAAGCTTGTAAAAAGAGATGACATTTCCAAAGGACTAGAAGGAAGAAGAGTACTAACGACTAAGTCTTAGGGAATTCAACAAAATATTTATAAAATGTTATAAACGTTGACATTCTGATATTATTTTTACTGATAGTTCTGATATATATTTTTTGTGCCTAAGTCTGCCTTCCATTCTTCAGCCTCAGCAGAATGCATGTGGCCTTATCTGTCTTATTCACTGCCACAGTCTCAAGTGCCTGAAAGAGTACCAAAAATGTAGTAGGTCCTTGTCCTTGGGAAATCTACAATGAAAAAGTAAATGTGTGCCTTCCTCGTTCAGCATTTGTCGTTAAGAAAATAACCAACAGTAAGCAACCTGCAATCTCTCAGGACATCAGAATTTCCATCTCTGGTGAGTTCCTTCAACAAAGCGTCCACACACTTTTCCAACCTTACACTGGGCACCTGAAATGTATTTCTAGTTTCACTGTAGATAGATCCTTAAAATGGAAACAAAGTAACCACAAGGAAAACAAAAACGGACATCCCTGCATTGAAGACTATATAAAAAGCATCGGACTTAGCTTGCAGCTGATGGGTTTTTTACTTTCCAGAGCCTTTTGCTCCAGATAGGATAGGTGAGATAAATCTGGGCATGTTCAGGCTGAAGGACTAGGACAGCACTATCCTTTTCCAGCTGCATGGCTTGTGCTATTCCTTTAAAATGACACTTCCTTAAGCTTTGGTATGCTGAGCCAAATTGGGTTATGTTTTCCTCTGTTGCTGAAAAAAAAAAAAAAGAACAGCTCTTATTAAGATTAGAAATATTGAGATGTACAGACATTAAAACAGAAAAGTGTTCCTTATTTGGTAAATATTTTGCTTTTGAAAACATCAGTAACTAATCACAGCTGTTTCCTTTTGTTACAAATGCATCCAATCAGGTAAAATTCCAAATGAAACACACAATCCAACGAAGTCATTCCATTATACAGTACAATGGGAGCCTTAAGCCTTGTGAAATGTATGTATTAAGTATGCATGTATTCATCAAATCAAACAAAGAAGCTAATGGGTCTCTGATTAGTGTTCTAACTCTATTATGATGATGCCTGAATCTCACCCTGACTCATCTAAAACATGTGAACAAAATGCTATTAAGGTTGATAGACAGTCTGTTACACGCCATCATCATTCTGGTTAAATACCCCAAACTGAATTTTGGCTGGAATCTCTCTCTTGAAAACCAGGGGCAAAGAAAGAGCTGCTATTAAGCTGAGGTACTCTTCTATTTTAACCTCAATAATTTGTAAATCTTTATGCCAAAACTAAAACAAACATTAATCGAAATTAATCTCATTCAGGATTCATAAAAGATCATGTTTCCAAAGAGATTGTTACATGGACATTACCAAGGCTCATTCAATCCAAAATTAGGTATTCATAAAACTAGGTAAATAGCAAATGAATTTTTATTTACTATTTTAAAAATACATTTTGTGGCAATTATAAATAAATTTCTAACATAATGATAAATTGATACTTTGAACCAACAACAGGACCACAAATTCACTTCCAAATGCAAAGCAGTTACCCTATGTTTAGGGATAGTTCATATTAATGCATAATTTTGTTTTTAAGAAAAAAATGATTGTTACAATCAGGTATATAATCACTTAGTTACACCTAAGTTCTATAGGTCAAAAATATATTCTTTTAGAAAATCCATTTTAAACATCTTACACTTTTTTCAGTGATCTTCTCCAAACAATGGGAGACAATGGGAGAAGTGCCCCTTGATGGACACTGGTTTGATCACACCTAAATTATACTGATATCTATAATACAGGCCTCCAAGGGACAGTCTAGCTCCAACTTGTAAAGCAGGCCCAGTTCAGAATGTTGAACAAACAACAGTACTAATCATCAAAAATTAACAACTTTAGGTATCTTTGTTTTGGGTTTCTGTGGTTTAGGCACATCCAAAATTTCTTCATAGTCTGCACTCATTCCCTTTGCCCAGCGACCAACTGTGACCACTCGATCTGTAAAGACACAGAAACCTCAAAATGTAAGAAAGACAGTGATCAAATATACCCACCTAGATTGACTGGTACTGGTTTAGCAAAGGAACTAGTTTTGACATGAATAATCACAAAGAAGAATCCATCACTAAAGCAAAGTGAGCAATTCTGTAATTGATTATAACCCTTGATTTCAGAGTACACGGGCAATTTGTCATCCCAATTAGGGAAATGCAGCAACTGCTTTGCAATGCACAAGTTGATGAGAAAGCTCTTTCATTCTTTCCCAGAGTTCATCATTATAGAGTCAATGAATTCCAAGAGACCGTAAACAGCAAGACTTATGAAGCATCAGTTTTAAATGCACAAGATTCCACCTGTGAAATTATACAACATCTGCTTGTCAGTCTTGTCATTTGGGAAGTGGCAATCCTCCCAAGAAGGAGAATTCAAATTCCACTTCTCATTTCAATCTCACTGCCTACAATGTAGTAAAGACTATCTTCTTCTAGACAAGAGTCTAAACAAGAACTCTTGGTTTTCAAATTCAAATGCTAGGGGTAGGAAGTAAGAATGGGCAGACTTATTTGTTTAGTTCTATGACCATTTGATATAGAAAGAAATGTGCTTTTTCTCCAAGAAGCACTACTGGGCTATCCTACTGTCTTGCCTCCTTTCACACACAGATTGTCATCATTCTAATCTAGGCAAACTAATCTAACAATGGTCTCCACATCCCCCAATATCTGTCTTAGGTTTGTTGAACATTTATGAAGTTTTAGATGACCAACGGTAGTTATTTGTCAGGAAAAAAATATAAACTGGCCAGATACTATGTGGATTACACAATTTGAATATTTCTGGAAGTTTTTGCAACCAACTTGGAATCCTTCTGACTTCAGAACATACATGAGGATTCTCAATCATAACAATACTGCAACTTTTTCTATTCAATTTCTTAGTAAATTAATATTTTTAAATAACATAATTGGCTGTTATTATTAAACACATAAGTTAGCAAACACAAATATTTATGAATAAGATGCTTTATAAAATCAGGGTCCTCCGGGGCTTACTGATCATTTTTTTTCCCACCTGAGAACAGCTGCTAATGTTTACTTAGTACTGCTGATAAAGAAATGATGAAGTCATTACTGAAACAGGAAACCAGACAGTCTTAAAACCAGTTGTACCTCAGGGAGTTGTTAATAACAAAATTCAACAAAAACACAGAGGAATATTCAATCTCACCCCTTCTAAAGGAGGCCCAGAGATCTCACCTGAGTTCTGACTTTCGGGACAATCTTTCTTCATATGTTCCACAGAGCCACACAGTCTGCAGCCACCACCTATAAAAAAAACAAAGTCACTGAAAACCTCTGATACTTAAGTAGGGCATTTAATGTCTCTAAGCACTTTCATATTTTGTTTGGTCCTCATAACCTTGTTAGCTGCAAAGGTAGCTGAATAGGAACGACTTATTCCTATTAATAAGTCTATTCTCCATTCCTCTTAACCTCATAGAGCACTAAACTGTATCAACCCACCATTTCTTGTCCCTGACCTTCAAAGGAGATGTGGGAAAGTGAGAAATGACAAAAGGTACTTGTTCTCTAGAGTGTCCAGGAGCCATTGCATGGAAGCCTAGGTCTTAACCACAGTTAGAAAGGCATGGGCTCGTGAACTATGAAAAATTTGTGTGCAGATGCATTTTTTGAGGAGAATGCCCACAGTTTTTAATCAGATTCTTTAGTGATCAATGCCCCATCCCCCTAAAAAAGGATACAGACCACTGCCCTGCTATACAGGTCAGATGGGCGTGAGTAGTTACAAAAGGAATGAAATTAACTTTTATATCAGTGCCTTTATCTGCCAGGCATCCTAACTCTAGTAAAAATGCCTATTTGCCTACTTTAAGCAACATCCCAGGACTGTGAGTTACAATACAGTCCTAAAATGAGTTTTTCTAAAAGGAATCTTTCACTGAATAGTCAAACACTATTGCTTAATGGTCAAGCATTATCATGATCATGCTCATAATATCAAATGACTTCTCAAAAAATGACCCTAACAGGGTATAAACTTGGATTAACTCATACTTTTCTGTGACTTACTCCCCTTGCCACACTTTTTATATCTGGTCATTTTGGTTCGCCATACAAAGGCATTTTTGCTCACTAGCCATATTATATGGCCTGTTTATTAAGTTCAAAACTGAAAGACACTTTTGAGTATCTTTCAGGTCCAAGACTCTTTACTGCTGTAGATGCCACAGTGAAACAGAGGAGGCACTTTAATAATTACTCTAATCCTCATAACTCTTCAAGGTAAAATATCATAATTCATCAAATCTAAGACACCACTGATTATAAGATATATCATTCATTCCTTTCTGGGGAAAAAAAAAACTGCCTATTATGTAACACCCACCAATAGTAAGATACATTGAGTTCAGATATATTAAAATGTAAAAAAAAAAAACAAACATGCATCTTAGAATTAGTGAAATAAAATTTTCTCATCTCCATTTCACAGGTGAGGAAACTGAGATGAGAAAAGTTAAATACCTTGGCCAAAGTCCCACAGTTAGTGAGTGGTAGTGCTGAGACTATAACTAGTGTTAACTCCAAAGTTAAGCTTTTTCACTGGACTTCTGCAAGGGAATCCAGGATATGACACTAGAAGTGTCTAGAACCTAATGGTACCAGCATCACATTAATAAATGACTCACATTAACAGATGCCAACCTCCTCCTTAAAGCTTTAAATATCACAGACTTTATTGTGGGCACCTTAAGACATTAGCTGAGCCAAAGGTAAGAATGTTACATGGTCCATGCCAGACAATAAACTAAGGAAAACATTAAGAAAAAAAAAAAATCCAGAATGGTGAGTACCAACCCTTCTACCCAAAATATTACACTATACTGAGATTAAATTCACCACACTATTTTTTAAATCTTATATTAGTTTAAGAAATAATCTTTTTGCTTGTTAGGTTTAAAAGTAGATATTTATAACATATTCTCACAAATGATACTGAAGTACATATAGTTTGAAATATAGAGGTCAGCTTTTTCTGATTTGACATATCAACTTAAATTACACCAAGTCTAGTACATAGACTGTGTGCTCAGTTGCTCAGTTGTGTCCGACTCTTTGAGACCCCATGGACTGTAGCCTGCCAGCTCCTCTGTTCATGGGGATTCTCCAGGCAAGAATACTGGAGTGGGTTGTAATTTCCTTCTCCAGGGGATCTTCCCAGCCCAAGCATCAAACCCCGTTTCCCACATCTCCTTTACTGCAGGTGGATTCTTTACCTCTAAGCCACCATAGGATAATGCTTGATAAAAATAATGAAATTCTAGAGATTTTGCCACTTATTCAGGAATTTAAAAACTGTTTAAATGTAAATTAAATCACAACTGCATGATAACTCACCACCATTTTCAACATACAAGAGTAACAGTACTCACCATCAGCATAGAGTCCTTTGGGATTATCAGGACAAGATCTGGACAGATGCCCCATTTCCCCACAAACAAAACATTTTGCAAAAGGAAATTCACCTGTAATGATCAACAGTTCCTGTTTAGTTATATACATGTATGGATGTGCGTGTATATATATCAACATAGATAGATACAGATACCTATCTGTATCTATCTATATATATATAGTGTAATTCATATTACTTTAAAACACTCTGAGAAGAAAACATATTTGTTGTTACGTAATTTAAAGTTTAATCACATTTGATTTCAAACTATTAAGTAACACACTCATAACAAACCCTGTCAGCAATGAAAAAACCAGTTGGTTACTTACTGGCCACTTTGGTCATTAACCAAATAAAAAAACTGATAGGAAAAAAACAACAACATACCAAGAGCTGGGTCTACTTTAGCCTTGCACTTGGTTATTTCGTGCTCTGTGGATCCACACCTGTAACATATTCCAGTGCCCATTTCTTGATTCTCAAGGGCAGCAGGGCAATCTGCAATCCCATGGCCAGGCTGTCTACAATGGAAACATACCTGAGAAAACAAAAAGTGAGTTTCCACACTGCAACACAACACTGGCTTTATTAATTCTAGTCATCAAAAAAACCATCCCATTTTAAAGCTGTCTAGTTCTGTTTTTTGAACTCTCCGTATTTCATCTGTAGAAAAAAGTGTTTCACATTCTCCTAAACTGTAAGAAACGTCATTTTCAAAGGGTTTCATTGCTTTTGAAAACCCTCTATTCATAAATCTATCAGTCTAGGAGACAAAGTTATAAATCTTTGCAGGAGGTAATTGCTTAAAAGAATTAAGCAAATATGGACTCATTACATTTCATTTCATTAATGGGGATGTCTGTATCTTAAACTGAGTTTTCTGGAGGAGACCCAGGCAATAAGCATAAAAATTATCACTCAAAATTAATACCTTCACTTTTTAAAGTTCACGTCATAGAATGAATTTGGGTCAAGTGATTCCATTTAAGTTGTGATTCAAATCATAAGATATATTTCACACCAAAAATTATACTTTATAATTTTTATATCTTTTACATGTTCCTTAATATTTATAAACAGAGGTTTCATCTTAAAATATATGCACATTTTAAAGGTATTATTCTAAGGTGAATTATTTGGCTCCAGCATAACATTGAACAATGATTTTGATGCTTTAAATAATACCTAGCAATTTGGAGGATTTTTTTGCTGCAATAAATAAAATTATCAGTCATAATCGAAGATGGTAGATATTTAAGACATTTTATTTAAACTGGAAAAAGTTTTTGGATAAAACAGTTCATCATTTTTTAATTAACAATTAAGAACTGATGCTTAGTCTGAGATACTAAGAAAAGTAAGAAAATGAATTGAAAGGTCTCAACAAGCCTTATAGTATTAAAGCCTATGCTTTATTATAAAGAATTCCTTTTTTGTTTTGAAAAACAATGTCTTTCCCCTTAATTAAAAACATAAATATTCCCTTAAAGTCATGATACTAAACTTTTTCAAAAAGTATGCAATTAATCACACTGCCTATGTCAAAGAAATTATCTTTAAATTAAAAAAAAAAATTTATTTATTTATTTGGTTGCGCTGGGTCTTAACTGCAGCTGTTGAGATCTTCGATCTTCCTTGCAGCCTGCAGAATCTTTAGTTGGGTGGGGCACGTGGGATGCAATTCCCTGACCACGGATCAAACCTTGAACCTGGGGCCCCCTGCAATGACGCACAGAGTCTTAACCACTGGACACCAGAAAAGTCCTAAAATTATCTTAAAATTATCTTCATGTTAAATTAACTTGACTTTAAAATATTTTAAAATAACTGCACAATTTAAACAAGACTATCTTGATCCAAATAGAAATGATTCTCTTTTCTATCCCAATTTATTCATAAGGAATATTTTATCAGTATTAGCTTAAAAAAGAATCTTACAAAAGACTCTCCAAATATGATACTGCATAAAAATAACCCTGCAAATAGAAACCACATTTATGGAAGCTGCAACATTTCAAGTCTACATTGTTGCAAACAATGCTCTACATTTAGTAAGTCTATTAAAAAATAAAAATGTAAAATAGCAACAAGTGTTGATTCTCATATATTACCCTGCTAGAAGAATCTCTTGCTAGAGAAGGGAAAGAATTATACCAGTATTTCATTTCCTGGGTTTGAAACACCTTAAAATCTAGGTGTTGGGAATGCAGAAATTAAAATATATATATATATGCACACTCATGTTTTCTACCCAAAATATGGAGATAATGCCATCTTTGTGTATTGTGATAATTCATCAGTACATCAAGTATGTAGCATATAAGAGCATATAAACAGAAATCCTAGAGTTACTGCTAGCCCTCACAAAGATGCCATCTAAGACTAGCATACAGCCACAATCACACTCTGCTAAAATATGTATATGAGCATATGAGTAAGTTTCCCACCATACAACATGATGTGAGAGAAGTGATAATCTTACCATTGCATTTTTCTTTGCTGCTTGTCTTTTTAATCGTCTTCCTTCCCGGCGACTGTCTTTCTTTAAAGCAACTTCAATTTCTTCCCTTACTTTCTGACTGTCTGTTGCTATCACCTCACCATTGTGAAGCATCTGTGAGTTTTGTCTTAAATATTCCATGAATCCATTCACATCTTCATTTAAATACTCCTTTTTCTTTTTATTCTTTCTGTGTTTTGCTTGGGGGGCATCATTTTTAAGGGACAGCCTATTGGCTTCAAGTTGTTTACTCTTTGGAAGATTTTGGCTTTGTCCCTCAGAGGACCCCTTCTTCAAGTCCTCCCATGATGTTGCAGGAAAGGGTCGTTTGTTCTGTGTGGTAGTGACTCGTGCCCACCTGGTCATAGCTTCATTAGAGGTGTATCAATCTTTAAGACAAGCATAGTCATCATTTCAAAGAAAAAAATGAAACTAAAGATATATGCTATATCACTATATCAATGATACCCATATGTTGAGTGTTAATTATTAGAAGACTTTTTAACTTAAAAACTTAGAGATCTATATATTTAATTCTATAACATGCTGCATAGACAGACCTGCAATGTAAATCTAGCCCTTGCCAGAGAAGATACCACTCCAGTTAAAAAGAAAAAAAAAGCATTAAAAAAAAAAAAAAAAAACACACACAGATATAAATACTTGCTTCAATGGAAAACAACTCAGCAAAAAACCAAATTACTTCCAAAATGAAATCACATGGTAATAGTAAATTAAGTTACTTTTCCCAAATTTTGCAGTTTTCTTAGTTTATTTGCCTATCTCCAAGTCCCAGGTCTACTTTCTTCCAATCTTTTTGCACCATCTGCCATTTCATCACAAATAATTTGTACAGCAAATTAGTAAGTATACACAAATCTTGTCCTTAAGCATGAAGTTGTCATTACAACTCCTTCCGGAAGATTGATAAGCAAAACATACTCGTTTACAGTCACATGATAATACCGAGTCTACCTCGTTTTTTAAATTTTATTTTTAATTAGAGGATAATTACTTTACAATGTTGTGATGGTTTTTGCCATATATCAAAATGAATGGGCCATAGGTACACATATGTCCCTTCCCTCTTGAACCCCCTTTTCACCCCCTCTCTCCCCTCTAGGTTGTCACAGAGTACCGGCTTTGGGTTCCCTGCTTCATACAGCAAGCTTTCACTGGTTTACTTTACATACGGTAAAGTATATGTTTAAATGCTATTCTCTCAAATCATCCCACCTTCTTCTTCCCCTACTGTGTCCAAAAGTCTGTTTCTTGTCTCTACTGTTTCTTGTCTATACTCTGATTACTCCTGTAATCAGAGTATAATCTACTTCCAATTTAAGTGACTTAGCAGCAGCAGCAACCCAGCTGTTTCACATCGTTTCCGACTATTAGCACGCTCCCTTCTAGGGCAGCATCCCCTGCACTAACCAGTGTTAAAACCTCAGCTTTGGCCACAACATCCTTTCAACACAAACGGTGGGGAGGAGCCAATAAACAGGCGTGGGACTCTGCACGCCACTTTACACCACGCGCGCACACTCGTCGCCGCAGATTCTGTGGCTGTCACGGTGGGGAATGGGGCCGTTCAAGGGGAGATGGATGATCCTTCTCCTGAGAACAAGGAACTGGGGGAGCTCTGAGTATCCAGTCGGTCGCGTCCATTCCGCCCGACCGGCCCCAGTGAGGCTGGACGCTCCGGCCCAAGCGGCTACTCAACTACAGCTGAAACGGATCCCCGCGCTCCCCTGGGCCCGCCGCGAAGCGCGGTGCTTCAGCTTCACCTGGCGCTGGGGGCCCTCGCTGCCAGTTCCTGCGCCCTCCCGCCGGGCCCCAGGGAACGGGCCTTACTCCCCCAACGCGCAGCTTCTTACCAGGAAAGGATCCTCCAGAGCAGCGGAGTTAGCAGGCCAGAAAAAACCCGTCCCCCTGCGGCGGAGACGGCGACACCAGGGACCGGAAGCACGTCGTCCCTGCAGTGCGTCACTTCCGGCGAGCAATTGGCTTACTAGCAGTCGTGTCCCTGTCCGGCGCTGCGGTGCACCTCAGCTCTGGGAAAGGTGGCTAATTAGTAAATGTGGAGGGCGCAGTGTTTGAAGGGCACGCGCTGGGCGCGGGGGACGCGAAGATGAAGAGTGTACGATCTGTGCTGTGCAGAACGCAAGGCATAATGGGGGGAGACGAATGAGAGGATCCTTGGCGATGGGAAAGGCCCAAAAGGCTTCCCTAAGAAATGGTCTTTGTACTGGACCTCATCGTAAAATTAGGCAAACATTTCTTGGAATTGGTAGCGGGAGGGACTTACATTTTCATTTGTTGCTGTTATTCAGTCGCTTAGTCGTGTCTGACTCTGCTACCCTGTGTACTACAGCAGGCCAGGCGTCCCTGTCCTTCGCTATCTCCGGGAGTTTGCTCAAACTCATGACCATTGAGTAGGTGATGCCATCCAACCATCTCATCCTCTGTCGTCCCTTTCTCCTCCTGCCTTCAATCTTTCCCAGCATCAGGGTCTTTTCCAGTGAGTCAGCTCCTGGCATCAGGTGGCCAAAGTATTGAAGCTTCAGCTTTAGCACTAGTCCTTCCAGTGAATATTCAGGGTTGATTCCCTTTAACTAAGATTTAGGATTCAGTGGTTAGAGCTCCTTGCAGTCCAAGGGACTCTCAAGAGGCTTCTCCAACACCACAGTTCAAAAGCATCAGTTCTTCAGTGCTCAGCCTTTTTTATTGTCCAGTTCTCACAGTACATGACTACTGGAAAAATCATAGCTTTGATTATACAGATCTTTGTAGGCAAAGTATTGTCTCTGCCTGTTAATATGCTGTCTAGGTTTGTCATAACTTTTCTTCCAAGGAGCAAATGTCTTGTCATTTCATGGCTTCAGTCACCATCTGCAGTCATTTTGGAGCCCAAGAAAATAAAATCTATCACTGTTTCCATTGTTTCTCCATCAATTTGCCATGAAGTGATGGGACCAGATGCTGTGATCTTTGTTTTTTGAAAGTTGTATTTTAAACCAGCTTTTTCACTCTCCTGCTTCACCATCAAGAGGCTCTTTACTCTCTGCTTTCTGCCATAAGAGTGGTATCATCTCCATATCTGAGGTTATTAATATTTCTCCTGGCAATCTTGATTCCAGCTTGTGCTTCATCTAGCCGGGTATCTTGGATGAGGTACTCTGAATATAAATTAAATAAGCAGGGTGATAGAGAAGTACGTGACCTTTGGCATGTCTGGCCTCTCCCACACCTTGAGTATTCCCAACCTCCAGGAGTGGGCCCTTGGCAGCCATGTTTATATCGTGTGACTAACTCCTCACAGCTGATTGGGCCAGGACCAGGCACCTGTGATCGAAAGTGGTCCAATCTGAGACTTGTGCCTGAAATCAGGACATGCAGTCGCAGGACATTACATTTTCCTAAGCAGCAGTAAAGTAAAACTATTAGCACGGTGGGAATGGATCACTGTAATGAAAATATGAAAAGGACGCTTGGGGCCCTATCAGGTGGAGGTGGCTCAGAGTAAGGAAGCTTCCTGCAGTGCAGGAGACCTGGGTTCCATCCCTGGTTTGGGAAGATCCCCTGGAGAAGGGGATGGCTACCCACTCCAGTATTCTTGTCTGGGGAATTCCATGGACAGAGGAGCCTGGTGGCTATAGTTCATGGGGTCTATAGCTTTTTACTGGGTGGAGATGGTGCCCCATAGTCCTAAACAATGCTATTTAAGCATTCAATTGAAATACCACCATGTGGAGTCAAAGAAGGTCTGTCTTCAAGAGAGAAACCTTAGTCTCCTGAGCAACTATCTCCACAACCCCCTTCCCTCCCCTGCAAAAAAACAAATGGCTACCACCAGTGTTTGTATTTGGTGGGAAAACTGGCAATCTGCTCAGCTGACCAGGACAACTGCTCCCATCCCCATCATCACACTCAATCCATTTCACCTCTTAAACTCTTACGTAGCTGTTTTTATCACTGCTGCTACTTCCTTTGTTCCAGCTTTCATCATGAATCATTGGCAGCTGATCTGGGCATCTGTTCTCGCTCCACTCCCTCAAATCCATTTTCCATGCTTTAGCAAAGCAAACTTTTGAAATGTAAATCAGATTGTTGCTCTCCTGCTTTAAACCCTTCTGTAGTTTCCCACTGTTCTTAAGATGAAATTCAAACTCCCTAAGATGGAATTCAAACTCATTAAGGAGATGCTTCCCTGATAGCTCAGTTGGTGAAGAATCCGCCTGCAATGCAGGAGATTCCGGTTTGATTCCTGGGTCGGGAACATCCCCTGGAGATGAGATAGGCTACCCACTCCAGTATGTTTGGGCTTCCTATGTGGCTCAGCTGATAAGGAATCCGCCTGCAATGCGGGAGACCTGGCTTTGACCCCTGGGTTGGGAAGATCCCCTGGAGGAGGGAACAGCTTACCCACTCCAGTATTCTGGCCTTCAGAATTCCATGAACTGTATAGTCCATGGGGTTGCAAAGAGCTGGACACGACTGAGCGACTTTCACTTCACTTCACTTCAAAGAGGTGTTAAGTCCCTGCCTCCTTCTCTAGCCTCACCTGTACGTTTCCTCTCTTCTTTGAGCTCTATGACAGGAGTCTAACATTCACCTTGTTATCTCCAAGCCTTTGTACATATTCTGTTCTCTTTGTAGGGTACTCCTCCTCTTATTCTTCCAATTAATTTCCATTCACCCTTCAAGACTTTTAATATTTTATTCTCAAGTAAGCCATCCAAGGGCTTCCCAGGTGGCACTAGTGGTAAAGAACCCCCCTGCCAGTGCAGGAAACATAATTCCCTGGGTCAGGAAGATCCCTGGGTTGGGACAATCTCTTGGAGGAGGGCATGCAACCCTTTCCAGTATTCTTGCATGGCGAAACCCATGGAAGAGGAGCCTGGCAGGATACAGTCCACTGGACTGAAAAGAGTCATACATGACTGAAGTGACTGAGCATGCATGCAAGGCTTCCAAAGCCCCTCTCTCCAACCTAGATCAATTCCTAATACACACTCACAGCAGTCTGTATATACTTCCTTATGGTGCTTTTCAAATTTGTAATTCATAGTGAATTGTGTAATAAGTTGTTTGCTGTATCCCCATTGCCTGGTACATAATTGATGCTCAGTATGGTTTGTTAACTAAATGAAGACTAAGTATTTTGCAATGCTTGGTAAAGTAAGCTAGAAAAGTACTCTATTTTAAGAGGAAAGATTAAAGTCGATGCTACAGGAATATTGTTATTTGATATGGTAAATATCACAAATATCCTAAGTCTTATGGGGGTAAAAGTTAAAAAAAAAACTTTTTTTTAATTCCTCCAGCTCTGGAAGAGAAGAAGCCTCCTGAAAGATGAAAGCATTCATGCTTAGTCGCTCAGCAATGTCCGAGTCTTTGTGACCCCGTGGACTGTCACAGTCTCCTCTGTCCATGGGACTCTCCAGGCAAGAATACTGGAGTGGTTAGCCATTCCCTTCTCCAGGGACTCTTCCCAACCTAAGGGTCAAATCCAGGTCTTCTGCATTGCAGGCATATTTTTTACCATCTGAGCCAAGAGGGAAGCCTAAAAGATGTATGAGAGTGCTGCTTATATCATCATTTTCTTAACTAGCTGTCTTCAGGCTCTAAATGTCAACCTGCCATGCCTGTGTGCTTAGTCGTGTCCGACTCTTTGCAACCCCATGGACTGTAGCCCTCCAGGCTCCTCTGTCCATGGGATTCTCCAGGCAAGAATACTGGAGCGGGTTGCCATTTCCTTCTCCAGGGTATCTTCCTGACCCAGGAATTGAACCCGTGTCTCCTGTGTCTTCTGCACTGCAGGCAGATTCTTTACCCTCTGAGCCATCAGGAAATGTCAACCTAGACCCTGACATTTCATAAGAGGTTTTCTTTTGTAGACACCAGGTTCTTGCACATAGTGTATACCACTAGAGGGTGCATTCAACTAAAACTCATCTTTAGTGATGTACTGAATTTTAATCTGTAGAAAGTTGTACATTCCTGGAAGTGAAGGAAAATGATCTCAATTTGTTTTTGTGGAAATGCATCAAATAAAAATTAGAAATTGAGTAAATCAGCCATAGATATCCTTTCAGATTCAGAAGAAAGTATTAGTATTAATAATAGCTAACTTCCACTGAATATTTTATAGGTACCTAGAACTGTGTTTAATGCTTTACATTCATCACCTGATTAATCCATCCAGTATCCTGAGAGGTAGAAAATATTATGCTCTCCATTTTACAATGAAAAACAAGTTCAGTGAACTAAAGTAACTTATCCAAGGTCACATATTTGGTAAGAAGAGTCAGGATTTAAATATCAAGATCTCAATTCAAAGGTGTGAGCTCCATTAGTATGTTGAAATATTAATACTACAGGGGATTGTTTGCTGGCTTGAACCCTTAATGTGTGTTAAAACAGACTTTACTCACCCTTGCCCATGTGAGACTTTTTTTTTTTTAAATATATTCACTTTTACAGTTCAAGAGATTTTTTTAATTAAAATTTTTCATTCAGATATTAAAATACTGATTAAATGTGTTATTTTCAAAACAATATGGTCCAAAGCGTAAATGTTAAGTGAGAAACTGAAGTTCTGGTTATGAAGGACTGAAGTACCTCATTTTCAGAAAATTGTGAAATATATAGTGCGTACAGAAAAGGTTATAAAACATATGAAGTAATTATAAAGCACATGTTCATGTAAACACTGTGAAGTTTAAGAAGCAGACAATTGCCAGATATTGTTTGAAATCATATTAATGTAAATATTTTTGCAGAGGCAGTACCTTTTAATGTTTCAAACAAAAATTGTTTGTTATGATATTAATATAAGCTTTCTACAAACCATCTCTCATCCTGATAACAATAAATTCTGGACAAAATGTATAAAACAACTACCTGAGGATTCTGAAGAGTAAATAAAAGCAGACATTTGTGGAGGGGAGTAGAAATCTGAAGAAGCAATTAGCACATGACTGTGTGTCCCTCTGTGTGTTTGTGTCTTTGCCGTAAGAGAGGGCCACAGCCGCAAAGTACGTGAGCAGCTAGAACTGCAATAGAGACCCTACCATCAACTTTCTGGCGTGAGGAACCAGGGGAAAGAAGCATGCAACAGCCACTCCTGGAGAATGAGGAGAGAAAAATCTGAAGAAAGAGTGTTCTTGAAGCTCTCTTTGTATGTGTATGTATTTTGTATTGGGTTGTCCAAAGTTCATTCATGCTTATGGAAAACCTGAACAAACTTTATGGCTGACCCACAATATGTCTATGAATCCCTCACTAGTCTCAGGCTGCTCCCTGAACCCACATGCAGAGGACAAACTTAAGAGGCTAAAAGAATGAACTGAAATTTGAGTTTTCACTGACAGAAAGTGAGGCAAAGCCTGTAACGTAGTCTAAACACGTTAACGGCCCACTTAATTTTTTTTTCCTAAGGAATAAAACAGAACTCAGAATATATATATAATCGCATCCATAATGTCCAAGATAAAATCCAGAATGTAAATTTAGCACTGGTTTAGCGGTACTTTGAATTCTGATCTGTCCTAATTTGCCTGCTACTATTTTTCAGAGTCCTCAAAGAGCTTGATGTCTGCATTGTGTTTTACAGCTGCAATCATGGGGAGACAGGGGAGAGTGTACCCATTCCGTCTTACCTGGAATTGGAACCACTACCATTAGAATTTTAAATCCTCATTCTTGCCTGGATTCGCTGAGAATAAGAAGTCTTGGCCTGAGTAAAGTCGCCTGTAGGTGCTTTAGGGCTGGGAGTGTCCAAGGACCACACGGGATAAGCCAGCCCTCAAGCTGAGTCTCACAGTCGCACCAGCAGCTATTTAGCTGTGGAGTAATTTGTAATGAGGGTTAGAGAATCTAAAAAGAAGGGCTGGGACCAGATTTTACTAAGTTAAAGGATTTTTTAAATGCCAAATCAAAGTGTTTATAGTTTATCCTTTAGAGCTTAAACAATGAAGACCTTCACATAGTCTTTTAGATTATACAGTAGATCCCATAAAATAGGTCGAGAGAAGAGGGTTGGATGTAGAAAAATGTTTTAATATCTTATGCAGTGCTCAGGAGCCCCTGGACAATATCCAACTCAGTTCAGTCTGTCAGTCATGTCCAACTCTTTGCGACCCCATGGACTCCCTGTCCATCACTAACTCCCAGAGTTTACTCAGACTCATGTCCATTGAGTCGGTGATTCCATCCAACCATCTCATCTTCTGTCATCCCTTTCTCCTCCTGTCTTCAATTTTTCCCAGCATCAGGGTCTTCTTCAGTGAGTCAGCTCTTGGCATCAAGTGGCCAAAGTACTGGAGCTTCAGCTTTAGCACTAGTCCTTCCAATGAATATTCAGGGTTGATTCCCTTTAGGATTGACTGGTTTGAGCTCCTGCTGTCCAAGGGACTCTCAAGAGTCTTCTCCAACACTGGACAATATACTTATTGACAAATATACATACAGAATATATACTATACTAAACAGAAATACAGCACAAGAGAGGGAAAAAAAATAATGATTCTATTGTTGAGAATAAAAAATGAGATCCAGACCAGTGACATTCTAACAGGTTCCTTCTTAAAACTGTCGTGATTTTTTTAAGCTGCTTTAAGGCTCTTATAAGAAAAGATGCAAAAGGCAAGGAGAAAAGGAAAGATATAGCCATTTGAATGCAGAACTCCAAAGAATAGCAAGGAGAGATAAGAAAGGCTTCCTCAGCAATCAATGCAAACAAATAGAGGAAAACAACAGAATGGGAAAGACTAGAGATCTCTTCAAGAAAATTAGAGATACCAAGGGAAAATTTCATGCAAAGATGGGCTCGATAAAGGACAGAAATGGTATGGACCTAACAGAAGCAGAAGATATTAAGAAGAGGTGGCAAGAATACACAGAAGAATGGTACAAAAAAGATCTTCATGACCCAGATAATCACGATGGTGTGATCACTGACCTAGAGCCAGACATCCTGGAATGTGAAGTCAAGTGGGCCTTAGGAAGCATCACTACGAACAAAGCTAGTGGAGGTGATGGAATTCCAGTTGAGCTATTTCAAATCCTAAAAGATGATGCTGTGAAAGTGCTGCACTCAATATGCCAGCAAATTTGGAAAACTCAGCAGTGGCCACAGGACTGGAAAAGGTCAGTTTTCATTCCAATCCCAAAGAAAGGCAATGCCAAAGAATGCTCAAACTACTGCACAATTGCACTCATCTCACAAACTAGCAAAGTAATGTTCAAAATTTTCCAAGCCAGGCTTCTACAGTACATGAACCGTGAACTTCCAGATGTTCAGGTGGATTGAGAAAAGGCAGAGGAACCAGAGATCACACTGCCAACATCCATTGGATCATCAAAAAAGCAAGAGAGTTCCAGAAAAACCTCTACTTCTGCTTTATTGACTATGCCAAAGCCTTTGACTGGGTGGATCACAACAAACTGTGGAAAATTCTGAAAGAGATGGGAATACCAGACAACCTGACCTGCCTCCTGAGAAATCTGTGTGCAGGTCAAGAAGCAACAGTTAGAACTGTACGTGGAATAACAGACTGGTTCCAAATTGGGAAAGGAGTACGTCAAGGCTGTACATTGTCACCCTGCTTATTTAACTTATATGAAGAGTACATCATGAGAAACGCTGGGCTGGAAGAAGCACGGGCTGTAATCAAGATTGCTGGGAGAAATATCAATAACCTCAGATATGCAGATGACACCACCCTTATGGCAGAAAGTGAAGAACTAAAGAGCCTCTTGATGAAAGTGAAAGTGGAGAATGAAAAAGGTGGCTTAAAGCTCAACATTCAGAAAACTAAGATCATGGCATCTGGTCCCATCACTTCATGGCAAATAGAAGGGGAAACAATGTAAACAGTGAGAAACTTTATTTTCGGGGTTCCAAAATCACTGCAGATGGTGACTGAAGCCATGAAATTAAAAGACGCTTGCTCCTTGGAAGAAAGCTATGACCAACCTAGATAGCATATTAACAAACAGAGAAGCAGAGACATTACTTTGACAACAAACGTCTGTCTAGTCAAAGCTATGATTTTTCCAGTGGTCATATATGGATGTGAGAGTTGGACTATAAAGAAAGCTGAGTGCCAAGAATTGATGCTTTTGAACTGTGGTGTTGGAGAAGACTCTTGAGAGTCCCTTGGACTACAAGAGATCCAACCAGTTCATCCTAAAGGAAATCAGTCTTGAATATTCACTGGAAGGACTGATGCTGAAGCTGAAACTCCAATACTTTGGCCACCTGATTCAAAGAACTGACTATTTGAAAAGACCTTGATGCTGGGAAAGAATGAAGGCAGGAGGAGAAGGCGACGACAGAGGATGAGATGGTTGGATGGCATCACGGACTATGGGTGTGAGTTTGAGTAAGCTCTGGGAACTGGTGATGGACAGGGACATGCTGGATGGACAGCAGGGCGTGCTGCAGTCCTTGGGATCACAAAGAGTCAGCCACGACTGAGCGACTGAACTGAACTGACTGAAGGCCCTTATAGTAAGGCCAGTGGGTAACAGAACTGAGTTCCTTTTTTCTTCGTTAAATATTATTTTACAACTACTCCTTAATGAACAAGCATTACCTTTAATATTATTACTAAAGAGCTTTTTTTAATCCATGGAAGTTTTGAGACAAGCGCATGAGAATTTCCAATTATATATAGATTCATAGAAATATATACCTTTAAAACTCTTGTTTTATGGGTCAGGGAAGTTAAGTGATTGCCAGAGAACACCCTGCTAGTGACACAGTTTTATTACCTGACATGCACATGGCGATGGCCCTATATTTTTAGTTTTTCATTTGATTGTTGGTGTTCTCACTAAATAACAAGATTATAAGCAGGACCCGAAGTGCCTAACAGCAGAAAACCATTAGTGGAAGTTGCTTGAGATTACTAAGCAATAAGGAAAAGAAATAATATGAAGTGTGTGTTCTCCCCTGAAAAAGCTTAAATCTTTTTCGTACTCTTTGTTTAAACACGAAAAAACAGTTGCACTGGAAACATTAATCACAAAAATGATGTAGTCTTCTGACGCTCTTCTCACCCTCTTCTGGTGTGTCTCTCAAGCTTGAGTTCCTAATCAAGCATTTTAGTGGTTAGAGTTTCAAGTGCTTCAAATGAATACTTAAACCTAAATTATAAGTGGTAAGATTTGTAAGCTCTTCTCTCTGAAGTACTTCCTCCCCTTCTAAAGCCTGAGGAAATGCTACCAGGTACGGCCCTATGTTCTAAGGGAGCACTGAGAGGTCTGTAGTTACAAAGGGAATTCTATAAAAGGATAGTTAGGAAGAAACATTTTTTGGTGTGTGTGTGTGTGTGTGTGTGTGTGTGTGTGCTATGCTCATTTGTGTTCAGCTCTGCGAACCCATGGACTGTAGCCTGCCAGGCTCCTCTGTCCATGGGATTTCCCCAGCAAGAATACTGGAGTGGGTTGCCATTTCCTTCTCCAGGGGATCTTTCTGACCCAGGGATCAAACCTGTATCTTTTGCATCTCCTGCACTGGCAGGCGGATTCATTACCACTGCGCCACCTGGGAAGCCTTTTTTATATCTACTGTTTGCCAGTACCTTGTTAAAGACTAGATATATAAAAATGACAGCCCTAGGCTTTAAGCAGCCAACAACCTATGAGGGTAAGGCATGAAGACCTGTAAATCACCAGCAAGGTGATAAGTGTATGAACTACCCTGGGAGCACAGATTACAGATAAGGTCATTCTTCCTGGGACACTTTTGGAAACTCTCACAACAGAATGTGTTGCAGACAACTGGAAAGAGGGATTAGGGAAGTGATGGGGAGGAGTCGATAAAAAAGAAAAAATCTACCCATCTTCTTCAATAAGATGAAATGCTTTGTGTAAATAAGGCACAATCACACACACACACACACACACACACATTCACAGACTTAAGCTAATACTTGATACAGGACCAAAGTGAACACAATAAAATGACTGAAATATTTAGAACAGATTTAGTAACTACTATAAGCAATCTACCTATAAATCACTGAGTAAAAAATAACAATTAATTTAAGAGGACCACATAGTTGGGAAATAGTCCTCCAAAAAGTATGGCATGGCAAATAAATGATCATGGGAAAGGAGGTTCCACAAATATTTTAAGAAACATTTATGGGCCAGGAAAATGTACCATCATATTTATACTTATTCTGGAAGATGTGAGTATATGGTGGTGAGCTCTATGAAGATGAATTGGGCACCGCCCATATTCCCAGAGGAATCTGTAATCTAGCGGAGGAGATAGGAAGGTGTGCCAACAGTACCCCAAGGAATAGACGAAAGAGGGCAAATGTGGAGCTGTACCCAGGTGTGCCCAAGGCAGGGCAATATGGAAATTGTTAGCCAGTTTTCAAATAGAAATTGGCCATACGTGTATGTTGCTTTAGATATCTAAACTGTGTCTTGGAGCAGGAGAGCAAACCAACAAAGGGATTTCTTTCAAGATCTGATCCGAATGTACAGTGAGGCGGTTTAGGGAAGGTTGCCCCAAGATGTTCCACTTTGGCCTCCTGATTATTCTCAGCTAAAAACAGGCAAGCCCCAGAAGACTTGAGAAGATTTTCTGAACATTCCTGATAGTGTCCAAAAGAATTTAGGATAGGCAGCCTGTCCCGGGAAGGAGGAGTTATCACCGTAAGTAACAACTATCGTAAG
Organism: Bos indicus x Bos taurus; assembly: GCF_003369695.1. Classification (NCBI taxonomy): domain Eukaryota; kingdom Metazoa; phylum Chordata; class Mammalia; order Artiodactyla; family Bovidae; genus Bos; species Bos indicus x Bos taurus. Next base: position 29,372,585 of record NC_040082.1, read on the forward strand.
TATGCTGTGTACACTAGCGGTGTGTCCTGTGACAATCACTTAACTTCTCTGGCCTGTAAAACAAGAGAGGTAGACAGGAAGAAACCTAGCAAGGCCCATTTCATCAAAGTCCCGTGTCCCCTGTCTTTGCATGGCCCAGCAAACATTTGTACACCCAACATTAAGTCTTTTTATCATCCTGCAAATTATCTTACTTCCCTTTGAAGTCCCCGACCCCTACCTACTTCTCCTTAGTCCAGAATAACAGTGTTACCTCATCTTGCCTTGCCATCTTTGGAGTTTTTCATATTTATGAGGATTTTTCCATGCATATGCAATACATTTGATTTTCTCCTATTAATCTGCCCACATCTGCCTTTTAATTACCAGTGTAAACAGAGAAGAACAAAGAGCGTTTCTATTCATCACCCGATTCTGCTAGGATTAAGTCGTAGTCTGCTGCAGTCCCTGACCAACTCTGTACTCTGAGAGGAAATTAAGCTGATAACAGGATGATGCACTCTGTGCCTCAGACAGAGGGAATTAAGATAACAGGATGCTCTATGCTTTGGACAGCAGGCCCCATGGATAGTTAGAGGTACATCTCAAGTCTTGCATCTTCCCATATATAGAAATACACTAAAACCATTAACTTGTGATACCTGTACTTTGTGACTAGCATTACTCCTTTTCCAACATATATGCTTGACAGATTGCTTCTCCAAAAATCATGTATCAATATTTGCACTTATTTCTTCCCATATGTATTTGGAGCAATTCTTCAGAGCTACTGAGAGGCTGTCTCAGGCTGTGCTGCTGCTGCTGCTGCTAAGTTGCTTCAGTCGTGTCCGACTCTGTGCAACCCCATAGACGGCAGCCCACCAGGCTCCCCCGTCCCTGGGATTCTCCAGGCAAGAACACTGGAGTAGGTTGCCATTTCCTTCTCCAATGCATGAAAGTGAAAAGTGAAAGGGAAGTCGCTCAGTCGTGTCTGACTCTTAGCGACCCAATGGACTGCAGCCTACTAGGCTCCTCCATCCATGGGATTTTCCAGGCAAGAGTACTGGAGTGGGGTGCCATCGCCTTCTCCATCTCAGGCTGTAGTTCTCAGTAAAAATGCCTGGACAAAAGAAATGTATAACTCCTTGTGCATTTTTAAGTTGACACCAGCCTAAAGAACTAAGAGGGAAGCAGAGCAAAATTGCTCTTCCTCTCAACAGTCTTCAATCTATAGGTGTTTCTGCTTTTCCTGTAATGGGTATGTTTGAAAATTATATTTAGGATAGGGGCGATGACTACACACCAGTGTAAATGTGCTTAGTGCCACTGAACTGTACACTTCACAGTGGGAAATTTTATGTATTTTTATCACAATTTGAAAACCAGAAAAACTGCTCTTTGACCTTTTTATGTGTAGTATTTTCATCTTGATTCTCTTGAAGTTTACTTTTTACATTTTTATTTACTACTTAAGAAGCTGTTCTTAAATGTAAGAAGCAAGTTGTTATCCATGTATAATTTTCCTTTCTAATCATAAAGTCAGCCATCAACTTAAATTTAGAAAGTTCTGTTGTGGAGCACAAAGCATTTTTAAAATAAATATAGCCATTATTAGTAAGCACCTTATGCTCTAAAACTTTCCAAATAGTAATGAATATTCATAATATATAATACTAATGCTTACTCCAAAGAATAGCAAGAAGAGATAAGAAAGCCTTCCTCAGCTATCAATGCAAAGAAATAGAGGAAAACAACAGAATGGGAAAGACTAGAGATATCTTCAAGAAAATTAGAGATACCAAGGGAACATTTCATGCAAAGATGGGCACAATAAAGGACAGAAATGGTATGGACCTAACAGAAGCAGAAGATATTAAGAAGAGGTGGCAAGAATACACAGAAGAACTGTACAAAAAAGATAGTGATTATCTGGGCGAATGACCCAGATAATCACAATGGTGTGATCACTGACCTAGAGCCAGACATCCTGGAATGTGAAGTCAAGTGGGTCTAGAAAGCATCACTATGAACAAAGCTAGTGGAGGTGATGGAATTCCAGTTGAGCTATTTCAAATCCTGAAAGATGATGCTGTGAAAGTGCTGCACTCAATATGCCAGCAAATTTGGAAAATTCAGCAGTGGCCACAGGACTAGAAAAGGTCAGTTTTCATTCCAATCCCAAAGAAAGGCAATGCCAAAGAATGCTCAAACTACTGCACAATTGCACTCATCTCACACACTAGTAAAGTAATGTTCAAAATTCTCCAAGCCAGGCTTCTACAGTACATGAACCATGAACTTCCAGATGTTCAAGCTGGTTTTAGAAAAGGCAGAGGAACCAGAGACCAAATTGCCAACATCCGCTGGATCATGGAAAAAGCAAGAGAGTTCCAGAAAAACATCTATTTCTGCTTTATTGACTATGCCAAAGCCTTTGACTGTGTGGATCACAATAAACTGTGGAAAATTCTGAAAGAGATGGGAATACCAGACCACCTGACCTGCCTCTTGAGAAACCTATATGCAGGTCAGGAAGCAACAATTAGAACTGGACATGGAGCAACAGACTGGTTCCAAATAGGAAAAGGAGTACATCAAGGCTGTATATTGTCACCCTGCTTATTTAACTTAGATCCAGAGTACATCATGAGAAACGCTGGGCTGGAAGAAGCACAAGCTGGAATCAAGATTGCTTGGAGAAATATCAATAACCTCAGATATGCAGATGACACCACCCTTATGGCAGAAAGAGGAACTAAAAAGCCTCTTGATGAAGGTGAAAGAGGAGAGTGAAAAAGGTGGCTTAAAACTCAACATTCAGAAAACAAAGATTATGGCATCTGGTCCCATCACTTCATGGAAAATAGATGGGGAAACAGTGGAAACAGTATCAGACTTTATTTTGGGGGGCTTCAAAATCACTGCAGATGGTGACTGCAGCCATGAAATTAAAAGATGCTTACTCCTTGGAAGAAAAGTTATGACCAACCTAGATAGCATATTGAAAAGTAGAGACATTACTTTGCCAACAAAGGTCCGTCTAGTCAAGGCTATGATTTTTCCAGTGGTCATGTATGGATGTGAGAGTTGGACTGTGAAGAAGGCTGAGCGCTGGAGAATTGATGCTTTTGAACTGTGGTGTTGGAGAAGACTCGAGAGTCCTTTGGACGGCAAGGAGATCCAACCAGTCCATTCTAAAGGAGATCAGCCCTGGGATTTCTTTGGAAGGAATGATGCTAAAGCTGAAACTCCAGTACTTTGGCCACCTCATGAGAAGAGTTGACTCATTGGAAAAGACTCTGATGCTGGGAGGGATTGGGGGCAGGAGGAGAAGAGGACGACAGAGGATGAAATGGCTGGATGGCATCACTGACTCAATGGATGTGAGTCTGAGTGAACTCCGGGAGTTGGTGATGGACAGGGAGGCCTGGCGTGCTGCGATTCATGGGGTCACAAAGAGTCGGACACGACTGAGTGACTGAACTGAACTGAATGCTCATGCACAGTAATACTCATTGACATCTGGGGGAAACTAAGATACAAAAACTAGTATCTTAAGACAGCTAAATTTGTTAATGTTAATTTTTAACATTAAATTTGTCAAAACTGTATCCAGGCTTTAAAACATCTGTTCCCTCTCCTGTACTCAGAGACATGACCCTCCTATAGTTGCCTAATATTTCATATTTGCCAGGCTAATATTAAAATAAGCATAGATACTTGGCAAACATTCATCTTTCCTTCTCAGTTTCAAATTCTGCTGAATCTCATAGTAAAGTCCTATTTGGAGGTGGTGGAACTCCCCCTACCCAACATGATGAATACATTCCTAGAAAAGATAAAAAAACAGGGGCCTCATTGGCTTATAAAAGTGCTAGCAGCATAAAACAGGGGAGAATGCCATCTCAGTAGTATAATAGGAAAATCTGGAATCTGAGAGAGAACAATTAGTTTCTATTACAAAAAATAAAACAGGATAGCAAAAGACAGATGAATCAACCTCTGTTTTCATTAAGCCAAACCCATAGGCCATTTAAGTAAAGGTTGAAGAGATGTGCCAGGGAGTATGTTGAACACAATGTATTAAACCTTAAACCTTCAATAACCAAAACTTTTTACCTGCCTAGCAGAAAGAGATGTGATTTCACTGTCAACCAAATTGTTGTCATGTGAGTAAAATGCATTAAAGACTTTAAAACCAAGGCTCTTTTACTCATTAAAGTCTTCTAGTGCTTCATTAATCTTAATAGTATAATCTAGTTCTGATTGAAGTGCACCTGAATGCAGTTAGTGCCTCATCAGCTCTGATGAGCTCCAAGTAATTCAAGCCAGGTCTGCAGAGTGATCACAAATTATGTGTCTCTGTTTACATCTACTCTAGGCCTGTTTGCCCATGTCTTCAGCAGCACAGCTTTTACATTCCAGGAGCCGAGTGGCTTCTTTTTGATTTCTCTTACTGTAGAGATTTTTATTTTCAGAGCTGCCTTTATACTAAAAACAGTTTTGTGCAAACAACAACAAAAAAGATTTTGTGGAGATGCCAAAATATGACATTTCTTCTCCAAACCTTCAGACTGAATACTGATATAGAATATAGATATGAGTCAAATGCATTTTTGAAAAGTTGGGCGTCTGATGTCTATGTTAAAGAGTAAATGAATATCAGTTCTGCGTTTCCATTGTAACTCTGTTTCAAAAAACTCTTTTTAGAAAAACCTCTTCTTGGGACTTCCCTGGCAGTCCAGTGGTTAAGACTCCATACTCTCAACGTAGGGGATAGAGGTTCTTTGGTTTTGTCTCAGATCCCAGGCAGGTCTTTTAGTCTTCCAGATGGCTAACCTCCATTATGTGCAGATTTTTCTAGTTTAATTCTCAGAGGGCAGTTTTATTTACTTTCTCTTTTTTTGAGGGTTTTGAGGCTCCCTCCGATATGTTGTATTCCTCAGTAAAATTTTAAATCCTTGTATAGTTCCCTACACATGAGAAAAAGAGTATTTCTACCATAGAGAGATTGTGATTATTTCATTTCTACCTTGATTATTAGATTAAATACAGTAGATATTGCATAATTTGTACCAAAATTTTCCTCCATTAAAATTACTAGCAACTATATATCCTTTCACATTAAAAAATTAGCCTTGCTTAAATGTCAAATTTTCTAATTTTTTTGGTCACACAGCATACAAGATTCTTAGTTCCCTGACCAGGGATCAACCCCATGCCCTCTGCAGTGGAAGCACTGAGTCTTAACCACTGGATCACGAGGGAAGTCCCTAAATGTCAAATTATTAAAAGTTGTTATGAAACATTTTTGACATTCAAAAAGGAATAAAAGACTTTTTATGTCTGGGGACCAGCAGGTGAGAAGAATCACCATTGTGAAAGGGGTAACCACCAAAAATCATAGAAGTCAGAAAACAGTGGAACAAACTAGAGCTGAAAGAAGGGGGTAAAAGTAGAGAATTCAATGTTTATCAAGTCAGGTAATTAGGTCTGTGTCTTCAAGAATATGAATTTCATCCCATTAATGTGTTGTGAGATCAATTTAGAGTACTACAATCAGCATTTTTTTTTAAAACTGAGAGAATAATACAGAATAGAAAAATATCAGAGTGCATCTCACATAGTAAGGTTAAGTATTATTACCTGAAACTTTTATTTGGGTTTTACATACATAAACATACACACTCACTATCTTACTCATATATGAAAAATATCTATAATGGATTCTAAGGTAAAAATATATTTTGGGGTACTCTTTCTGCCCCCTTCTGATGCCTATGTCAGAAGCTTTCTCTATCTCCTTTATACTTTAATAAAACTTTATTACACAAAAAAATAAAAAATAAAAAAAATATATTTCTTCCCAGAGGTTACAGTGAAAGAAAAAAAATGTAAGTCACTGTCTTATATTATTTAATCATCATAAAAACTTTGTAAGGCAAATTATCTTCATTTACAAATGAAACCAAGACTCTATTGAGTTAGATAATTTGCCCTTGGTCACACAGCTATAGTGACTGAGGCTGAATTCAAGGCAAATCTTTTGACCTCAAAACTTCTTCCAGATGCTTTCACAACATGCTCTTTTAAAACTTTGGCCTGAAGAATAGCCATTTCTGCATAAGGAGACATACTGCGGCAGCACAGAAGTCAAAAATAAGGACCCAAAGAAGAGAGCCAGAATGGTTTCCCAGGCCTCAAAGCCTACTCCAGCTGCATTCTGCCACAGATACAAGGAACATCATAAATTCTAAAAGCCCCGTGACACAAAACCACGCTCTGTTCACATCATTGATTAAAGGATGATGAATATTGATTAAAGGAGACTTAGTAAATGAAACTATTTGCATGATCTGATGCCTTCAGCTGAAAGATATGGCATTCAATTAGAATTTTAATTAATAGTTGTCTTTTTATCTCTTTCAATTGACTCATCTTTTACATAAAATCTCTTATTTTCACTGTAACACTGCCAATGCGCTTCTTTCTTGAATAGCAAAAGAGACCACAACTTCTGCAAAGAGGATCATATCACTCAAACAGTTGGCAATATTTGAGGAGAAAGGATATTCTTGTATCCAATTTAAGTGCTATTACATGCTCTGAAAACTGAAGAGCTGTCAGAGGAGGATATTTGATGAATATGGAAGATGTCAACAAAAACTGAGGTGCTAGATTGAATATTTAGGAATCCATTAGCTTTGTTTAAATGACTGCCTTTAGTTATGAATATCCGGCTCTGAAAGAGTAAAGTCACATGTAAGAACATTCCTGGTAATACAATAAAGGGTACTGACCCACAAATCAAGAGTTTCAAATGTAAACAAGATAATTTAAACCTTAGGAAGTCTATGGTCAAGCCAACATTAAATGCAAACAGTGCGGTTATTGATGATTAGAAATAAAGATGAGCAATGAATTAGGTAAAAATGCAACAAAAAAGGAGAGAGATGTTAGCTTAGTTAATTCTTGTTGTTAATAATATTGCTTTGGATGTCATAGTATAGATGACAAGGCTTGCTTTCTTTTTAATATATAGTATATAATTTTATACCATTGCTTATTTTTTAGTTCTTCTTCTATAAAACAAAAATAAAAAAATTGGTATTTACTTCTATCTAATCTCTTCAAGCTCATTTATGCTTATGTTCTTCAGATGCATGAATTTGCCTTCATTTACCACTTATCTCATCAGACCTTTCAGAGGAGCGATCATCAGATCTGTTGGTTTGTTTGCCCTAAAGAATAGTTTTAAGGTATATTCAGAGATAGATTATTATCATAATAATGATTCCTTTTTCATTATTTAACAAGCAAACTTTTACATGGTACTTAAAATGTGTTGAGCACTCCTAAGTGAACTTTACAAATATTTTGTCCTCCCAACGACCCTAGGAAAGAGGCATCATCATTCTCATTTTACACAAAAGAACTTGAAGAACTTAGAGACTAAGTCAATTACTTAATGCCATATAATGGGAGAGTTGGGACTTGTATTCAAGAAACGTGCTGTAGAGTCAACATGCTCGGCCATGATGCGTCCTCTCAGCCCTCCATCCCTCGTCCCCAGCATGCCACTCACTGTCGAGGTCATGCTCCCTCTTATGTCTATGGGCAGTGGTGTGTAGAATGGCCCTCCACCCCATCCCATTCGGAGGATGTTCAGGGGAATATCACAATATCCTGAACTATATTGGGTGTGCCTTCCTCTTCTAAATTTCGACCACATATCTGTCACTCAAAAGTTAGTATGGTGCCTATTAGCATCAGCACAAGTGGATTATTTTTATACTTTATAAAAAGGAGGGACAACAATGCTTATAGCAATGATGTATCTTCACTGTAGCATCTACAGTACTCACAAAATGCAGAACGTGATCTCATTCCTGTTATTCAAAGTATTTTTCTATTCATGTGGAGCAGTTTTAAAGTTACAGAGTTAGTTGCTCCCACTAACTCTTATTGTGCTCTTCAGGTTACAGACATCACAGGATGGATGGAAAAGAATAACAAGATTTGAGAGATAAGTATCTGCATGCTGAGGGAAGAATTCAGTTATCGAATTATACTAAGTATGTTTTCAGTGTTTGAGACATCAAATTTTGGATTGTTTCTGAGAGACCAAATGTACAAACAGACAATGGCCAGACTATCCATGAAAACAGAACTCTGACTCACAACCTTGGCAGCATCCAATTCAAGAAGCAGACCGCAATCTCTGAAGCCATCAGCTTTGAGACTGGGCTTGGTCAGTGATTCCCAGTTCCCCTCATTTTTGCCCCTGCTTCCAATTCAGGACCAGCCAGAGAAAGCCAAATAATACTCTCCCAACCACTTAGATATCCCACTTCCAGTCAGTCTGCCTCCAATCTCCCCAGGCCTACCACACCACCCAGAGCACAGCTGAGCACACCCTTCTTTTTCACCAGAAAGCTTTCCTATGCCTGGTTTTGAGTTTTTGCCAAATTTAAGTTGGCGAAGGTGGCTGACTCCCTTGCTACAGCAAGCCCTGCATAAATAGCCTCTATTTGTCCTCATCTATATAGTCTTTCAGAGAAGGTGATGGCACCCCACTCCAGTACTCTTGCCTGGAAAATCCCATGGATGGAGGAACCTGGTAGGCTGCAGTCCATGGGGTCGCGAAGAGTCGGACATGACTGAGCGACTTCACTTTCACTTTTCACTTTCATGCATTGGAGAAGGAAATGGCAACCCACTCCAGTGTTCTTGCCTGGAGAATCCCAGGGACGGGGGAGCCTGGTGGGCTGCCGTCTATGGGGTTGCACAGAGTCGGACACGACTGAAGCAACTTAGCAGCAGCAGCAGCAGCATATAGTCTTTATTTCAAGAGAAATGAATCTCCTCTCACTCTACTTACCAGAAAACTGATTACATTAGTTCTTCATTTTCCAATGGTGTCTGTAGGGATTTGCTGAAAGGTTACCATCTAGATAGTTGGAAGGTTTCTAGATTTGTGTGAAGTGGTCTTACAAATATGAGATTTATCATTGTCCTAAAATATTTTTACTTCCTGCCACTTGTAATTGGATGTGTTTACCCATCTTAATAGCATCAAAAAAGAAAAAAAATCAGGAAAACACACCAAAGATAATAAGGAGAGTTTTATTGTAAAGATAGACAGGACCTATAATTTTTGTATTTTTCCAAGTCTACAAAAACTCTCAGAGTAGAAATTTCTTTGTCTGTCATACCAGCAGACAGATTATTTATAAATCAGGGAAAGGAAAGTTCACTTCTTGCCAAACTGAGGTAGAGGAGGTGGCACCTTAATATCCTGGCCTCTCTCCAGCTTCTTCTCACAATCCACCAGGTAATTGACTCCATCGATGACTATCTGAACAAGCTCGACCTTTGACAGTGAAAGAGATGAAAGATTAATTTGTACAGAAGACACATGCAAGGCTTTGATCAAAAGGAACAATACTGGGACACATGAGAACCTTCCCTGTTAGATGGACTGTATAACAATTTCTTCTCATTGTTTCCCTAAAGTTTTGTGGGAAGAGAGGTATCTGATAGCTAGCAGAGATATTACAGGGTTACTCTCGATCTTTCTGTCATTAAGATAAGGTCACTACTTTGTGTGTGAGAACTTTTTAAAAAATATGAAAACCATTAGTTTGCATTTCAGACATTTCTTCCCCATCAATCTCTGCTAAAAAATGACAGTTTGTCTTAAAGTATATCTACACAGTGACACCCTCGTGATATTCTCTGACCCAGATTTAAATTCTGACTTGCCACTAAGCTACCTGAGCAGTAAACATGCTACAGTTCAGATATTATCATTTACACAGTGAACGGCTTTCTGAACAATATTTCAACTCAGATATTTGGCAATTAAAGAATGTTTGCAATGTACCAGGCTAGTTTGTTACTTAAGGAAACTATGTGAATTACATTAAGATATACTTTTTAAAAAATCCCTGCTTAAAATAAGTTAGAACCTTCATTTACAAATAATTGGTTTTCTTAAACTAGAGTACATTTACCTATGATTTTTCCCCTGGGAATCACCTCTCAAACAAATTTCTTGCACTGCTCCTAAAAAAACCCAACTAAGGTAGTAAGTAATTACTATTTAGTTCCAGATATCACTAAAATACATGATATAACTCAAGAATGCCCAGCAATAATGGAGGAGATGGTTAAGTGTTACAGCTGAACATATTTTAGGCATGATGGAGTCTAGTGTCCTCCCCACTTCTTTTCATGCAGAGGGAACTGGAAGCTCTAAGAAAGGGTTGGGTCAAAAAGCTAGTCATTACTAATTTAAAAAAAAAACAAACACTTATTTTTTCTACTTATCCAACTGACCCATTCCACTGTTGATGAGGATGTGGTGAGGGGTCATTCACTGCCAGTGAACTCTCTTGGTATAAATCTTCTGATAGGAAACTTGGTCATAAGTACAGGACTCTCAAATTTAACCCAAGAATCCCCTTTCTAGAAATATATCCTAACTAACTAATCATAGTTGTGATCAAAGTTATACATAGAGATGGTCAAGCATAATATCAAATAATCAGGGAGACGTTAAATAGATGTTTTAAAGAATATTTAATACTGTAGAAAAATGCTCATGTTGAAAAATACATTGGGAAAAAGCTGTTTTATATCCAACATATGTAATAATACTAAATTTAGTAAAAAAATTTTTTTTGAATAATTGTAAGAATGGAAGGCAATTTAGAATAATGTTCACAATGGTTAACAGGGTTGTTAGGTTAAATAAGTGGATTTTTTTTTTTTTTTAACACTTCTGGGAATTTTTCTAGTCCTTATAAAAGATCACTTACTAAATCATAGGTGTTTTTTTTTTTTTTAATGATGACCACCTAGCTTTCCAGTAATTAAAATCAAGTTTTAATATTAGAGGCAAACAAGGCTAGGGCCCAGATTTTCTTTATTATTCACTACACCATACGTTATTTAGCTAATTTCAGAAGGTGTGGTATTTATAGCTGCTGCTTCCTCAAGTACTTTACCAGAGCTGGTAGCATGCAGGCTGATTTCATTGTTTTGTTTTCTCCCTTCCTTCCCTCAGTTTGCTGGTAGGAATACCAACTAACAATGAAATACGCAAAAGATGGCAAGAAAGAAGAAAGAGCATCAGTGATCCATGCGTTTGACGACCAGCCACTGAGTTATTGAGTTGTATGTTGTTGTTGAGTTGTTAAGTCATGTCCGACTCTTTGCAACCCCACAGGCTGCAGCACGCCAGGCTTCCCTGCCCCTCACTACTTTCCGGAGTTTGCTTACACTTATGTCCATTGAGTCAATGATGCCACTGAGTTGTATAAGAGCCTTTTAATTAATGATGGGCACAGTATGTTCAGGGCTTCCCAGGTGATGCTAGTGGTAAAGAACCCTCCTGCCAGTGAAGGAGATGTAAGAAACGTGGGTTCTATCCCTGGGTCGGGAAGACCCTCTGGAGAAGGAAATGGCAACCCACTCCAGTATTCTTGCCTGGAGAATCCCATGGACAGAGGAGCCTGTGGGTCACAAAGAGCTGGACACGACTGAAGTAACTTAGCAAGCACATATGTTCAATGAGATAAACTGGGAGGAATTACGGAGATCGGGATTTGCTTAGGTTTCTGCTGCATGATCATTATGTGTGCTCTTTGTGCTTTTTCTCACGTGTCACTCCAGGCCTACCTATAGTTTATGAATCTCATTTATCCTTTATATTCACAGAACCCTGCTGAGTACAATCTTACACATATCTGGTGCATACCGTATGTGCCATCTTGAGCCCTAAATACAAAATTTTACAAACTACCAAGTAGCTAAAAATGCCCAAGTGAAGATGATAGCATGTGATCTTCATCAAAGGAAACTCAGAATCAAGAGAAAAATCCACTATTTCACTCCACTCAGAGACAGCACACGTGTTCTCTGACTTCACAGTGATAAGACTGCTGTCCTTTAGTAAAACAGAACTCCTGCCACTCACGATTGCTGGAACAGCTCTGGGGGCAGGCGGCTGACAGCAGTCCCATTGTGAATTCCTTCACTTGTCTATACATTCTCAGATCCCATGGTGCTTACCTTTATGCAGTGCTTTCCCATGGAGGACCAGGGCTACAGAATGAAATGCTAACATGCGCAGGACTCAATGGGCCTAGAGGAGGTCTCGAATTTTGGAATAAGGAAGGGCTGTTGAGGTTACTTCTTTTCCTCTTAAGGTGATTTTGTTAGCTCATTTTTGGAAAGTGAGAGACATGTTACCTCCGATCGGCCAATTCGATCTATGTTGGAAATGTCGTACACGTCTGCTACCGCTGCAGTGTCCACACCGCCTGTGCCCCGCTTCTGCAGTCTCAGGTTCTCCAGGATCTTAGAAAACCGTGGATCCTGGGACAAAGGAGAATACTTGGTGTCATGAGAGGCAAAGCTGATCCATCATCCTTGGCACACGTAGAGAAGATGTAAAACGAGAAGTAATAACAATGCATGTTTAGTAAGCATGTATTTGGGCCTCCCGGGTGGCTCAATGAGTAAATAATCCGCCTACACCGTAGGAGACGTGGGTTTGATCCCTGGGTCGGGATGATCCCCTGGAGGACAGCATGGCAACCCACTCCAGTATTCTTGCCTGGAGAACCCAAAGGACAAGAGGACCCTAGCGGGCTACAGTCTATAGGGTTGCAGAGTCAGACACGACTGAAGTGACTGAGCACGCATGCACAGACACAAACATATACTTACTATGTAGCAGGGCCCTGTGCTGGAACTTTTAAAACTTACAATAATCCCATGAAGAAGGTATTACTTTTACCCCTATTTCACAGATGAGGAAACTAAGCCTCAGAGAAATTAACTTGCCTAAAAGTAGAACATAGCTAGAAGGTAGCAGAGCTGTTATTAACTTCTATACCCCTATTTTGTCATCTAGATACCCTTTGGTGAGTTTACTGTTCATCTGTATAACAGTTGTTATTGACATAATTAAAATCAAGACATTAAGTCACATCAAATAATTTTCTTAGAATTGGAATTTTGAATAATATCATCATACTTTTTTGGGGGTGGGGGGGGGCGAAATCACATTTTCTAAACTTGTTTTAAAGTATTTGATTCACTTGGTGTGCTATGACAGAGAAACCCCCCAGGTGCCCACCAGAATCCATTTTCCTATCTTAACAGGTGAGCTGAGGAAGTAACCACTGTCTAGGTTCTTGCTAATGGAACAAGCAGAAGTGACAAGTGCACTGCCAGGCCTAGACCTCAGATCTTCACACGGACACACTGGCATGCTCTCTCACCTTCCCACAAACTGAACATGAGGTCTGACTGTGACCATGCCTTAAGGCAGTGGTGCTTCAAGTGTAGTTCCCTGACCAATAGCTTCGGCATCACCCGGAGACTTGTGAGAAATGCAAATTCTGTATTTTGGGTTTTCACAACCCTCCACGTGATTCTGCTGTAGGTTCAAGCCTGAGAACCTCTGAACTAGGAGAAAGAAGGGGATGGAAGGCTGGCCAGGCAGCAGAGAAGCCTTCCTGTCCATCTCTACTTGTGATATGATGGAGGATTTAAACTTCCTAAAGTCACAGCCCATTCTTATAGCCCCTTAACCTCTTATCCTATGGACACAAGTGTTTTTTCAAGCAAACAACCTTTTCTTGTCACTTTCTTTCATCTGTCAGAAAGTAAAGGTTAAGGAAGGGACTAGGACATTTTCCCCTCCACAAAGCAGCCCCAGGTGAGCTCATCCTGGTGGAACCCAACAGGACCACAGGCTACATGACAGTACCTTGCTGAGCTTTGGGATCCTGACATGGACACCAGCTCGCAATCCCGTGCCGAGGTTTGAAGGGCAGGTCAGAATGTACCCCAGGCGCTCATTCCACATGAACTCCCAGCCTCGTTCTTGGATTAAGCGTTCCACCTACAACAGGGAGCAAATGATGAAGTTCTCAGAGAGCCATTCACTCAGCATGCCCCCAGCACCAGGGAGAGGTGTGCGTACTGTAAGTTTGCCATGAATAAAACTCAGGTAAATTTATAGTACTACTTCTATATTTGGAAACGAAAAAGTAAAACTAACTGCAGTTCCTTTTTGAAAGTTATTTTTAATCCTTTTATTTTAATAATTTTATTTATTTTTTTGTGGGTCTTCATTGCTGCAAGGGCTTTCCTCTAGTTGTGGTGAGTGGGGGCTACGCTCTAGTTGGGGTATGTGGGCTTCTCATTGCAGTGGCTTCTTTTGTGGCAGAGCACAGGCTCTAGGGCACTTGAGCTTCCATAGTTGCAGCATGTGGGCTCATCAGTTGCAGCTCCCAGGCCCTGGAGCGCTGGCTCAATAGTTGTGGCACATGGGCTTTGTTGCCCCTCGGCATGTGGGATCTTCCCGGATCAGGGATCAAACTCGTGTCTCCTGCATTGGCAGGCGGATTCTTTACCACTGAGCCGCCAGGGAAGCCCGATATTTTTTTACTGAATGAAAGATTCTTTAAATTCTATAATGCTTTACAATCTTCAAAAGTTTCATACACGTGATTTCATATATTCTCATAATAACCTTTTTTTCCTCCTACCCTTCTATTACCCCTCCCCCATCCCCTCTCCCCACTGGTAACCACTAGTTTGTTCTCTACAGCAGTAAGTCTACTTCTTTTTTTGTTTTATTCATTAGTTAGTTGTACTTTTTAGATTCCATACATAAGTGAGATCATAACAGTGTTTGTCTTTCTCTGTCTGATATTTCACTTAGTATAATGCCCTCCAAGTCCATCCATGTTGCTGCAAACGGTAACATTTCAATCCTTTATTCTATAGTACTTCATTAATAGAAAATTAAACCTCTTCTATCACCATATCAAAATGGTCCAATTAAATTAGATGAACCATGTAAAGCACTGAACACAGTACCTAGGACATCAGTTCAGTTCAGTTGCTCAGTTGTGTCCGACTCTTTGTGACCCCATGAACTGCAGCACGCCAGGCCTCCCTGTCCATCACCAATTCCCGGAGTTCACTCAAACTCACGTCCATCAAGTTGGTGATGCCATCCAGCCATCTCATCTTCTGTCGTTCCCTTCTCCTCTTGCCCCCAATCCCTCCCAGCATCAGAGTCTTTTCCAATGAGTCAACTCTTTGCGTGAGGTGGCCAAAGTATTGGAGTTTCAGCTTTAGCATCAGACCTTCCAATGAACACCCAGGGCTGATCTCCTTTAGAATGGACTGGTTGGATCTCCTTGCAGTCCAAAGGACTCTCAGGAGTCTTCTCCAACACCACAGTTCAAAAGCATCAATTTTTCGGTGCTCATTCTTCACAGTCCAACTCTCACATCCATACATGACCACTGGAAAAACCATAGCCTTGACTAGATGAACCTTTGTTGGCAAAATAATGTCTCTGCTTTTCAATATGCTATCTAGGTTGGTCATAACTTTCCTTCCAAGGAGTAAGTGTCTTTTAATTTCATGGCTGCAGTCACCATCTGCAGTGATTTTGGAGCCCAGAATAATAAAATCTGACACTGTTTCCACTGTTTCCCCATCTATTTCCCATGAAGTGATGGGACCAAATGCCATGATCTTAGTTTTCTGAATGTTGAGCTTTAAGCCAACTTTTTCACTCTCCTCTTTTCACTTTCATCAAGAGGCTTTTGAGTTCCTCTTCACTTTCTGCCATAAGGGTGGTGTCATCTGCATGTCTGAGGTTATTGATATTTCTCCTGGCAATCTTGATTCCAGCTTGTGGTTCTTCCAGCCCAGCGTTTCTCATGATGTACTCTGCATAGAAGTTAAATAAGCAGGGTGACAATATATAGCCTTGACGTACTCCTTTTCCTATTGGGAACCAGTCTGTTGTTCCAGGTCCAGTTCTAACTGTTGCTTCCTGACCTGCATATAGGTTTATTAAACAATAAATGTCAGTTGCTCTTATTTTTTCATATGAGCATTGTAGGAGGACATAGTAATTCTCAGCAAGTAAGGCTGTGGTCGTGTTGTTTTTGTTGTTCAATCACTAAGTCGTGTCCAACTCTTTGCAACCCCATGGACTGCAGCACGCCAGGCTTCCCTGTCCTTCACTATCTCTTGGAGCTTGCTCAAACTCATGTTCATTGTATAGATGATGCCATCCAACCATCTCATCTTCTGTCACCCCCTTCTCCTCCTGCCCTCAATCATTCCCAGCATCAGGGTCTTTTCCAATGAGTCGGCTCTTTGCCTCAGGTAGTTAAAGTATTGGAGCTTCAGCATCAGTCCTTCCAATGACTATTTAGGGTTGATTTCCTTTAGGATCGCCTGGTTACATATGAACGTAGATGCATTCTATACTGTTTCTATGCTTAGAGCAGCCAAGAGCTCTGTTAAAGAAATCAGAAAATAGCTAATGATCCACAGACTTCTCTAAACCATCCTGCATTGGGGCAGGAAGCATGGGAGCTTGCTGGAAGCCGCAACCCAAAAGAGTGCCATGATCCCTAGAAAAAAAAATTAGCCCTGTCTTGGAAGTCACCACAGTACTTTTTTTCAAGAATGAAAAATATAGAGATTTTATTTTAGTGAATATTCAGAATTCTCTGATGACATCTTACCTCTTTAAGTCCACGACAGAATCGCTCAAATACTCTTTTCATATTGCCTCCTTTCTCCATAGAGATTACTCTGGTGTGGTCTTCCTCATTAATCCAGATGAGAAATGTCTTGTCATAATTATGCCTAATGAAGTGAGAAATATGGTGTTGAGTGTTAATTACACTTGTTTCAACACATGAAAATTCCTATTACCTCTGTAGCTTGATTGCTTCATTTCACCTTACTCATTGCCTTAGATGGTCCTAATTTCTTCACTGTGCCGCACAAGTACTGCAAAATAATGTTACCCTGACAGAATGAAGAGTAACACCAACTCCAAGCCTCATGTCATGTTTTTGCCAAACAAGAACATAATCTGCCTCATTCTTCAGACTAGGATGACAATAATTCAGCCATGATAACTTTCAGCTTTGTTGCTAACAAGAGTGTTCTGTCTCCTAACAGATTCAACCAAAATCATATGGCACTTAATAAAATATTTTACCTGCAGCTCAACATGTTTGGTATACAGATTTCACATGTTTGCTGTATAGATCCTGCCTCTGAACCCGCACTGAACAGCTGCTCCCCAGCACTTTGATCTGGGCTCCTTCCGGTAGTGCCATAACAACTACCAAGGAACAAGAATCAAAGTTGCCCAAGGACCGTTGGCCAAGATAAAATATGTGTACACTCATAGCCACTCTTCCTTGTAGGATTTTGCTTAAATCCTCAATATTTATTTTTCATTTTCTGCTTCTCTGTTTTAATGTCATGAAACAGAGATTCTCTAAAGTCAAATAATATGAAGCTATGTTTTTCTTACAATTTTTTCTCATGCATAATTCATGCAAACCAGCTAGCATTCCTGCACATCTTGGAAACATTACTATACTTATATATTAAACACACACACACACACACCGATTTCTAAGAACTCTATCTTCTCCATTTCTAAGTACTCTATCTTCTCAAGCCAGGCATGCCGTCAAGTGCAGGTCACAGCAACTCCAGGTTAGGACAAGCAGTGATCTGAAGGAGAACACTGCACACACTGCAAATGTGAACATGCTAAGTCCATACCAGATTCCCCGGGCATCTGGCCAGTCACGGGCCATCCCAGCACAAGTTAGTAAAGGGGATACTGGCTTATCAAATAGAAAGTGGTCCTGCAGGCCAAAAAGGACAAAGCAATGAGACAACACTAATGAGATCAGACACGATGGCAAGTGCCAGGTGGTCAATTTCCAACTCACTAATAATGGCTGAGGTCTCTCAGGCAGTGCTTCTCAGTGTTGGCTGCTCACTATAATAATCAGAGAGCTTAAACAATTCTAATGCCCAGTTCCCATCTCTCAGAGATTCTTGTTATTGGCTGTGGCCTGGACATTGGGATTTTCTAGTGTACAGCTAAGGTTGAAAACCACTGGCTTAACCCAGACGGAAATCCTTACTCACTATGGAGTTGTCTATCCAGCCAGCACCAACCCTGTGCAATGGCAGAGTGGGCAGTGAGCAAGGGGGTGCTGTCCCAAGAAGTGTTCCACACAGTTGCATTCTCCATGTTTCTAATGTTGTAGGTTTACTTATTCTTATTATCCTTTTCATTACAAACTACTCGAGATGTAAAATAATGATCTGTAAATAAAAATAGTCACCATTCATCTAATGCTCACTCGGTGCCAGGCTCTATGCTATGTACTTTTTATTTCCTTTAATCTTCACAACAACACTCTGAAGTAAATGTAATTGTTCTATGTGATAGGAAAATAAAACTGAGGCTCAGATAAAACAACCTATCACACAGCTAGGAAACGGCAAAATCTAGATGCAAACCTAGACCTGTCTGACTCCCAAGTATGCCTCTAACTACAATATACCACGCCACAAATCAAAATCAGTGTCCAGAGACAGGCATTTTTCTTGCTTGTGTGGACGCAGTAAGAATATGAATGTGGATTCCATATATTTCAATATGATCACACTGAAGTCAGAAATCAAGAGGACACGGGAAGGGGAGTCCTTCTACAGTCTCTAAGTGGAAGAGCTGGGACAGGTTTAGGGACTGTTATTGCCCAGGAAACAGCGTGGCCTTTAAGCTGGAGACCAGAAGCAGCCTCTTGAGGCCGAGGAGTTGTTCTGTAACAGGGCAAGTGGAGAGAACCAGGAGACTGAGGCCTCTAGAGGCCTCTAGACCATCAGTTGGCCCATCTCGTTTGGAAATGGGGCATCTTTTCTGGTATCGCATCTTCTGAAATAACAGAAAATTTGTTTCTCCTTTTCCTTGGAGTTTAAAGTTACTTGTGAAAATGCCAGGCCAAAAAAAGGGACTTGGGTTTTGTCTCCCCTAGTGTGAGACCAAAGCCATGGAGAGCCTGGGGAGGCAGCAGGAATCTCAGAGGCGGGCTCTGGTGTGAGGCAGGTTTAGGGGCAGGCCTTCGACCTGGATGATTCCCCTTCCAGATGTTCCGGGCTTTCTGGATTTGAGTGTGGCCGTGGAGACACAGGCAGGATTTTCCACGCCCAATTGTTTCGATTTATCAACAAGCCCGGGGATCCTCCATCCACCCCCACCCACCAATCCCAGCCCACCCTATGGTTTCCTCTGCAGACTTCATTCAGAGACCATCTCCACTTTTGACCTAAACTTTTAAGGCCTGCTCTTTCTGCCTTAGACTGACCGGGTTGAAACCCCAGCAAGCTCCCAACCAGGGCAGGGTCCTGGGCTCCGGGGAGGCCACACAGCGGCCACTCCGGGCCCTCTCAGCACCACCCCACCCCTGGCAGCCCAGGTGGTTCAGGGGCCACTCACATCGATGAGCCGCTGCTGGTCCTGCTCCGTCATCTCGGACAGCTTGTAGTAGCGCCCGGCCAGGTCCCCCTTGAGGCCCTCCAGTGCCGTGATGGCCACGTTCTCCACCTCCCTCCGCTCGGCCCGGCTGCAGGCGGGCGGCAGGCTCAGCCCGCGGATGCTGCGGCCTGTGCGCACCCGAGACGACAGCACGTAGCGCTCGTCGAACTGCCCCTGAGTGATCTGCCGAGCGGAGTGCGGGGTCACTGCGGGGCCGCGGCCACAGTGGCCTCCGCCCCGCCGACCAGGGGACCCCCGGGCACAGAGCACGTGTGCATGCTGGAGCCATCCTGCCACTCTGGGGGCTGGGGTCTTAGAAGACAATGGAGGAACTACTTCACAGGGCGGCGCCCTCTGCAGTCCTTTACCCCAGGTAGATTTGGAGTGAAAAAAGGAGTTGTTTCAGGAAAGGCTGAAGGTTTTCAGTGACCACCACTAACCTGGTGGTAGGAGGCAAGGAAAACTGACTTTGGCTATTTCCTGATAGTCTCAGTGGCCCTCCAGGGAGCGTGGTGTGGGAGGGCCATCACAGAGCTTTCAACTGCAGCTGGACCCAGGGACCCTTCTCTCTCCTGCTCTTCGTCTTGGGTTCTGGAGTGCCAGCTTCATGGGAGGGAACAGAGGTGGCTGGAGCCTACCTTGGATGCATCCAAATCCGTGGGGTGCTTCATCACCCTGGGGTCATAGCCATTGTGCCTCAGCTTAATGACAGGGTCAAAAAGGTCAGCAAACACCTGCAGGAGGGAAGAGGCTCTGTTTCCTTTGGAAAGGACCAAGAAAGATGTTCCTTGGTTCAACTACTTTAAGTGGTTCATCATTTGCTCTTTTTTAATCTTAAGCACCAAGCCAAAGGTGATGCCCTCCTTCTCTGAAATTCTCAGTGCAACTACGCAGGAAAGAGGTGTGAGACTGCATTGATGGCTAATCATAATAATAGTAGTAGTAGCAGTTGTTGTTCAGCCACTAAGTCATGTTTGACTCTTTGGAACCCATGGACTGTTTCCCACCAGGCTCCCCTGTCCATAGGGATTTCCAGCAAGAATACTGAATGGGTTGCCATGATCTCTTCTGGGGGATCTTTCCCAGATCAGGGATCGAACCTGTGTCTCTTGCATTGGCAGGTGGATTCTTTACCACTGAGCCACCCAGGAAGTCCAATAGTAGTAGCAGGCAAATGCCAGAGGAAACCTCTCTCAGGCACACTGCCCCCTGGGTGAGGGCAGACATACAGATCTCTGTCATGGTAATCTCTTCCCTAGTGGTTCTGCCAAGTTCACTACTATCAGATGAAGCAAGAAAATTTTGTTTAAGAATCTGAAGGATAAAAGAAGCTGCTAGATCAGAAGCTAAGCAGTTTTGTGGTCAAAACTGGTTCTAGAGTTTAAGTAACACAATACATTTGTAGAAAAGTAGCTGCATAGAAAGAAAAGTGCACAGCAGCAATTAAGGCAAAGCAGGGACCCCTTACCCTTTGAGGACCTTCCCGCCCAAACTAACTCGAGTAGAATCTACTTTTTAAAAAACCATAAATTTCTGGAAACATCCTTTAGGTAAAATAAGGATAAGAGAAGTAAAACAGAGCACCCTGCAGCCTCTGGGAGCTGTGGGATGTCAGTCCAGGAGTCAGCGCCAGTCTGGGACTCTGGGAGCTCAGAGCTGGGCTACTGCTCTTGAGTTAGCTGCCCATCTAGCCTATTCAAGGTGGCCCCCTCACTCCCCTTGACGGCTGCCTTCCCAAGGAACTGCTTTCCTCTCCCTGTCACAGAAGGTGCAAAGGAGGCAGACCTGAGGGAGATGGGCTGGAGGTATTTGCCATGACATAGAAGATGCACTAGTGGCTGAGCTCCAGAACAGGGGACCATCCTGGGCTTCTGCCCCCAGAATGAGGATGCAGATCATGGGATTTTTCCAGGAGACTTGCCTGTGTGCGTGCTAAGTCACTTCAGTCATGACTGACTCTTTGTGACCCCATGGACTGTAGCCCGCCAGGCTCCTCTGTCCATGGAATTCTCCAGGCAAGAATACTGGAGTGGGTTGCCATAGCCTCCTCCAGGGGACCTTCCTGATCCAGGGATCTAACCCCTGTCTCTTTCGTCTCCAGTACTGGCAGACAGGTTCTTTACCACTAGCACCACCTGGGAAACCCCAAGAGACTTAATGATTCACTAAGACTGCAGTGGACTGTGTCATCAGTAATTCCCAAACTGAACACCCATGGAACCATCCTCTCCCCTCAATAAAATTCAGCCACAAACATATCATCTCCTAAAGCCTCACTGGTGAATACACATCACCAATACAATGAAACAACAAAAAATGAAAAGATTTTATTTTTTCTGTACCAGTTCACCCCCTTGATGAGCTCAGAGAACTGAGTCATGCGACTCATTCCTCTATGGGGAGGGATACTAGAGCAGTCACAAAGGAAGCCTTGTGCCTGGGCAAAATAGACCTCGTTGTTCCAGAAAGCACTGCAGGTGTTCTGCTGAAGTTGGCTCCCCTTTATGGGAACCTGTTCTGAGAATGCAGCCCCACAGAGGGAACCCAAAGCACCCACCCAACGCACACACTGTGGAACCGGCAGCTGCGAGTTTACCTCATAGGACTCCTCGTCGCCAGCCACCATGCCCACGGTCTTTATGAAGGGGTGGCCAGGGTTGTCCACTCCGGTCTGGATGCACTGGTCCAGGGTATAGCCGCTGGGCGTCACCTTGTTGCGGAGCTTGGCGTAGATGGCCGGCGTGAGGCACTCGGCCATGCAGTTGTTGTGTTTGCGCAGGTCAGGGTAGTCTGCGCTGTCCGCGGAGGAGAGAGGCATTCAGCGAGCAGCCCCGCGGGGACGGGGCCCATACAAGAGCTTTGTGAGGGAAACTGGCTAGGTCATCATTCAAGAAAGCCGGATTTTAAAAACATACGTCCCTGAACTGCCAAAGAAATGGACCTAGCCCCGCCCAAAGAGGTTTATGATGCTGGCTGCAGGAGCCCACAGACTGTGACTTATGTTTATATACAGAGGAAATAGAATGAAGATAATTAGGAAAGAAACTAAAGTCATATGCAGGCTTTTTTTTAAAACCCAGAAGGTTTGGTAAATTATAACAGTCACATTTTGATCCCTTAGGTCTGTGATAGAGAGGCTAAAATCCCTGCAGGCGTAACTACACAGAAATTCATTTATTTATCTGTCCTCAATGATGCCAACTCTATGGCTATCTGCTATGCTGAGCTCAGCGCCTGCCTATAGACACAGGCATTCAGGGAATATCTGTTAAACTAATACATAGGAAAAAATCAAACGGGGGTGCAATCTTACCTGGGATATGCACTGACTGAATAGGGAATTCAGGACCACCACAAGCACTCTCACCTCAGGAATTCCTGAGGTACCTGGTGGGTGCCAGCAATTTCCTCAGAGATCCTGATTCCCACAGAAGCCAAGTAAGTATTTCTGAGAAACACCTCAGGTTTTCCTCATGTCTATATGCACACCTGCCCATACGGAATCCCTTCAAGTCAGCGCTCCAACTCTACCCAGTGTGAGACCTCTCGGCCATGGAAAGGTCCCCAGGGTACAGAAGACACTCCATCTTCATTCCATTTCTCTAATTCCCTTCTGCAAGTCCCTTTAAAGCTGATACTTCAAATCACTGCTATCACATCACAGCTTCCAGAAGGCAGTGCAGCACGTATGAGGCCCAGGTCTGGAATCAAGGGACCTCGATATCTGGCTACACCAGCTGCGTGAACTCAGGCACTACTTAATTTTCTGAAGCCTCCGTTTCATCATAGAGAGGTGCTAAGAGGAATAAAACACTCTGTGTAAAGTGCTCATCACACCTAGACATGTTCAACAAAGGTTCGGTCTTGTTATTACTATTCCACTAGACCTCACGCTCTGGGCAGGAATGATGAGACTACACTTCCTTGAGTTCACCACAGGTCACTGTGCATCACAAGTCACACTGATTTACTCATCCTCAGAGACCAAAAGCGGGGCCCTTGCTGACAGTTTCAGCAGGGGAAAGTGTATTTCTGGCTGGCATTTGGCGTCATTTTAAAGCCAAGAGGACTTACCTTGGTGGGAATAGCTTGTGTTGCTCCCGGGCCGCAGCACACACATTCTGCTTATTCAGCAGGTACCCTGTGGTCAGGGCACCGGTGCCCAAGGTAGCAAATAACAGAGAGGCATTGCGGCCAGTCAGCAACTTTGAGAAGGTACTGGCCATCCTTCCTCTTGGATGAGTGTCTGGAAAACAGAGAAGCTGAGGATTATTATATATATATATATATATATATATATATATATATATATATTTAAAAGAATTTTTTGGCTGTGTTATATTGCTTGCAGGATCTTAGTTCCCTGACCAGGGATCAAACCTGGGCCACCACGGTGAAAGCACCAAGTCCTAACCACTGGGACACCAGGGAACTCCTGAGAAGCTAAAGGTCAGACAGCCTCACAGGATGGCCCTGAACTACAGTATAGAGATCAATAGGGGAGAGAAAAAACTGCAGGAGACTTAGCCTCTGTTTTTTTTATTTTTTTCTTCCTCCCTCTTTTCCCCACCCTCCTCACACTGCTTGGAAAAATCTGGTTAGTTTTAGACGGAGAGAATGTCAAACTGCTTGAAGTCCATGTCATTTTCTCCACCAATATAATATCAAGGGAAAAAATGGAGGCTTTCCACATTTGGCAGCTTGACAGACCAGGTGCTCTTTGGGCTCTGCCACTGCACAACTCGACCCTGAACAGAATGGCATGCTGGGCTTATGAGAGACAGAGGAAGCTGTTACTGAACCAGGTTCATTTTGCCCAACACGCAGGAATCCAAAGTGCTGAGACACTAAGGTTTGCAGCAACCCTTAGGAGGGTTTATTCACAAGGCAGCCACGGAAGAAGACGGGAGAAAAAACTCACAAATTCACCTCCTGGAAAGTAAAGGGCCTGGAGTATTTGTGGGATAACAAAGAAGCATGGCGCTCTGAAGCATAGAGTGCGTGGGGAGTGCACAGAAAGGTGATTGGGAAAAGGTGTGGTAATTGTCATTTAGCACAGGTGTAATTAGGCTACCTCTGTAGGGTCTGAGGGTGGAGTTTCCAGCCCTGCGCTGTCAAAAGGTCACTGAACTTGGCACTCGCACATGCCTAGTTGTGAGGTCAGTGGTCCTTCCAGTCTTAACCAGCTCAGCTCGAACTGGACACAGCTGAGTCCATGTTCCTGGAAAATAACTTGGGCAAACACCTTATTGTTTAGGCCAGAAACTGCATGGCGGACACACAAGCCTTAAATTGACCTTGATTGGTGAAGGCAGGTGAAATGAATTTCACTAATCATTATGCACAGTTTCAAAGTCTCTGAAGACCACTCTCCTACTTCACTCACCCCAAGTGAGTTGGTGTCAGAGCTCAGGGTAAGAAGCCAGGAGATTTGGGTTACCTTGAGTGTGGATGTCCATTTGCACACTAGGATCAGGCTATCAGCAGGGAAAGGGCAAGCTGAGTCTAAGACTCTCCAGCTGCACTAGGACCCTTGAGAGGGGCTAAAGTGGTCCAAGATCAGGAGTCCTCCCAGAAAAAGCACACTTAAATGCTCTAAGGTATATTCAGTTCAGGCCCTACTCTCCTATAGATGAAGATCAAACCATAACAAGCTCTCAGAGATCACTAAGCACATAAGGAGGTACTATGAATGGGAATCAACAGAATAAAGGGCCACAGATTTGGGCCTCCAATGACTGTAATTCAGTCCAATGACTGAAGATACTGTAATTTTCAGACAAGAATGTAGAGTAGCTCTATATAAAATGTTTAAAGAAACAATGAGCAATCAAGGAATCACAGTGATGAGCAATCAACAGGAAACTACTAAGAATGATCAACCTGATCTGAAAGAGAACCAGAATGAACTACAGATAATAATACAGCTGAAGACAGAATAAATGAATTGGAAGATATACATAATAAATTATCCAGAATGTTGCAGAGGAAAATAAGAAAATGGAAAATATGAGACATAAGAGATATAAGGATCGAATGACAAGATCAAAGATACATCTAATGGAGACCTCAGAAGGGAGAATAGAGAAAACAGAGAAGCCATATTTGAGGAGAAATGATGACTGAGAATTTTCCAGGACTGATGAAAAACAAAAATCCACGATTCAAGAAGTATGACATAAACCAAGCAAAATTAAAATAATCCATACATACATGAATAATAGTTAACTGCAGATTACCAGCAACAAAGGTATCCAAAGAAGTTAAAGAGAAAAGACAGTTCATCTATAAAGAAAAAACATCAGCTGATTTTTCAACAGTGAATAATGGAAGACAGAGAAATGGTGTCTTTAAGGGGCTAAGAGACAATAATTATCAACCAGACTTGGGAATATAGTCATAGTATCTGTCAAACCTGACAATGAAAACGGCAATTTAAGGTAAATAGCAGATCAATAACAAAGAAACTACTAAAATATATGCTTTACTGCTGCTACTGCTAAGTCACTTCAGTCGTGTCTGACTCTGTGTGACCCCATAGACGGCAGCCCACCAGGCTCCCCCGTCCCTGGAATTCTCCAGGCAAGAATACTGGAGTGGGTTGCCATTTCCTTTTCCAGTTTATGGAAGTGAAAAGTGAAAGTGAAGTCGCTCAGTCATGTTTGATTTTTAGTGACCCCATCGACTGGAGCCTACCAGGCTCCTCTGTCCATGGGATTTTCCAGGCAAGAGTACTGGAGTGTATGCTTTAGAAAGTAGGAAATAGACAACAGATGGATAGGATGAGATCCAGATAAAGTAGAAAACATGTATAAATCAAGATAAATATATAATGTCATCAGGGATGAAAATCAGATATCCTGTCTACTACTGCCCAGAGATCAGAATGGAATATTAATCCACAGCATCATCCAGGATGGGGGAGCTATTTACCATGGGTTGATGAGTGGAAAACAATAGAGCAGGCAATTCTTAGTACCCTTTCATTATACTGGTCTCTGTGATGCCCAAACGAAGGGTGGGATTTTTCCCCTAGTGTTTAGATTATCAGGACCCTGCTACAGGATTCTCCAAGCATAGGTGGGTTGGATGGCTGCAAGGAGGCTCTTGAGAGTATGGATACGGAATGTAAACCTAGGTGAAACCAGGATGAAAACTTGAAGACAATAAACTCCTCTAATAGGGTGAGGTCAGCATGGCTTTACACATAATTCTAACAGTAGCCTTCTGCAGTCCACTTTCTTACCTGACTGCATTTTGGGAACAGGGATCAGTTCCCAGTTCCCAGTTATTCTTCCAGGATCGCCACCTAGAAGTCTTTATTTAACACCTTTTTGAGCAACATGAGGGAGAAATTTGAACATCTCACCTAAAGCATCAAAGTCCTTGAAAAAAATTTAGGGAGTTATTTTCCTATGTTAGTCCAGGAAATCAAATTGTCAGACAGCCTTTCCTCTGTGCCATGTCTAAAAAGAATCCCCTCAATCCTAAAGACATCAGGAATTACTTTAGTAATCAGCAGGCAAGACAAATGGGCTATTTCTTAGAGTTGTTCCAGGGACTTGTAATGGCTCAACATTCATCTGAACACATGTGCTTCTTTGCTCCCTACTAGACTTTGGGCTGCTGTCTATCTCCTTCCAAGGGTAGGTCAGTGTTCCTCAAGGAACACCCATTCTTCCTGGCTTTTGTACACAGCAGGTGACACTAACTTTTATCTTTGAAACCTGTTGTATCTTTTTTCACATCCTCCAATCTGCTTCCTAAGCAGAGAGGCAATACTTTCTTCTCTGATTTAACCATAGAACTCTCCAAAATAAGGGAAGCATGGCCCAAGCTCTTTCCAGACTATATATGGGCCAAAATTTAAGCCAAGACATACTCCCTAAGTTAACAAGAAGTGCATTTGTTTCTGAGTTTGGCTCAAACAGTTGATTTTTATTTTTCTTTCCTTAGTTGGCTTTTGGAGAAGGCAACGGCACCCCACTCCAGTACTCTTGCCTGGAAAATCCCATGGATGGAGGAGCCTGGTGGGCTGCAGTCCATGAGGTCGCTAGGAGTCGGACATGACTGAGCGACTTCACTTTGACTTTTCACTTTCATGCATTGGAGAAGGAAGTGGCAACCCACTCCAGTGTTCTTGCCTGGAGAATCCCAGGGACAGAGGAGCCTGGTGGGCTGCCATCTATGGGCTCGCACAGAGTTGGACACGACTGATGTGACTTAGCAGTAGCAGGCTTTAGCACTGATATGTGTTCACATCAGCGTGTTTGAGAAGATAAATTCAAAGAGGCAGGGTCAGGAGGAAGCGGAGAGGGTGGTGTCCACGTGCAACCCATCAACCACTTGTGGTCTTTAAAGGTCTTCTCCCTGTGGTGATCTGTGGCTGGGTGTCTGATTTCAAAATATTCATGTTTAAAATGTTATCATATCCATATTTTAGTTTCTGTATGTGCATGCTCAGTCACTAAGTTGTGTCTGAATCTTTGCAACTCCACTGAATGTAACTTATCAGATTCCTCTGTCCATGGACTTTTCCAGACAAGAATATTGGAGTGGCTGCCATTTCCCCCTCTGGGGATTTTCCCAATGCAGGGATCAAACCTGCTTCTCCTGGGTCTCCTGCATCGGCAGGTGACATTTACCACTGAGCCCCCAATCAGCTATACTCTAATATAAAATAAAAAGTTAAAAAAAAAAGATGAGGGAACTCAAAAACAGAGAGTTTAACTGACAGCCAACAGTCAGTTAAGGGAAATCACATGTACTGACTTTAAATGAAGATCCTGTTTTTACTTATAAGGTTTGCTGCTGCTGCTGCTGCTGCTGCTAAGTCGCTTCAGTTGTGTCCGACTCTGTGCGACCCCATAGACGGCAGTCCACCAGGCACTGCCGTCCCTGGGATTCTCCAGGCAAGAACACTGGAGTGGGTTGCCATTTCCTTCTCCAATGCATGAAAGTGAAAAGTGAAAGTGAAGTTGCTCAGTCATGTCCGACTCTTAGCGACCCCATGGACCACAGCCCACCAGGCTCCTCCGTCCATGGGATTTTCCAGGCAAGAGTACTGGAGTGGGGTGCCATCGCCTTCTCCCACTTATAAGGTTTAGTAACAATATCATAGTATGTTTGGATGGAGTCAACCTCTCCTCTCCAAGGAGTCCTCTGCCAGACAGTTCTAGCTGCCTCTGGTTCCTCATGGTCTCTCAGGGATCCTGGATGGTTCTTCTCAATCAGGGTTTCCACCGAGGGCTTGACAGAGGATAATTATGGGGCTAAATTGCCATCCAGCCACACAGGCAACATTTTGGGCAGCTCTGAAGGGCAGTGCAATCAGAGGGTGGACCCTCAGGGCTTCCGCCACCCTCCAGGAACACCACTGACCACAGACTTCCAGAGGTCATCAGGCAGTGCAGGTCATGGTCACCGTGAATGATACTGACATGCTTCATGGAGGGAGGAGTCACAGCGGGCAGCAATGGAGGGAGAGGCAAGGCTTGGTGACGAAAGGGTAAGGAGAGGTATCTTTTTACTTGTTTGATAAATATTAATATTTAGATATCTAGTATGTGGCAGCTTTTACAGAGTTCATAGTCTGAGGGGGAAATTCTCATATAGCACTTACTACATGCGGGGGCACATGGTTCCATTAGCTTTATGGTTATTCCCCCATTAAATCCTCACAACAGAGGACGTTCTTATTATCCCCATGTTATAGACAAGCAAATGGAGGTAAAAAAAAAGGTAAACTCATTTGTCCAAAAGCACACAGTGTGTGAGTGGCAACGTGGGGATTCAGGACGAGTGGTCTGTTTTCACAGTCCTTGCTCTTAACCAGCACCCGCCTGGGCAACCACAAGTTATAGTGTCAGTGTTCTTCCAGGGGAACCAGAGCCCGTGGGAGCCCCTGGGAGGGACTGAACTGGCCCAGTTCATTCAGCTATTCTGTTTCAGGGAGCTGGTCTGGTCTTAATCAGTCTGAGCTATTGTTTACCTCCAGCTGCCCTCGGACTGGCACCAGGACGCAAACTACCAAAGATGAGAGCAGCAACAATGCCCTGACACCACACACCCGTGTGCATAGACAGATGACCACGGAGGCCTGCGGCATCGCCTCTGTCTGGCCAGCTGCCTTCCAGCCATCCTCCAGGTGGGAGTGCCACTGCACTCAGCCCACACTACACTCAATCTACTTTGGAATACAGCAGAAAGAAAGAGCAGAAGAAGGGCTGACTAGCCCTGTTCTATGCCTTGGTCCAGGATCTTCCGGATGAGGACACAGACTCCTTGACTACTGTCACTCATCCAAATCTGGCTCTGGAGAGAATCTATAGAAAATAATTCCCTGAAATGTGGAGAGTTGAAGTCCAGTGGGACTGAGTCTGCCCAGGAGGTATAGTGGCTGCCTGTCTCCAAAGGCCCAGAGAAAAGCCATGACTGGGGACAACCTTGATGGATTCCAGATTCCAGAACATTTGCAGCTACTAGCAACAAATCTGAATGAGGCCTGGCACTTATGAAGGGCTGAATATATGCACACATCTGTAGCTAGCACTTTGCTTCACACGAGAGGTCACCTCTAGGTGCTACCCTCAGAATGTTTGAGAACATTTGGGGTGGGTTGCCATTCCCTTCTCCAGGTGGATCTTCCCAACTCAGGGATTGAACCCCAGTCTCCTGCATTTCCGGCAGAGTCTTTACCATCCGAAAAACCAGGGAAGCCCCATAGAAGGAGAGAGGCACAATGATACTCAGGGAAGCACTGTGTGCAGTGGCATAAAAACCTAGAAGAACCTGTCTATCAGAGGCAGAAGGATGGTATGAAATGTGATAAAGGAGACAATGGAATATTCCATGGCTATTAAAGAATCAGTTAAAAGTGCCTCCACTTTACCTAGATGCATGTCTATGCTCTATTCTTAGGTTAAAAGAGAAAAAAAAATCTCAAAGTAATGAATATGAATGGTTCCAATTTTATAACAACCATGTATCTATGTATGTATTTGCATATATTAGTATAACATAAAGAAAAGTATTAAAGGTTACTCATCAAACTGCAAAAAGCATTACTTCAGAGCCACAGACTTGAAGTAGGCAGATTATTTTCTCTTAATAGAATTCTGTATTATTGCATCACTTGTAAAAACCAGCATGGATTGTCTTTATGATCAAAAATTAAATTTAAAACTAAAAAAAAAAGTCAGCTGTGAGGTGTGTTAAAAAGTCACATTTTCAGGCTCCATCTTTTGAATGAGTAGCAAGAATGGCACTGTCAACATGTCTATTATGTAAGCAAGCAATTCTCAGGCCCTGCTGGGTCTACGGAGCCTGCAAGTTGCCTATCTGAGCTTCAGCAACCTGCTCTATATAACGGACTCCTCCATTATATACGATGAGACCCCTCCCCGAGCTGCTGTGAGGACTAAGTGACAAGTTACGGTAGGCGCTGAGTAAATGCGAGTCTCTCCTCTCTCATGACCTTAAGGCTACAGGACAGTTATTACTCTCTTCCCACAACCACCACTGGTTTTCCTAGCCAGCACTGGTCTGCCCCTTCTCTGAATGTTTGTTGACTTCAGTTTTACCATTCAAAGTGTTTCATCTAATTGCTTTATTCTGTAATCTCTCTGAGGACAAGCCTTGATTCCAGATGGAACCCATCATGTATGTTCAGATCCACGGATCATCCTTTGAAAACCAATGTCAGGGCTCACAACATCGATTTCCTCAGGTGGGTTCCCAAGTTCTTCTTCCAGACTCTGACCCTTTACCCAGGCCTTTCCTTCCACCTAGAATGTCCTTTCCATCTCTGCATGACCACACCTTACTGTCTTTTTTTCATTTAACTACCATTTACCAAACTCCCACCATGAGCCATGCATCATGCAAGAGGCCCATACAAATGTTCTTCTCAGTCTTTAAAACAATCCTGGCAAGTAGGCATTATTTTGCAGATGGAGAAAACAGAGAGAGGTTAAGGGACCAACACTTGATAAAGCTGGGATTTGAAACAGGCTAGTCTCTGGGCCTGGATCCAGGCTCCTTGCAAACCACAGCACCTCACAGGCAGCCCTGCACTGATCAGCAATTGGAGAGAAACCACCTTTGTGCTTCAGGACCTGGGAGCCACAGATCACTTCACTCAGGCCCCCAAGACGGTAGAAATGCAGTTACCACAGAAGCTTCTAGACACGGGATTGTCACCTGAGAGCATGTGACTCCCTCAGCGTCCCAGAACATTATAAGCCTGTCCTCTCTCCTGTCCTCAGGCTTCTGCTGAAGTGGCCGAGATGCCAGGTGCCACTTCACCCACCCCACTCTGACGCCAGGTGCCCAAAGTGCCTGCCAGGCATGCCGGGGATGCTGGGCAAGCCTGCCTTTCTCAGAGGAGATAGGACATGGGGTTTTCTTCTCTCTCCTCCTCTCTTCTCCCCTCTCTCCTACAGAAGTAGGGACTACAGGGATGAGGAGGGAGGTAGTCTCTAGCTCTCACCCCACAGAAGTCACTTGCCTCAGTTTCCCTAACTTGGAACACTTCATGACTCCTGATTTGATTTTTACCATCAGGGCTTCACTCTGGCCAAACTGCTGGGCTGCAAGCCAGTGAGATTTCTAAATGGGTACAAGATCACAGCCAAAAAGCAATGGTGCTGTGGTTATATACTTGCCCTCTCCACTGAAAAAACAAGAACCACCACATTAAGCTCTTCTGTCATCATGCCCAAGAGCCCCCCACGTCTGTCTCAGGCAGGCGTACTGGGAGTCTGGGTCTGGTTTGGTCTGGTTCTGTCACATCCTAGGCTATGGACGGAATCCAGCCTTGAGTTCTGTCACTGCCTCAGTTCTGACCTCCTGGTTGTCCTGAGTAACTGGAGGGAGACGCCATGGGTGCCATTCTGCTGACTCAGAGTTATTTCTGGTCCAGCTGTACAGGGCATCTGCGTTTCGAGCTCCTTGGAGGGCAGTGGAAGGCCAGGGGTCGGACCACGTGTCGGCGTTCCCTCCAGAGAGAGTGACCCCAAAATAGAGGGCGTCCTTGAGGCTGGACTAGCTCCACAGAACACTCTGAACAAATTCTCCTGATGTCACTCGTGGCCAGCAGAGACTGGCTGTCCCTTCCCAATTCTAAGGGAGCAAAGGGTTCAAGTTACTTCTCCACCCCCGGATGTACTGGCACCCTAAGAGGCACCTTTGGGCATCTCCATTCTATTTAACAAGTAGAAAGTCATAAGCAGAGAAATCTATGGTCCTTCCCTGTAAAACAGAGGCCTTTCCTAGGCCTCCTGGTGATGAAGACATACAACCATCACAAGCTCATCTCTCAAGGGTAAGTTGCTTTCAAGAAAATAGGAAGCTAGGAACCATCTAGTTCTCTGCAATGCTGTACAGGAGTGGAAGCTTCCTTCCGTGCCCAAGGGAAGGAGCCCTGTAGCCTCCCAGGCAGCAGTGGGTGTGACCTCCAGCGGTCACCTTCAGATGGGCTCCCTGTGGGATTCCTGGCTCAGTGAGCAGGGACTCCCAGAATGCTGACGCAAGGTCCCATGTGGTCCCCTCTGGGAAGGCAAATGGCTCCTGTTCTAGGCTGTGGCAGAGATGGAGTCCCAGAGCCTCTGAGCCAGGGGCAAAGTCTGTCTCAGAACCAGTCCTCCTCCTGCCTTGGAACATGCAGGATGCTCCATTCCTTCTGTCCCCCAGCCCAAGTTTCCCGGACCTTCCTCAGCCTCCTCTTTAGGAAAACTGACCTGGCCCCTGGTCCACGCTGTAAGGGTAGATTTGCTCAGGAAGCTGGCAGAGTTTGTGGGTGCATGTGGTGCTCGTGCCCTTTGCTGGAACAGTGCCTTAACCCACAAAAGGTTTGAGGGGGGAGGCTGGAAAAGGTGCCCACAAAAGTAGAAGAGGGCTCACACAGCCTAATAACCCCCAGAGCCAGCTTGGGAGGCTCAGGAAGCCCCTTGCCAAGTTCTGCTGGCAGCCGTGTTCTTCTATCTGAGCACAGGGGGAGCTGACCAAGGACACAAGCTCTGACACAGAGGCAGCGGGATGGCTGCAGACAGGAAACGCAGCACTTCTGAAAACAACACACCAGGTGAACGCACAAAGCTGTGTCATAAGGCCACTGATTGCCACCTCTGCTGATTCCACCTGACCCTGTGCAGGAGGGTGTCTCAGAGTCAGGGCAACGCTCAAGGGAAGGTCTCGGGGCAGCGCTGAGCAGGGCCAGAGGGTTTTGCCTCATTATGGTGAATGTCACTCTCCACACCCAGCAGAGATATCACCTACCCAAGGGACAAAAACAGGGCTAACAGTAACCCAGCCAAGCAAGCAAACAACAGCCCTTTGCCAGAGATGAAACACATGTAGGCCAACTCTGTAGCATTTTCACCTCCAGTGCGGGGGTTGCGGGTGGTGCAAATAGTTACTTGGGTTTTAATTACTTATTCATTTTACTTGTTTTAATTATTTTAAATTATTTTAACTATTTTGTTTAAATTTTATTTAATTTAAATGATTTAAAATAAAATTTAAAATATTTTATAAATATTTTAATTGATTTATTTAAATATTTAAATTATTTGATTATTTTTAATGTTATTTAATTATTAATTTATTAATGGGGTAGAGATTTTAAAAATAGTTCTGTAGCAATAATATTAATCAGTTTAAATCAGGTCTAGCTCCTGGGCCAATCTGTAATTAGCTCCTTTCCAGGGCTTCAAGCTATCCATTTTTCAGTTAGTTTTTCGCAAGTTACTGGTCTGCATCTCTTCTGATGCTGCTGAGGGAAGCCATCCCTCAAACTAATGAGTTTCTACAGATTACAACGGTAAGAAAGTTGAAAGCTACAGTCCCCAACTCTGTGGCATTTAGATTTTTTTTCCATCAAGAAAAAGTCCTGATTCACTATCAAACACAGGCACTGCAAGCAGGGTGCTGACAGGGTGCCAGCCCCCTTCGCGCAGCTGGCCCACGGAATGGTCACCTGCGCCTGGGTGCGGAGCGGCTCCATCAAGGACGGACGCGCTGCCGGCCCTTCTCAAGAGTTACCACGAATTCCTCACACAGGAGCATCGCCCAGACCCCGGCCCACAGCCCTGGGTCCACCGCTCACAAGGTCCCTACCCTGGCTCTAGCAATGACCCCAGTTTTGGAGGAATAAAGCCGGGTTTCACAGCCACACTGACCTTGGAGCCGAAGCCTCCTGCGTCCCGCCGCTCGCGAACAGCCAAGGACTGTGAGGGTGGGGGCGGGGCCGGCCTTGAAAGGGCTCCTGAGAGGGCGGGGCCGGAGGGGCGGGGCTGGGCCGGAGGGGCGGGGCTGGGCCGGAGGGGCGGGGCGGGGCCGGCCTTGAAAGGGTTCCTTGGAGGGGCGGGGCCGGGAAGGCGGGGCGGGGCCCGCCTCGGCCAATCCCGATCAGGTCTAAAGACGCACTTGCTTTCCAGCCTTGCCCTTGTAGCACCGGCCTCTGATTCTTCCGCCAGTGTCAGGGGGTGGGCCCTGTCCTCTTTCTATCTCCTATCTTTTCTCTGAAATGTTTCCCTGCCCCAAGTCCAGTCCTGTAGGCTGTCTCTCCCAGGGCTCTGCGAGGGCTTCCTGGGCCCGCAGCCCGCTAACTGGCTGCCCAGACCTGCAGGCTCCTGCGTTGGGAGTGGGAGGACCGCGGGAAAATTGCTGCACCTATTTGGGAATTTGTTTCTATCTTCCCTCAGGAGCCCATCCCTGGGTTCCTGGTTAGCTGTGGAGAATGGTCCCTGCTCTCCGGGACCCTCTCCTTTCCCCTCCAAGCTGAGAAAGACGTCTAAAGCTCCCTCAGTTTCTAATCACATTCTGAACCAGAAACCAGGGCATCTCCTTCCAACTAGTTAT
The DNA here is from genome assembly GCF_003369695.1 of Bos indicus x Bos taurus. Lineage (NCBI taxonomy): Eukaryota > Metazoa > Chordata > Mammalia > Artiodactyla > Bovidae > Bos > Bos indicus x Bos taurus. The sequence continues at coordinate 29,407,836 of NC_040082.1, forward strand.
CTGGGGGCTGGAATCAGGGGCAATCACCCTTCTCTTCTAGATCAGGTCGTCTGAAGTAGATTGCTAGACGATACACTTTGTATCCACAGCAGCTTAATTTACTACCAGAAGGTCCTGCAGGCCATCAACCTGCTTAAAAATAGCCCTCCTTGGAACATCCACTGCAAACCGGAAAGGTTGACTGTAAATAGCATTGACCCACCAGGACTTTGGAGCACAGCCTGCATTTCAGAGGGAGCTGACCTGGCCTCTGGTGACGGTCACGTACCCAGCTTCTATGTCCAGGTGCACATCACCAGCTGATTCCTTTCCCTTCCTTCTCAGGACCCAAGCCATGCGAGGAGGGGATGATGGAGCAGGGCATGGAGCCCACCTAGAGCGGTTCTCTTTCAGAGCCTCCACCTCTTTTAAATATGACCCAAAGAAAAAAAAATATTTTACCTTTGCATGGGGGTACGGACTGGGAGAGTGCCTCAGAGGGCCTTCTGGGGCTGGAAGGGTTCTTGATTTAGGGGTGGTTGTATGAGTGTACACACGTGTAAAAATTCCTCAAGCTGTACACTTAAGATTCAAGCACTTTACTGTGTATTGGCCTCAGTTAACATATAGGCTATCATTATAACCTAGCATACAAGTGATACTTACCCTTTTTGCATGTGATATGATGTGCTCAGATATTTTCTAGGTTCTCCTGTGTTATCTCATTGAACATTTGCAGATGGGGACCCACCAAACTAATTGCATGATCCTGTAAAGAGTCAGAGCTCCCAGTTTGCACATTTTGTCCTAACAGACCATAGTCCCTCCTGCTCCCCTGGCAGAACAGGCAGAAAGTTAGAGGTCTGTGGGGCTGACCAAACTGTTTCATGGCAGTTCAGGCACCAGGTGAAATAAATCCAGTGAGCCTGAAATAGCCCAGATCCCAGACGCAGAGAATGGGGAGGCTTTTGAAAAGCATGGAGATATAGAATTTAAAAGATGGTGGTTACAATGAGAAACTGCTCTTTCTTTTTCTTCCAGTTCCTTATTAGTAGACATTTAGCCTCCACGGAGAAGGCAATGGCACCCAACTCCAGTACTCTTGCCTGGAGAATCCCAGGGATGGGGGAGCCTGTGGGCTGCCGTCTATGGGGTCACACAGAGTCGGACACGACTGACGTGACTTAGCAGCAGCAGAAGCAGCCTCCACCTACCCACCCCATGGACTTCCAAGGTGGCTCAGCAGTACAGAAACCACCTGTAATACGGGAGACACAGGAGACATGGGTTCAATCCCTATGTTGTGAAGATCCCCTGGAGAAGGAAATGGCAACCCACTCCAGTATTCTTGCCTGGAGAATCCCATGGACCAGGGAGCCTGGTAGGCTATAGTCCATGGGGTCACAAAGAGTCGGACATGACTAAGCGGCTTCACTTTCACTTTCACCCACCCCATGCCTTACCTCAACTCCTCATCTTTTATAGTGTAATTTTACTTTAGTAATGTCAGAAGAGAAGTTGGGCTACTTTTGAGAAAAATGTGTGGCACCCTTTTTTTGAGGGCCTAGTTATCCTCATACTTATGATAAAGGTGGGGTGATGAAGTGGCTACCTCCATAGATAACAAAACAGAAATCCCAGATTTCTGAAAATTCTTCAAATTATGATCTCTGTCATAGGCCACATACTCCCTTCTCATCTTCTCCAATTCCCTTCAAAGTTCAGGGGCTCTTTCCATACCTAGTGGCCAGGTGTTCACATGGCTAGCTCATGTCACAGGGATGGGAACAGAAGCGAAGCGTGTAAGTGCCCTATCACTTGCTATAAAGGAAACCTCCTGTTGTGGGCTTATTCTCTTTTCTGTTCCTGAATCTGGCTAGAGCCTGGATGTATTAATAACAGGACCCAGATTTGACCAGCAGGCAAGGTCAACGCCATGAGGAACGGCCAAGTAACACAATGAAAGGAACCTGGGTTCTCAAATCCCTACCAGGCTGATTGCTCATTTCAGAAGTGGAAAAGGAAGCCAACGAGACAGAAGGGACCCACATTCTCCCTTTTCTCAGTTTTCTCTTGGACTCAACAGCAGCGTCATGTTTCCTTGAGCTCTAAACGTTAGGACAACTTCATCTACTGGACAAAAGTGAAGTATTTTCATATATATTATTCCATGGATCCACTGCAGTAATTCTAGGGGCAGATATGAGGCTTTCATTTTAGATGAGGAACACAGCCTCAGACCTCCACCTCTAACCTCAGTAGCTCTTCTCTCCACAGCCTGTTCATGAGCTGCCATTGGGTGAACAGAGCTGATTGGAGAGTAATGAGTTCTGTGTGCCTGGAGGTAATTAAACCTGGGCTGGTGATGGCATGGGAAAGCTGTAAACCCCAGAAAGACAGTGAGGCTAGAAGACCTTTAATGTCATCTTTGCGTGCATACTCAGTTGTGTCCGACTCTTTGAGACCTCATGGACTTTGGCCCACTGTCCAAGCTTTAGCCCAAGCTCCTCTGTCCATGGAATTTTTCAACCAAGAATCCTGGAGTCAGTTGCCATTTCCTCCTCCAGGGGATCTTCCAGACGCAGGGATCGAACCTGTGTCTCTTGAGTCTCCTGCATGGGCAGGCGGATTCTTCACCATGAGTGCTACTTAGGAAGCCTGAGGTCCTTCAAATTCTGTGATATTTTAGTACCTGCAACATGGTTTCTTCTAAACCTTTTCCTCCCTGAACTTTAGAAGTAAAAGAATATCTGAAGGAGCCCACAGCTATGAAGAAGACAATATAGAAAAATGCTGAAACAATCAAATGAAGAGACTAAGGAGATTTTGGAGAATTTGAGAAAGGCAAAGTTTAATTTGCATACAGGAGTAACCCACACCTCACCTGGCAAGTGTTAGGCCACAGCACAAACCCCTGTCGGAGTCAGAGATGTCAGCAGATGTGCAAAGTAACTGGACACAAACAATATAGTTCTCCAAGTAATACATGGGTTTGTCCATCACACACACAAATAACAAACACACTTAAATGCTCTGCAAAAGAGAGATGAGGATGGTAATCAAATTACCTCACATTTGGACAGCACTTTACAGTCGGATCCACTTTGTCCTCATGACAGTCCTGTGAGGTAGGCAGCACAGGCATCACTGTTAACTCCATTTCACAGATGAGGAAACTGAGGATCAGAGAGGTTCAGCACTGGCCTAAGGTTTCCCAGCTTTAGCTGGGTAGATCTGAGTCTAGGGCTACGATGCCTAGTCCAGTGCTCTTTCACAACTGCCTTTCCAGAGAAGAATTAATGGTGGTCTAACAAGACAGTGGTTCAACATCATTTAGTAGAACTATTATTTTTCTTGAGCAAATGCAATCAAGTACAATCAAATCAACCCTGATGTTAACATCATGTGGTATGGTAGCCAAGATGAATAGTTTTCTGATCTTTCATGTATTTATACCTACAAGATGGTTGTTTTCTACTTTAGTTCCTCCCTGCCTTAATTTTAAGTCACTAACAGATACCAAGAAAAGACACTTTGATTAGATTTCATTGATTCAAGTCTTATTACCAGGATTCACATAGTGGTGTCAGTAATCAAGTCATTATTTAAAGCTACAATCTGTTGTCTTTCTGAAGTGAAAATGAATCTTATTCACTTATTCCTTCTGGCTGTGGATATTAGCATAGCTCTATTGTTTAGCCATAAATATTACCTTTTATACCATTTCAATAGCAGAAAAAATAATAAACTTCACAGGCTGGTTTTTAAAAAATCTTATGGTTTAAAATGAAGGGAAAGTCTCTCCCCCACCCCTTCCAGGGGGAATAAGATCAACCTTTGAAAAGAAAAGCTAAATGAAATCCTCTATTTTAAAACAAAACTCAATTCTATTGGGAACAACCCTCCTATTGTGTTACTCTTTAGTTAAGGATTTGAAAACGGTCCAATCATTGCTGACCCTAGGTCCTGTCTGTTACAACACTGTGAGAAAAAAAGAGATGTGGGTCCATTATCACACACACTCCAAACTGGAATGTCATGGATTTTTCTCTGCCAAGTTATTCAACATCTGTACTGAAATTTAACAAACAGTAATAGGGACTTGGTGTGACAGTCAGTTGAAAATACTGCAACAGTAAGTTTGAATTTCCCTCTTTAAATTCCTTCAGAGAAACACTAAGGAAAATTGACAACATTCTACTTCATGCCTGAATCAGTCACATAATATATTGCCTTAAATAAGAGACTTGTCCTTGTAGCAAAACTGGATGTCTGAGTTAATCACCAAAGGCACCCCCTAAAATCCCCAAGATAATTTCATTGACTGTACAAAATGTTGAGTATTCATCTGAAAGCATGAACTTGGATTTTACTTCTGATTTTCTAGGTTAATTTTGCAAGAATACAGGTGTTTCCTATTTGGCTGTTAGAGGCTGACCTCCCATCTACTCATAGAAATGGGTCTCGTGTAATAGAATACAAGCAGACCCAGCCAGGAGCGCTCATTCCAACCGTCACACAGAGCTTGCAAGGCAGAAGAGGATGGGTGCTTTAAAAAATCAAAAGGAAACCACAAATTGCTCTTGGGGCTTTTAAATGTGACCAAATTGAGCTTTTTAAAAATGTGCTTTCCTCTCCCAGCTGGCCCAGAAATGGTGCAGGTCGTCAAAAGTAACTCCCTTGGAGGTGGAAAGGCTTCACACTCTAGGAAGCAGGAGAGGTGTGTAACTAGCAAAAAAAAATACTTAAAGGTCAGCAGAGACGACGGACAGTGCCCACAGTTGACCGCCAGGGGGCGCTCTTCCAACATTCTGCGGGAAATAGGCCTGCCGGCTTTGTCACTGGCTGAGGAAAACCTGTATGCCAAAAGGGAAGGAGCATTTGGAAATTCCTCAAGTTTCTGTTTTTCTCTAATAAAAACGGCTGCAGTGCCTCTAGAACCACTGGGTCAGAGAATTAAGGGTCCAAACTTCCAGGGACGGGGCCCACAGACCCACACCCTCCCTTCTGGAAGACTCTGGAGACTCTTAAGGCCAGAGTCTGATATATCAACATTTCCATGTGTTGCTCTGCCTGAAACTGCTATCTGTGTGGTCTTTTCACTGATCTGTCCCGGTTTTAGTTCACTTTCAAAACTGTGTCTTTGCACCAAGAAAGTTAACCTTTACTTTCTTATTCTTTTGCAAGACTTTGAGGTGCTTGGTGCAACTGGCATATATTAGTTCAAACTTTGTTTCTGAACACTGAGAAATAAATGATAAGTTATGCACTGTTAGGATCCAAAGAACTCATGCTTCTTATCATGCATCAAGATGCATCAACTTTTTATTTGAAACTAAAGAGAAAAAACAAGCAACTTTAAAAAATAAAAAAGAAAGAAAGAAAAAAATTAAGCATCCATAAGTCACCCTCCTTGAGTTCAGTGCTACCCTGTTAGCTAATATGAGCTATTGAAAATATTTTTGGAATGGTCTTCAAATATTATAAATATTTTACTTACTTGATATTTCACTATATAGTTATGTACAGAGATGGCCCTTACCATGCAGGAAAAATGTACATTCACCTCTGTGGGACATTATCAATTCCACTGGGTCTTATGAGCCAGTAAGTTGAATTTATTAGTCAGCTGTCAGCTCTAACAACATAATTAAAGTGCAAAGAGAGAAAGCAGCCAAAAAGATCAATTTTTTTTCAATGTCAGCATTAATATGCTTCATGCCTCTAAGAAATAATGCCAGATGCAATAGGCTCAGGTAACAATATCTTTTCTCTTCTTTGAAAGCAGAGGTCTCCCTGAGAAGAGAAGAGGGAGGTAAACACGAGAACATGAGCTAGCCCTATTTCTTTAATAACCAACAATCCTGGGGAAATCACAGTCGCTTTCCCAGCCTAGGGTAGGAGGACGAACCCCTGCATTTGGTTTTCTGACACAAGAGCTCATGAGTGCTTGGGCCCATTTCCCATATATTTTCCCATTTTCCCATATATTTTCACTCAGAAATGCCTCAAAATTTAAAAACAAAGATGACTGGAGAAGAACTGTCTACTAATAGCACATGGAAGGGTGGGTTTTAAAAAGAAAATCTCACTAAATCAGGGGTCCCCAGCCTCCAAGGTCTAACGCCTGATGATCTTTGGTGGGGCTGATGTGGTAACAATAGAAATAAAGTGCATGATAAATGTAATGCACGTAATCAATCTGAAACCAAGTCCCCTCCCTCTGCCCCACCCTGTGGAAAAATTGTCTTCCATGAAACCGCTCCCTGGTGCCAAAAAGCTTGGGGGCCACTGCACTAGACAACTTTAAAAAACAAACAAGTAATGTTCATAGTGAGCCGAAACATGGTTCGTGTAAATCAGAACAGATTCCCACGTAACCAAGGGGGTGGGGGGGATGAAAAGAAGCACAGAAAGGCGCAGAGACGATTTTTAAGTATATCTTTTCACTTAGCACTGAAACCCACTCTTCCCCTCGGTGGCCTTCTGTTGTATTCCACAGTTTTGTTCGTGAGGCACGTGGGCATCTTTCTGCAAAGCCTGCACCTGCCTCTCCAATGGCATCGACTTCCTGAACTGCACAGCCTCAGGAAGAAGTCCCCCACGTGGCTGGACTCTGGGGGCACAACGATTGGGTTTTAAATTATGGAAATGTTACATACAAATCCATTTGACTTTCAACATGTCTTTCCTGTCCTGTTGCCTAAAGACTGAAAGAGCAGTTTCAGAACATGCCATTCCTCCAATATAAATATTTATGATGCACTGAGAACCATGCACATGCTGAGGACTGAAATTGCTTATGTGTCGGCCCATCCCTACAGAGACAGCCTCGGCTCTTCTGGAAGCCTGTAACAAAGGAAATGTAAGAGAAGCAGTTAAATCCTAGGAGAAAACTGGGAGGTGCCCCAGGCCAGTTAAGTGCCAGTGAAACATCACAAGCCTTTTCATGGACCTTTATCCCTGAGTTCTTAACAGAACACGGGGCAGAATTTGAAATTTCCCTTCTTAACCTGCTTCTTTAAAGTGGCTACCAGCACCTCCCAGTTTATACTCCCTCATGCAAATGTGCCCTCAGTTTACCAAACACCACTCTCTTCAGCTTCCCACCCAAGTCTGAAGCGTCTATCCTTGATCCCAACCAGCTGGGCTTCCCTGGCTGGAGACAGAATTCTGGTTTGGCTCCATCATCTTTGGGGAACAGAGGAGACTGGCTTTGTCTCCATCCCCCTGTCCTCTCAGCACTGTGGGAGGCATGGCATGCACAGTTCTGTCCACTCTGCTTTCCATGAAAATTCCACGGACGCGGGGCAAGGTCGGATCGTCAAGCAGGGAGCCGAGGTTCAATTTTTAGTGACAGCTCATACAGCGTATCTTCATCTATGATGAGGGCTTTGTCAAGCAAGTACTGAGTGACCTGGAGAAGAAAGAAGAAGAAACCCGCTTTGAGTTCCTTCACAACACCAGATGTACATTTTCTGAATGGAGCCTGACACAATTCAACATTTTCTCCCAAGCACTGAAATACTTTATGTAACTAAAATACATTAGGAATATATTCTGACTGTATATTCTGTTCCCCTCTTAACTCCCTACCCTAGGCACTGCCCTCAAGAAGCACCACTGTTATCAGTTGGCTTATATTCTCCCAGATATTTTTCAGTATCTTTCCAGACATTACCAGGTACTTACAGAAATCATTTTTCCTCTAATACATGGTATCACAAGGGTATATTTTATTCTGCTTTCATCAGACTAGAAGTTGTGGAGTGCTCCTCATGTCATACAAAGAGCTCTCACTGCTGTGCTGTATTACAAGTGTGACATATCAGAGTTTATTTAATGATCTCATATTGATGGGTTGCCATCAATATTTCACTATGACACAAAGTTACGGTGAAGTCCTTGTTAGCATACTCCCTAGTCCTCACACATGAATGGTTCCACACCAGAAATGAAATGAAAGGACACGGAAATGAACAGGTTAGAACAGGGGTTAGCACCATAAAAATATCTCTTTATTTTTAGGGAGAGATAGCAGATATAAGTAAAATTAAATACTTTCATTAGTTTTGACAAAAGTAAATGCCCATGTGACTTATATATCTGGAGAAGGAAATAGCAACCCACTCCAGTATTTTTCCTTGGGAAATCCCATGGACGGAGGAGCCTGGAGGGATACAGTCCATGAGGTTGCAAAGAGTTGGACACGACTTAGCGACTAAACAATATCAAGCTACACATGTATCGTGCTAGAGGATAATTTCATCACCCCAGAAAGTTCCCTCACGCAGCTTCCCTGTTAACCTACTGCCAGAAGCGATCGCTGCTCTGATTTCTGTCACCACGTGTTAGTCCTGTCTGCTCTAGAACTTCATGTGAGTGGAATCACACAGTAGGTACTCGTCTGTGTCTGGTTTCTTCTACTCTGCATCATGTGCTGGACTCATCTGTGTTGTGGAGTGTTTCACTGGTTATCTTCTACTGCTGAGTAGTGGCCCACTGTATAGATACACCGCAATTTGTTTATCCATTCATCTGTTTATGGACACCTGGGCTATTTCCAATTTTTGGCTATTATTAAGAAATGCCATCAACATCTTATGTGAGACTTTTTGTGAGCATGTTTTCACTTCCCCCTTGGATAAATACCTGAGTCATAAGGTATTTAAGTTAAATATGCATATTTAACATTTTCAGAAACCTCCAAAGGACACACTTTTCCAAAGAGGTTGTACCATGTTACTCTCATCAGCAATGTATGAGAATTCTGGTTACTTGGTATATCAATTTTTAATAAAAAAAATATATAAAATAACCTCCAAAACTGTTGTGCCTATAGTACATGAGAGTATCTGTTATCCCATATCCTAACTCAAGTTTGCTGTTAACAATATTTTAAAAATTTGTCTGTCTGATAGCTGATAATGATGCTTTGTAATTTGTATTTTTCTTATTAGTGAAGTTGAGCATTCTCCAAATATGTACTGGACATTTTTGTTTCTTCTTCTGTGAATCACCTGTTTATAGCTTTGTCAATTTTGTGTTGTTTATGATTTTTCTTATAGATTTATAGGAATACTTTTTTAATTTATAGGAATAATTTTATTCTGTCTTTGTTTTTTATGTTACAAACATTGTCTCCTAGTCTATTGCTTGTACTCTTCTACAATTTTTAAACAATTGCCCTTTGTCAGATAGAAGTTTTAGATTTTGATTCAGCAAACTGTATCAATCTCATCTTCTAAAGCTTTTGCATTCTGTGTTTAAGAAGGTCTTTCAAATCCAAAGATCATGAATATTTTGTCCTATATTATTTCATTTAAATAATGTAATGTTTCTTTTTGTATAAGGTAGTGAATTCATCTGGAATTTATTTTTTGAATAGTATAAGATGGAGAACAAAAATCCCTATTTCATTTACACAATGGTCAGTTTCTTTCTGTCACTTTCTTTAAATGTCTCCTTTATCCCATATTAAATTTTCATATAGACAAAATCTGCATCTGGACTTTATCCTACTCCACTGAGTTTGTATTCCTCTGCCAAGATAGTCCTCTTCTATTCACTGCAGTGTTAGTGTCTGTATCTGGTAGGGAAGGCTCTCCCTTACTCTTCTTATTTTTCAAAAAGTTCTTATCTTTTTTTTGCCTATCAAAGCTTCCTTATGAGTTTCATAATAAGTATGTCAAGTTCCATGAAATAACAGGGATGATGAACTGTGTGTTAAATTGGAATCTTCTACCTTACCATTTCAATTTTTCTGTAAAGCTAAAATGATTCTAAAAAATAACATCTATTACAAAATGAAAAAAAAGAAAGAAGAGGAAAGGAAAGAAAGAAAAGGAAGAAAGAAAAAGGTAACAAACATCAGTTATTGTTGGGATGGAGAGAAGAAGGGGATAATGACATGAGATGAATCCTGAAAGATGAGTAGGGACTACATAATGCAAGATTTCTGGGATATATCAAAATTTTTTCTTTCCTTAGCCTAAGAGCAAAGATAAGCCAATAAAATATTTTAAGCAAGGGGCAAATAACTCCCACTGTGTGTTTCAGAGAGTCCTATTTGGCTGTAAATTTGTTGAATGGATTTGCATTCAGTACACCAGGTACCAAATAGGAAAAGGAGTACGTCAAGGCTGTACATTGTCACCCTGTTTATTTAACTTATATGCAGAGTACATCATGAGAAATGCTGGGCTGGAAGAACCACAAGCTGGAATCAAGATTGCCGGGAGAAATATCAGTAACCTCAGATATGCAGATGACACCACCCTTATGGCAGAAAGTGAAGAGGAACTCAAAAGCCTCTTGATGAAAGTGAAAGTGGAGACTGAAACAGTTGGCTTAAAGCTCAACATTCAGAAAACGAAGATCATGGCATCCGGTCCCATCACTTCATGGGAAATAGATGGGGAAATAGTGGAAACAGTGTCAGACTTTATTATTCTGGGCTCCAAAATCACTGCAGATGGTGACTGCAGCCATGAAATTAAAAGACACTTACTCCTTGGAAGGAAAGTTATGACCAACCTAGATAGCATATTGAAAAGCAGAGACATTACTTTGCCAACAAAGGTTCGTCTAATCAAGGCTGTGGTTTTTCCTGTGGTCATGTATGGACGTGAGAGTTGGACTGTGAAGAAGGCTGAGCGCTGAAGAATTGATGAACTGTGGTGTTGGAGAAGACTCTTGAGAGTCCCTTGGACTGCAAGGAGATCCAACCAGTCCATTGTGAAGGAGATCAGCCCTGGGATTTCTTTGGAAGGACTGATGCTGAAGCTGAAACTCCAGTACTTTGGCCACCTCATGCGAAGAGTTGACTCATTGGAAAAGACTCTGATGCTGGGAGGGATTGGGGGCAGGAGGAGAAGGGGACGACAGAGGATGAGATGGCTGGATGGCATCACTCACTTGATGGACGTGAGTCTGAGTGAACTCCGGGAGTTGGTGATGGATAAGGAGGCCTGGCGTGCTGCGATTCATGGGGTCGCAAAGAGTCGGACACGACTGAGCAACTAAACTGAACTGAACTGAACACCAGGTACCAGACATTGGTAGCTTGGACAAGGGGTGGTGGTGGTGGTGTGGACAGCTTCACAAGAAATACTGGATATAAAATAGATAGAATTTGATAATGAATTGATATTCTTTTTGCTTTCTTTCTTGTTTTTCTTAATCAGAGTTACCAAATGTTTGTCTGTCTTTTTGGTCTTTTCTTTGAGTTAGCTTTTGGTATTATTGATCTACTCTACTGCTGTTTCCAATTAACTAACTTCCACTTCTTTCTTCAAGTTCCCTGACAACCATACAAGATTACCTTTGGCTGATGATCGATTCGATAGGAAGTCTGCTGGAACTGGCGTATCTCTCTGATGATGTGTGATATCTGATGGAGGAAGAACAGAAGCAAAGCATGAGCACTGCCCTGGGTTGCAGCACAGTATTCTGGGAGCCTGTCCCAGAGCAGTCAGTCCCTTACTCCATCCATTGAGGCACCTGGAGCCCTGCTCCATCATGACCTAGCCCTAGGGCTTTTTTGCCTTCAATGAGCCACAAGAAACCCTAACAGCAAGAAGATACTGAATTCCCAATCAGGGAAACAGCTGGCACAGGGTATCCTCAGGTGACAGGCATGGGGCGCTAGTGTCCATGGGCTCCTCACTTCTAAATGCTCAGAACCCAGCTGTCCAACAAGAAGCCTTCAGCATCTGTCTATCCCTGCTCAGTCTCAGAAAGTCATCCCTGGGGCTTTATTCCCCACCCTCATTGTCTAGACTGCCAGCTGAAAGAGGACTGCGAATATCTCCTGAATCAGCCAACATCAGGTATCAGACCCAGTGTCGCATAAAAAGGTCAAGATGAAAAAGCAAACGGTCACTCTTCCATGACATCGCCTCTTCTCTATAAGCCACTGAGGTCACCAAGACAGGCTGCTTACATGAAACTCGAACCCACCATTCTCATCTTGGAGAAATTGACGAGGCCTTCCTCGGTAAAGTTTGGTGTTCCTTCTTCAATGAACGCCAGGTCTGTCAGGTACATCCCCAGATAAGGAACAGCCGGGGGGTTACAACTGGAAGAACAAGAGGCACTGTTCACAAGCTCATTCACACAGGTGTCCACCCACCTCCCCCGTTTCAACAGGAAGCAGCTGCGCTGCTCCCCTCCTGAAGAAAAAAACTCTTTTAATCCCATTTTCAGAAGCATGCTCATAATATGCAGAGGTTTAATTATGTCTTACAATAGAGTGTGATACAACATCACAGCTCATGCTTTACTATGTGTTTGAGACAGTGGTACTTCAAACCACAGGATGTCTTATAGACAAATACAAAACATGTGCTAATGGGACTTGCTTGTAGCATTGGCCTGCAGTGCTTGTCAAATGGCCACACCGTTAGGGATGTAAAAGCATGTAGGAAACCCCATGCCCTCACCTCATTTAAGTGCAAACATTCAACCTTGAAGAAGTGGGTGGAAAAATCAATGTGACTAGAACTTGTAAAACTTGTTTTCTGTTTTAGTTAGTATTTAAATGTCTTAGAAGATAGAGATTAATATCACACCTGCACACTAAAGTGAGACCTTCTTTGTTTGGAAGGTGCATTCTCAGAGTCTAGAGGTTGAGAACACGGCCTTTTAATCCAGGGGAAACTGAGTTTGAGTCCCCACTTGCCTACTTCCTAAGTGGTGGTGGGCAAACTCTCTGAACTGCAGCTTCCTTGTCTGTAAAATGGAGACAATGAAACTTTTATCTCTAGTTTTCTATGAGGCTTAAATAAAACACATCAAGCACTTAGCATAGAGTCTATCATTTATTCAATCTTCAGTAAATAGTTCTTATATTATCATTGTTACTTTAAGTCTTTCTTTCCATCATGGCATCACAGGACAAAATTTTCCAGAGTAAGTGAAGTCCATGTGGCAGGTCATAAGAAAACTAATTGCAGGAGGATATCCTCTGTTCTCCCTCCCTCTCTCTCTCTGTATGTCTGAAGAACAAGAAAAGGATCCAGCAACAAAAAGCCAAAAATAAAAAACAAAAGCAACAGGGACTGGAATATTCAAATAAAGAATCACAGGAAATCACTGTATTTAGATTAGGAAATACCAAATAAAGAAACTTTTTATAGTAAAATATAGTAAGATTTACTGTGGTGACATTTTCTTCTTATTTGGAATGCTCTGCATACCATGAGTATATCCATGACACTCACTACATGCGTGGTATTCCAAATGAAAAGGCAAGTCAGAAAAACACCTGATGATGGAAGCTGTGTCCCATTTGGTTTTCTTTTCAAAGCAAAGTATGAGGTAGGCCACTATTTGTATACTGTAAAAATTATATAAATACACTTCTGAATTATGAATAATTTAACAAAATAGACATACTTTTTAAGGGTTTCTCTGAGGTTTTTAAATCTTCCTTCAGACGAAACAGTCTTCTGAAGCTTGTCCATTAGAGCTTTTGTCTAGAAGGAAACAAATAACTTAGTATGTCATGAAAATACCCCTATGGTTTGATAAGGTTGTGAGTTACCGAAAGTTGCTCAATTCTCTTCTACAGTGGCAGGTACGACGACATGATATGATTTTCAAAGTATGGAGATGTACTTAAATTTCACTTGTTAAAAAAGAACATGGGACAATACTAACTCTTTTTAAAAAAATTAATACTAATTTTTTTAATACATTTAAAAGAGAGAAAATGTATAGAAAAGAAAAATTGTAATGCATGGGAAACTTAGGAACTTAAAGACCTAAAAAGAACATACCACATAGGGGATCTTAAAGAGAGGTCCTGTGTCAGGGGGTTTTCATGATGAATCTTTCTGACTGTTAATTTCCAAGTCATCCAAGCACATATTATATTGCTTGGCTGCGGATTGATCAATACCCTCTAGTCCAAATCCTTTGTGTTCATCTTCATCAATTTATTAGAAAAGAATAATTAGTATTTACCAAGAAATACAGTTGCTGATGACATTGGTCTAAAGTTTCTTCTAGAGAAATGGAGAATGGTAGGGTGAGCCTTGGAGATAAAGACTCACTCCTGGTATTACCCACATCCAGGCAGCTTGGTTGTGAGAAGCATCTGGAATGAAGCTGAGAGTGAGGCTCCTCAGACAACTCTGTCTCAGTCTAGAGAGGAGCTTCAAGGCACCATGAGAGCTTCCAGAGTGACTCCAACGGCTACCTTCCCATCCTGGTTCCTGAGGGCTCTGGGAAAAGACAGCCAGCATGGCTTGAACAGGGATGGAGGGTTGTGGGGGTTGGGCAGGGCTCCTGCCTGGTCCCTGGCTGGCCTTCCCTCAAAGAAGCTGCAGAAATAACTGTCCTATAGCCACAGACCAAATTTGGTGGGCTTCAGAGAACATACTCTACCAGGCCTTTTGGATGTTTCCCAGACTAGACTCAGTTCTGCAGAAAAGACAGCTACACAGCTGGTGATATTAACAAAAGCATCTGAAGCAGGGCATTTCTGCAACCAGGCCCTGCCTATGACAGGTCTGAAGCACTGGGTCCTTGAGTATGGCCCATTATTCACAAGAAAGCTGCTTTGAGTGATCTATGTATGTGACTGAAATGGTAGCTTCTATTTAATGTCTCTACAGGTAATATATTCAAATTTTAAAAAATAATTTCAACACCTGCCTTATCATCTCTATTCCATAGTCAGTTCAGTTATTCCTAACCTTGCAGCCTGCCAAAGACATGAAGATTGCTTAAGTTAACCACAGTGAAGGCCTAAAGAAGATTTAACAAGGTGCCAACTTCAGAGGAAAAAAGAAACAGAATGCAGAAAAGAATAGGCAGAGGAGTGACCTGCTGACCCTGATGAAGTGTGGCATGTATGACAAGAGAATAGGCTCTTTGCATCCAGTGCCCAATGGCTGAGGCAACCACTGCCTTTGGTTCAGTTCAGTTCAGTTCAGTCGCTCAGTCGTGTCCGACTCTTTGCGACCCCATGAATCGCAGCACGCCAGGCCTCCTTGTCCATCACAAACTCCCAGAGTTCACTCAAACTCATGTCCATCGAGTCGGTGATGCCATCCAGCCATCTCATCCTCTGTCGTCCCCTTCTCCTCCTGCCCCCAATCCCTCCCAGCATCAGAGTCTTTTCCAATGAGTCAACTCTTCGCATGAGGTGACCCAGCCATGACAAAGGCATCAGTGTCCAGGTTTTGGATTCTGATATAGCTTTTTGAAGTCTATTTAAAAAATAGTATTCCAATACCAATTTGTCATAAAATCTCTCAAAAACTAGGAAGAGAGGGTAGCTTACTCAACTTTATAAAAAAGCATTTACAAAAAAACATATAGTTAATATTGTCCTTAATGGTGAAAAACTGAAAGCTTTCACCCCAAGGTTGAGAATACTAATGAATATTCTTCTTACTATCATATTCAACATAGCATTGGAAAGTCTAGCCAGAGCAAGAAGGCAAGAAAAGGAAATAAAAGGCATATAAATTGGAAATAAACAACTGACATAACTGCCTATGTAGAAAATCCCACGGAATCTATGGAAAAGTCCCAAGGAATAACAGTGAGTTCAGCAACATTACAGATATAAGAACAGAGGAAAATCAATTACATTTGTATATATTAACAATGAATACATGGAAACCCAAGTTAAAACCACAATTACATTTAAAATATCTCCAATGAAAATGAAATATTTAGACATAAATCTAATGAAATATATACAGGACTTATATGCTGGAGATTTCAAATGTTGATTTAAGAATTCAAAGAAAATCTAAAGACTATTGAGAAAAATTGTGTTTATGGACTGGAAGAGTCAATATAGTAAAGATGTCAATTCTCCCAAAATTGACTGATTTAATGGAAGGACTGATGCTGAAGCTGAAACTCCAATACTTTGGCCACCTCATGCAAAGAGTGGACTCATTGGAAAAGACTGATGCTGGGAGGGATTGGGGGCAGGAGGAGAAGGGGACGACAGAGGATGAGATGGCTGGATGGCATCACCGACTCAAAGGACATGAGTTTGGGTGGACTCTAGGAGTTTGTGATGGACAGGGAAGCCTGGCATGCTGCGATTCACGGGGTCGCAAAGAGTCGGACACGACTGAGTGACTCTGAACTGAACTGAACTGAATGGAATTCCAATGGAAATCTCAGCAAAGTTTTTAAGACACAGTTTTTATTCTAAAATGTATATGAAGGTCACAGCATTTAGGGTAGCTAAAATTTTGAAAGAGAAAAATAAAATGAGAGGAGTCTAGAAAGAACTCAAAGATAAAAAAACCCAAAGAACCTAATTAAAAACGGATCTGAAAACATGAACAGACATTTTGCTGAAGATGCAAACAAGCACGTGAAAAGATGTTTACCATTATTAGCTGTTAGCAAATGCAAATTAAAACAGTGATGAAATATCAAAACGGCTAAAATTAAAAACAGTGACAGCACCAAGTGCTGACAAGAATGTAGAGAAACTGGTTCATTCATACCTTCTTGAGAGGAATGTAAAATGGTACAACCTCGCTAGAAAAGACTCTGGCAGTTTCTTATGAAACTTAATGCACAATTACCATATGATCTAGCTACTGCACTCTATGGCATTTATCCTAGAGAAATGAAACGTTATAGTCACACAAAACCTATACATGAATATTCACAGCAGCTTCATTTGTAATAAAATGAAAGTGAAGTCGCTCAGTCGTGTCCAACTCTTGCAACCCCATGGACTGTAGCCTATCAGGCTCCTCTGTCCATGGGGTTTTCCAGGCAAGAGTGCTGGAGTGGGTTGTCATTGCCTTCTCCAGGGGATCTTCCCGACCCAGGAATCGAACCCAGGTCTCCCACATTGCAGGCAGACGCTTTACCGTCTGAGCCACCAGGGAAGCCTCATTTGTAATGCTATACTAAGTCACTTCAGTTGTCTCCGACTCTGTGCGACCCCATAGACGGCAGCCCACCAGGCTCCCTCGTCCCTGGGATTCTCTAGGCAAGAACACTGGAGTGGGTTGCCATTTCCTTCTCCAATGCATGAAAGTGAAAACTGAAAGTGAAGTCGCTCAGTCGTGTCCGACTCTTAGCAACCCCATGGACTGCAGCCCTCCAGGCTCCTCCGTCCATGGGATTTTCCAGGCAGGAGTACTGGAGTGGGGTGCCGTTGCATTTGTAATAGCTAAAACTAAAAACAACCCAGATGTTCTTCAAGGGGTGAATGGTTAAACCAAATAAGGAACTAAGTACTGATATGTGTAAAACTTGAACAGATCGCAAAGGAGTTACGCTGAATAAAAAAAAAGGCAATCTCAAAATGTCATATACTATATGATTCCATTTATATAACATTTTTGAAATGACAAAATTATAGAGATGGAAAACAAATCTGTGGTTGCCAGGAGTTAGGGAGCGAGAGGGAGGAAGGTGGTTGTGGCTATAAAAGGGTGGCAGGAGGTATCCTGGTGATAGAACTGTTCAGTCTCTTGACTGTAGTGAATCTACCCCTGTAATAAAGGCACGTAAAACTAAACACACACATGTACACACATGCGCGAGTACAGGTGGAACAAATGAAGTCTGAATAAGGCTGGTGGATGGTACGAATGGTTAAGTTTGCGGTTGTGATACTGTCTCTAGTTACACAAGATGTAACCATTGGGGACACTGGGTGGAGGGTGGAGGGGATTTCTACTACTTCTTACAATTGCATATGAACCTACAAAGATCTCAACATTAAAAGTTTTTTTTTAAACAGTTTTTAAAAAAGCTGTGGATATTATTTGCAAGGCTTTTTTCATAGAAGAAGAGTCTGCTAGTTCTAGGGGCCAAATTTGAGATTCTCAAAGCACTCCATTTTTACTAAGGAATGGTGGGGAAGGGAATAAAAGATATAGCTTAGGCTTGGTTTCTTGCTATACAGGGAGGAATTTAAAAGGCTTGGAGAGAGAAAAGAAGATAGAATAGAGTAAGAAGTGGTGTCTCTGAGAGGGGACTGAACTCTCAGGAGCAACAGAAACCAGATAGTTTTGAGGAAATGTCACAGAATATATGCTCTTCTTCCTGCCTGAAACCCTGGAGGTGGGCGCCCTGAAGACGCCCCTCACCAACTCTAGGCAACCACAATTAGGCGGGCATAGTGGTCTGTGGAAGAAGGATATGCAGAGAGGCCCTGGCAAGACACTCCTAGCCTCTGGTACCCACAGAACACAGAGGAGCCTAGAAAATTCCCCCAACACCCTTTGAGAGGGTCAAACAAGTTATTTATTAATTGTAAAGAAGAGTTAGCCTGCCCACCAGGGATCAGCAAGGGGAAGGGCAGCCTGTAGTAGAGGTGATACACACCCCACCTCAGAGAATCAGCAGCGCCAGTGAGAGCTGAGATGAGATCAGCCAAGCTCCCTGGGGCATGCTCCTGATGGGGTAGGCTTGCCATCCGAACACCAGGCACAGGCAATTCACAGTGGCTTGTACCCAACAGGAAACCAGCGGGGGCACACAGCCTCCCACGAGCCCAGAGAAGCCCTCCCCAACACCCGACATCCACGGACACCATGGCGAAGACCAGGAGGAAAATGGTGATGTCACTCGAATCTTCAAATTATCCGAATGAAAGCAAAAAGCATGAGCAAGCTGAGCCCAATTAAGAGAAAATTAAGAAAGTTATATCCCTTCACATCCATGTCATTATGCAACAACCTGACTACAAGAATGACAAATAAAAAAGGTGAACACACAGGCCCTCGGTCCCTGGTCTCTGGCCCTAAGGTACTTGTACCTTTACTTTGAGGGACGAAGAATGGATCCAGAGACATCACTGTGCTCACCCGGAGTCAACGTGCCCTCCCTAAACAATTCAGTGAACAGCTCCTAACTGTCAACCACAGTGTCTGAAGATGTCCCCAAACACGTTATAATGAATATTTTGGTTTGTATTTCCCCTCCTTAAATTAACCATTTAGAAACGCGCATGAGAGGAATCAATTACGTGGTAAGAACACAGTAATCACCCATGTTGGCACTTTCTTTGCCAATGGAGCTGCTCGTTTCAGCTAATTATTTCCTAATCAGTAATATTTATCTTGGCGCTGGTCTCCCAGACTCTCCTCCCCCGGCGGCGGGAGGTGCCGCCCGCCGGCGCTCACCTGCTTGGACACCTTGGCCCAGGTCTTCTTCAGCCGGTAGATGGCACTTCTGTTTAAGGCTGAGGTGATCTCCAGCACGCCGTTGTAATTGTGCAGGCACCGGCAGATGTCCGCCACCGCCACCCACTTCTCGATGGTGTTGGCTCGGGAGGTGACATCCGCGTAATTCATGATCTGGGAGGCCACCAGGTTACTCATCTGAGACAACGGAAAAGCCGAGAGAGGCCAGCTAAGAGCCAAGGCCATTCATGCAGGGACAGTACCCGAATCATCTACAGCAACGTCAGGAAAGCGAGGGGCAAGGGATGCAAGGTCACGGTTCATCTTTGTTTCTGAGTGGCTTAACTGAGTTTTATTTTTTCAATGAAAGGTATTAATGTATAAGTGTTTATTAATGTATATTTTCCTCAGGAGGAGGTACGACAGAATTTGCCCTGAGTGAACTGACAAGTACGTATTTGTGATTTCTCCTTTGGGACATGGTCCGTTGTAGATCCAGATTCTGAAGAGACTAAAGTTTGTAATAATAACATTATTATTATTAACATTATTAACAGTAATCATGCTCATTCTGAGAGTGAAGAAAGGAACTGTTTGGGATAATCTTGATGGGGGAAGAGGTGATTTTTGTTAATCAGTAATTTTGATGAAGAAGTCATTTCCAAAAATTATTGAAAGAAAGGCATAGGATGAGCTATTCCCCTGAGGAATGGCAGCCTTTGCAGATCAGAGGTTTCAATTCTTGGGGCCTCTCCCCATGTTCCCTGGGTCCCAACAACGTGGGGATAGTCACTCTAGAAACCTCAACCATCACAGAGAAAGAAAACACGTTTCCCTCCAATCAAATCAAATTCTAACCTACCAACTCTCAAACCAGAAACGCTTCGTGCAGGGGAAGAGAACATTTTCACCTTCTTGCTGATTTTTGTTTTCCACCAGCAGTGAAAGGGACCTACAGTTTCAAAGCTAAGTGCTATAACTCTAATAGTTAAGTGCAAGTGCAAGTCGCTCAACTGTGTCTGACTCTTTGCGACCCCATGGACTTTATAGTCTATGGAATTCTCCAGGCCAGACTACTGGAGTGGGTAGCCTTTC
The DNA here is from genome assembly GCF_003369695.1 of Bos indicus x Bos taurus. Classification (NCBI taxonomy): domain Eukaryota; kingdom Metazoa; phylum Chordata; class Mammalia; order Artiodactyla; family Bovidae; genus Bos; species Bos indicus x Bos taurus. The sequence continues at coordinate 29,428,040 of NC_040082.1, forward strand.
CCTTCTCCAGGGGATTTTCCCACCCTCGGGATTGAACCCAGGTCTCCTGCATTGCAGGTGGATTCTTTACCAGCTGAGCCACAAGGGAAGCCCAAGAATACTGGAGTGGGTTAGCCTATCCCTTCTCCAGTGGATCTTCCCAACCTGGGAATCAAACCAGGGTCTCCTGCATTGCAGGCGAATTCTTTACCAACTGAGCTATTAGGGAATCCCCTATTAGTTAAAGCCAAGAGAAAAAAGAGGCACCTTAAGATGCTTAAGACTTAGAAAATGGAAAGGAAAAGGATAGAATTGGATTGATAACTAACAAGAGGAATAAAAGATCCATAATCTCCTATCCATACACTAAATCTGATGAGTACACCCATTCTTTGATAATTCCATAGGTATTTTAGGTGATGGGCTTCGCAGGTGGCTCAGTGAATTAAAAAAAAAAAAATCCATCTGCCAAAAGAGGAGATGCAGGTTCAATCCTGGGTTGGGAGAATCCCCTGGAGAGGGGAATAGCAACCCACTCCAGTATTCTTGCCTGAGAGATCCCATGGACAGAGGAGCCTGGTGGGCTACAGTCCTTGGGGTTGCAGAGAGTCAGAGACATGACTGAGCCCAAACACGAGCATCTTAGGTCACAGGGCCTCCACGTGTGCATATTCATTGATAAGTTATTTTGTAATGAGCACCTACTAAGGACTAGGCATTCTTATAGGTTGTGAGAACAGGAAAAACAAATAAATCAGTCTCCCTGACCTTAGGGTGCTGGGCCTGGTTAGGCCTGGTTAGGAGGGAAGGTGAGGGGAAGTCAGACAGACTCAAGTAAATATCACACAGTGAGATGCAAAGCTAAGGGTGGGGGTGGGGGCAGCTTGAGAATTGGAGGCAGCGTGGGACAGATGCTGGCTTCTGGAAACAGGTCACGCCCGCCCTGGCCCTGAACCCTGAAGGAGGAGTAGGAGGAGCCACTGTCTCCCATCCAAGCATCTGCAAAGGGACAGGGAGAGAAGGTGTGGTGGCGTGGGGGACCTGGCCGGACAGTTGTGTGAGGAGCTTGGGGGACCGTGAGAGACAAGGACGACAGGTGGGCGGGCTCCTGCAGGCCGGGCTGAGAGGCTGCGGCCAAATCAAGAAGACGAGAGGAAAGGCCATGGACAAAATGTCATCACAGACAGGACTACAATTCGATGGGTCTTAGAAGTTATTTCTGTGACACTGTGTGAAGAAAGGGTTGGGTGGCAGCGAGATGGCGTGGGGGTGGGGATTGGTGGGTTAGGAGCTCATGGAGAAGAGAATGAAAGGCCAGATCAAGGTTATGGCCATGGGAAAGGAGGGGAAAGAAGGGTCTGAAACATGGGTAGACTTAGGGCTCACTGGTGTCCTGAGGGGTGAGCAGGGTGGGGAAGACCCCAAGGTTGAGTGAGTGAGTGGCTGGCAGGGCCATCACCCATGGCCAAGGATACAGAATAAGATGAAAAAGTGGGTTTGGCAGGTCTGGGAAGGGCTGGTGATGAGTTCTACGTGCAGTCTGGACACAGTGGCCAATCACGTTATTTTAAGTAGAGACTTGTGGGTCTGGAGCCTGGCACACACAGTCTGGGACCCACGATCTGAACCTCTGATTTAACAGGCATTACATCCCAAGTGTATGTACAACACAGGCAAAAAAAAAAAAGGTTTATGGTCCACAGCAGGGCCTCTGTTTCTCAGAGAGTGATCCAAACCGGGCATGTGTCCTATCCTTTAGGAAGCAGCTGCATTGATGCTTATTATGTGATAACATCTAATACACATGTACCCTCAGAAAACAGAAAAACTGTACTGAGGATTTGTACGGTTTTGTATTTTGATTCTGAATCATTTACTAATTTACCTACAGGGTCCCTGGCAGTCTTTTTTTTTTTTTTAATTATCATTATCCCTTTTACTATAGTTTAGTAGAATTGACACGGTAGCCTTCCCTTTGCCCGCATAGACCTGAAGATACTCCAACGTCTGTGGTTCTTCCACGGGACTAAGACCATTAGAACAGCACCAACAGGTAGTTGGAGGGTATAAAAGCAACTCCGCCTTACTGCTGCAGAAGAATAGAGGAGATGAACCGACAGCTGGTAACCACTGCACACAGCCTCAGAAGCACTGTGATTATGCTCAAAGAGGTCCCTTCCCACCCTGGAATGTACTGAACTGATCGTTCAGTAATAATGAAGAAGAGCTGTACCAAAACAGCCTTACTATCACCAGCACCACCAGGGGCCTGTGACAAAGTGCAGTCAGAATTAGTCGATCTATGACCATGAAGTAATGATGACCATGATAAAAATAACAGCAACGACCTATGCTTGAGAGTCCCTTGGGCTCCAAAGAGATGAAACCAGTCAATCCTAAAGGAAATCAACCCCAAATATTCATTGGAAGGACTGATGCTGAAGCTGAAGCTCCAGTACTTTGGGCACTTGATGTAAAGAGCTGATTCATCGGAAAGGACCCTGATACTGGAAAAGATTGAGGGCAGGAAAAGAAGCAGGTGGGAGAGGAGGTGATGGTTGAATGGCATCACTGACTCAGTGGACATGAATTTGAGCAAATTCTGGGAGATACTGGAGGACAGAGAGCCTGGAAGGGTACAGTTCATGAGGTCACAAAGAGTTGGACACAACTCAGCAACTGAGCAACACCACCTATGCATCACTAAGCATTCATGGGATGTGTGTACCATCAAAGTGAACCTTTAGGACTGAAAGGTAACTGGAAGTTATCACATCACTGTGAACTCATAGAAGAGATTAAAGCTTATTTTTTAACATTCCATCAATTTTGTTGAAGTGAGTGGCAGACTTCCTTTAATTTAGAGAAGGAGTCTGAAGACCCTGATACTCATCTTCCTATAACACTCCCGCCCAAGGTTTCATTGTTATGGTTACTCACATCATTGAAGTGTTGGCTGGTTTTCATAATGTATGGTGTTCTTTCATTTTTATCCAGCTTCATCCACCCCTGCCCAAGAAATTCTCTGAAAGTTCAAAGCAAAACACAAAATCAATTAAGTTTTTTAAGGGTATCTAGGGTCCTGAATATCTATTATGAATATTATATAAATTAAACTTGACACTGCTCAACTGCTGCTGCTTCATCTCAGATGAATTTTAGCCCAATTCTACTGTTTCACCACTGGATGCCAAAAAGAAAGAGATTTTTCGGTTTTCAGCTTTCTCTTATAAATGTTTGGAGTGAGTGAGTGATAGTCAGTCGTGTCCAACTCTTTGCAACTTCATGGACTGTAGCCCGCCAGGCTCCTCTGTCCATGGGATTCTCCAGGCAAGAATACTGGAGTGGGTTGCCATTTCCTTCTCCAGGGATAAGTGTTTGCAACTGTGTCCTTATTAGGATCATAATAAAGGCTTCTCTGAAATTGGAAAACAAAGACAAGAGGAATAAAGAGGCTAAGTACTAACTCAGAAACCAAGACCATTTCCCCTGGATCAGCTTAAAAAATCTTAAGGCTTAGCAGAAGGCTCAAAAAATTCATCACTACCAAAAATATTAATCAGCAACAGCATGTTTTCCTCCACTTTGTTCTGACATTCTCCAGGAGAATGTCAATTCCACAGGCAGGGACTTTCCTTTGCTCTCCCCAGAGCCCAGAACAGTCCACGTGGGAAGGGCTAAAAGAACAAACACCAGTGTTAGCACTTTGCAGCCTGGTCATTTGAGGAAGGCAGTTATGGCAGGGGGAGCTCAGCCTGGTGGAAAGTCTGTCTTCGAAATAACATTCCCGCTCCTTCATTTCATTCATGAGCAGGTCCCGGGATCACAGCAAGCAAGGGACAATCAAGCTGGAGCATACAGGAATTATTTTGTCAAGGCACTACCAAAAATAACTTAAAAAGAAATTACTCTGACACATTCTCAATCCAGAAATGTTGACTGAGTCCCTAGGCAACGACCTTTGTCCCGTGATGTAGACGGTACTACTGTTCCCGTCCTGCAAGGCCGTTGTATACAAGATGTGCTAACTCCATGGAGGAAAATAACTGGTACATGTTCACAGCAGCACAGAGGGGACAGGAGGAGAGGTGAGATGCATCCCAGGAAGAGACCACAACACAGTCAACCACAAAGGTCCAGGCTTTGCTCTTTCTCCTCCTCCATAGAGGTCATGCCCCGTCCCTCCTGAATCCTCATTGCACAGAAGGGTTGTCAGGAGGAAGGCGAAGAGGCTCCTAACTCAAGTCATCAAATAGTTAATGGGTTCATTTGTTCGGCCATGGGGCCACATTCCTTTTTTTAAATGGCAGATGCTATTTAATTATTTTTATTGGGGTATAGTTGCTTCGCGATGTGTTAGTTTCTGCTGTACAACGTAAGTGAATACGTATATTCAGCTGTATGTATACATACAAGCCCGCCCTCCGGGACCCCCTCCCCACCCACCCCACCCCTCTAGGTCATCACCGAGCACTTAACTGAGCTCCCTGTGCTATACAGCAGGTTCCCCTAGCTCTCTGTTATACACATGGCAGAACATATGTCAGTCCCAATCTCCCAGTTCATCCCCCTCCCCTCTGGGTCCATGTCTGTTCTCCGTACCTGCGTCTCTATCTCTACCCCCCAAATAAGTTCACCTGTACCATTTTCCTAGATTCCACATATATGCATTAATATATGATATCTGTCTTTCTCTTCCTGACTTACTTCACCCTGTCACGGATAGGTCTACAAGTGCTGAAAGAGGAGGCAGGAAATAAGACAAACGCATTACAGAAAAGTCTGCAGGAGCATCGCTAGCCCTGCTCTTTATGCCCCTTTGACCTATGACCCCCCATGCTGCTACGCCAGAGCCTCCATCATCACGGGTGCCCCCTGCTCTACACACGACACGGACCTCCCTTAGACCTCTTGCTCGGCCCCTTCCTTGCCTTCCATTCAGCTAGGACTTCACAGAGGATTTGGGCCAACAGCTGTTATTTGTCCAAACAGAGGCTCTGTGTGTGGACCTGCTGGAGGACTGCTGGAGGCGGGCGGCTGAAAGAGCCACCATCCTCTATACATGAGGCAATGATGCTTGTTATGTGACAGCATCCACTTGCCACATACACACTCCACATGCACTCTATGCCAAGCACTGTCCTGGGAATCTGTCTTGCTGTGGAGTTGCCACGGTCAGCAGTACTTGAAGATTTATGGATGTGGCTGAAGAACTGCAGCGGAATTTACAGCATTGACCCAACATCCATGTTTCTCAAAGTATAGTCCTGGACCACACAGAATTACCTGGAATTCCCATTGAAAATGAAGTTTCTTGGGCCTCAGACCTACCAGAATCAGAATCTCTGAGGGAAGCACCTAGGAATGTACATTTTTTAACAAGTCTCCTGAATGACTTTAGGCACCATGAAGTCTGAGAACACCTGTTACAGCTGCATAAAGGTTTCTATAACATTAGGATGTGAGTGGTCAGAGAAACTCACATTCTATGTTTAACTGCAGTACATACAGAAGCATAACAGTGACCATCTTGAGAGTTTCCAATATTTCTGTATCAATATTTTCAACATAACCTGGAACCCAAAGACATTCAAGTGGGTCCAAACCATCATAAGATGAAAAGCCACAGCTCTGTGCACACACGTGGGGTTGCAGCAGGGTGGGGGTGGGGGGCGCTGCGGCCGTGGGCGCACACTCACTCGTAGGGAATGCTTCTGAAAACGATGTGGTCCAGGAGGGTTATCTGCTCAGCCAGCTCCATGGCCGACAAGGTCTCGAAGCACTCGGCCTTCGGACAGTCCGTCTGCAAGAGATGAGGGCAGGGAATGGCACACACCTCGAAGCCAGGTACCCGTCAGCTCACTGCAGTTGCTGGAGTACAAAGTCCACCCCGGATTCCAGCTCTGAAGAAAATGGTGGAGCACTCAGAGATATCAGGCAGCATTAACATCATGGACCATGATGTTAAACGCTGAGCCAAATCTGGTCCCTTTTACACAGTTTCAGGGATAGAACATATAGTCCGGACCCCAGTTACCAGCTGTGGGCACAGTGCCTGCCTTTGCGAGGTTAAGTCTCACACATAATTAATTGTGCAGGATAAGACTATGGCTCAACTTACCAGCTGAATTATATCCTCTAGTTTTAGGTGGATGTCATCTTGATCATCTTGTGAAAGGGCCCTAAAAAAAGTCAAAATATCCTCCATGAAAAGAACATAGACAGGCCAGGAATGAAACGACAAAAATGCAGTTCAGTTTCCCCCAGGGTGGAAAGTCAGAGGGTTTGGGTCTACGAGACTGTGGGGACTTGTGTTGAAGACATGGGGTCCAGAAAACAGAAGATGCACATGTTAAAGGCAGAAGAAGATCATCAAGAGAGCTGACTTATAACAAGGAGTCAGCCCGTTGTACACAAAAGTGCTGTGTTAGTCACTCAGTCGTGTCCGACTATGGGACCCCATAGATGACGCCAGGCTCCTGTCCATGAAATTCTCCAGGCTAGAATACTGGAGTGGGTAGCCATTCCCTTCTCCAGAGCATCTTCCCAATTCAGGAATTGAATCTGGGTCCCTTGTACTAAAGGCAGATTCTTTACCATCCGAGCCACGAGGGAAGCCCAAGGTTGTAAGTAAAACACCCACCGTGAGAGCGAAGCAGAGGGTGACCTGGGGCTTTGCCTTACTGAGAGGACCTGCGCCAGGAATCCGGGCGCCCTGCACTGCTGGCAGTCACGGTTTCTAGCAGGCTGAGTGCTCCGTCCACACTCCTCCAGCCCCTGCCCTGTACCCCCCCCCCACCCCCGCACCGCTGGTGCTGAGGCAGAAGATGCAGAGCTGCCCCCTCCCCAGGCACAGGCAGACCAGAAGCTCAGGATAGTTTCCAAGTATCAAGAGTTTGAACAATGCCAGGCAAAGACCAGCAGGTAAACTCTTCCCTGTTGCTTCCCAGTTGGGCTTTCCCAAGACACATTTGGTCTTGTATCCATCCCCACACTTGGTGTTATTCAGCTGTTAGCCAATATATTTTTGATCAGTGACAAATGAATTAAAAGAATTCCTAAGTTAAGGCAGGTGCTGGTTTCAGAGTGAGAGTGATACTTCATGTCCGACAGAGTTCAGAGTCCAGGGTTATTTAATCCTGATTATATAACTTTTATCTGGACCAAACACTTTAGGTGTCCTAAAATGAAGGCACGATCATGTGTTAAAAGTATTAAAAAAATTTAAACACTGCCCAACTGTGTACCTGTCTGTTGGAGGATGCTAGTTTTAAAAAGCAACAATGATATGATATTCTGTTGTGTTCTGAATGGATTAAAACAAAACTATCCCCTTAAAAATACAAAATCAACTGAGGTGGGTAACTGTATGCCCATTATGTGCTAGGAACATGCGAACCATCTGACACACACTCTCTCCTGTATCATAAAAAATCGCTTTAAGTAAAGCTTTATTATATCCATTTTATAGATGAGGAAACAAAAGCTCAATGAAATGGACTAACTGGCCCAGGGTTTGGTTCAGTTTGCTTCCCTGTTGCTCTTGCTTGTCATGAGCAGGCTTATGAAAGGCACTGCTTCCAGAGTCCAGCATAGAACACACACCCAAAAAGGTCAGTTCCCTTTCCTCTGTCTTCCTTCTCTCCAACAAAAGCTCTAGGCTTCATTTTGATATTTGGCAAAACTAATACAATTATGTAAAGTTTAAAAATAAAATAAAATTTAAAAAAAAAAAAAAAAGCTCTAGGCTATTTACAAGGGAGCAGAATCCTCCCAGCTCATAGGAGTGGCAATCCTCTTGCCTGCAATTAGCCATATCATTTGTGAGAAGAAAAAGTCACCATATGCTAAGGGGCAGATGAAGGTGAGGAAAAAATAAGTAAACACAACTCCTTCTCCAAAAACTGTTACCTCACACTTAAGGGTCAGACACAGGGGGAAAGCTCTTTCCCAAAGTGCATGTCATTCTTTCTACTGTAGCCTAGGTTCCTGGAGAGAGATCAGTGGCCACATAACTATGCGTCGCTGTGGAAAAGATCTTTTTTATGAGGTTGGGCAATATTCTTTACTTGGAAAGAAATGGTCCAGAAGTTATTTCACTTCTTTCAAATGTTCCTTTCCTCAGTGATCTTACTCTAATGTTCCAAGCTATGTCTGGTCCCATTAAGTTACCTAATATTTCTCTCTTCAAAAGAATCTCTGCTCTATAGATCAAAATAAAGGCTATCTCTTTCAAAAGGGCCCCTTAGAACAAAAGCTCTTAACCCTAGAGTATCACTAAATAATCTCTAAGGGTCCATAAACCTTTTTGAAATGACATACAAATGTGTGCATATATTCATGCATTTCTTTTTTGGGGGAGGATATGGCTTCCATTATATTCTTTTGGGGAATCTGTGATCCCCAACAAGATTAAAGATAACCATAGAAATGTATGCTGTTGCTGCTGCTGCTAAGTCACTTCAGTCATGTCTGACTCTGTGCGACCCCAGAGACGGCAGCCCACCAGGCTCCCCCGTTCCTGGGATTCTCCAGGCAAGAACACTGGAGTGGGTTGCCATTTCCTTCTCCAATGCATGAAAGTGAAAAGTGAAAGGGAAGTCGCTCAGTCGTGTCCCACTCTTAGCGACCCCATGGACTGCAGCCTACCAGGCTCCTCCATCCACGGGATTTTCCAGGCAAGAGTACTGGAGTGGGGTGCCATTGCCTTCTCCAATAGAAATGTATACTCTGCCATAAAACAGCATGTGACGTTGCTGTTTTACAAAAGATTTTTGTGTTATCATTAAGGAACCAGCCCCAGAATTTGATGCCCACCCATGAATTCATCAGTGATGGCAAGTTTTGAATTCTTAAGGTAGATGTGAACCAAGGAAATAGCTCAAAACAATGTAGAAATGTGTTTAATAAGTGAGGATGATCCAGCTGTCAAAAAACACTTTACACCAAAATTAGAAGTGACTATAAAGTAAAAAACTTAATGGATGATTATCTTTGAAGACATTCTCAAGCCAGGAGGTGAACAGACTCTGTCTAGTAAGAGAGGTAACCCCTGACAACCATTTGGAATAGGGGCAAGATGTCATTTTGGTGTAAAAGTTCTAATGGGTCTGAACAAAATAAATGCTATACATAAACACCCACACGTAAAATACTCTTGCTCTGAAACATGTAAACCTCCACATGTGAGTACCTTAGCTTGATGTAAAAGTTTCACAGAAACACAGTCTCCTGAATTTCCTTTGATTCTGGTAAACTGATTCAATGAAACCAAGGAAACCATTTATCCTGGCCTGTTCATTTGAATATCTGGTTTACTGTATGAAACAATTTGAATAAAGTAGTTCTTCTTCAAAAAAGTCTGATACTACTAGGGTCTGTGTGAGGTTTGTGGGTCCCCTTGTCATGACTGAAGCCATTCCAGTTGACCATCCAGGAAGTCAATCATTGCTTCTTTTCATTCAGTGGCATGCTAGTTGTCTACAAAAAACTATACTACATAGATTCAGAAGCCAGCTAGTCAGACAACATTGGAGGAATATGAAAGTCTTCAGCAGAGGTTTTTATTCACAATCAGGGCCATAACACTACTGATGCCAATCAAGCTTCTTCATCATAAAGTAACCCCCATGACACTGTGTGAGGTGGGGATGGTTCGTCACAGAAAGTTTTCACTGTACTGTATTAATGTATCATGCATTTAAATACATGTGTCATGGCTCACTGTTATATGACTTGAATACATATAAATCTTTAATATCAGGACTTTTTTTTTTTTTTTACCTTTCCCAATCCTAACATATTCACTGGGAGGTATGTTCAGAAAAGTTCCTGTCGGATGTGAAGGCTTCCCTAACTCTGTCCAGTTCCAATAGAGGATGGATTTGCTTAGTCTTCTGACTACTTTGGAGTTTGATGAGTACTCTGGGATCCTGGGTTTCTATCATGCAGTATGATCATTTTAATATTTGTGGACCTATAATGCAATACCAGGAGAAAAAAAAACTAAGAGGAAGTGGGATTATGCAAGTTTTACAGCTAGAAAATTTCCCCTTCAAATGCAGAAATCATGTAGTCTTAAAAACAGAGTCAAGAGCACCGGCCTCTGCCCTTGAAGCGTTCCACACCCTCTGGGCTGCTTGCTTGCTGCTGTGACTGGATGCCTGGGTCCATGGCATGGCCTGCCTCAGACTGCTCCTCCCCACCTTGTGAATGGGTTAATCTCATGTTGCTACTGGGACCTACCAGACCACCTCATCCTTCCCATGCTTTCTCAGGCATGACTTTCCTTCCTCCCAGGCTTCCTTGAGCCCATTGCTATCCATGCTCTGACACACTTTTTAAAGGCAGCTGTCCACAAATGCAATGAAATGTTTATTACTAAATTCTCTCGGTTTCAGCTGAAAGTAATTCCCTGTTTATTTTCAAATTAAGAAATGAACAGGAAAATCTTCACACTTTTCAGAGTTGTTAAATAATCCTTTTGCTTTCTGTTTCTTTCTCCTATACCCCACACTTTCTTTTTCATAAAGAGATTCCATGAACGATAACATTCCTTCAATTGATGGTTCTATCTAGGTCTTACTTCCTACTATGCTTTCTAATTATTCTAATATGATTTTTAAAAACATAAATTTCACACACATAAGTATTTGATATGGAAAATTATCAAAAACCCTAAAAACAAATCTATGATGTATTCCTCCTATAATCACAATCTCATGTGCCGGGGCTGCTGCTGCTGCTGTTGCTAAGTTGCTTCAGTCGTGTCCAACTCTGTGCAACCCCACAGACAGAAGTCCACCAGGCTCCCCCGTTCCTGGGATTCTCTAGGCAAGAGCACTGGAGTGGGTTGCCATTTCCTTCTCCAATGCATGAAAGTGAAAAGTGAAAGGGAGGTCGCTCAGTCGTCTCCGACTCCTACCGACCCGATGGACTATATAGCCTACCAGGCTCCTCCATCCGTGGGATTTTCCAGGGATCCTCAAACATGATGCAAGTGGAATGAATTATTTGGCAGGAGAAATTCAATCAAATACCAGTTGTTTTCTTGTAGCAGGGTTTACTGCACAAATCTATTCACTAGCTTGTTGGGAAGATAAGTTAGTGCCCCAGAGGCTCAGCTGACCCAGACTAGGACTCAGGATCTGGCTGTTGGCTCAGCTGATGGGCTGGTGACCGACCAGTATCTGTATCTGTCGGCTTCCGTTGATAAGTCCTTATGTTAAGGGCTAAACAAAGGCTTTTGTTTTGGGTTCATGGGAAGAAAGATGGTCAGAAGTGGGAGAATGGACAGGGGAGTGTAACATCTATTTCCTGCTAGGCTCCATGAGTGACTTTTGAATTCTTACAGTGAAACATGTGGAACTAAGAAAGACATGGGAAGAGCTGTTTTCACAAAAGACAGAGACTCTGGGTTGAGGGAGGCTGCTCTGGGGCCCAGGGGGCACAGGGACGGGGCAGGTGGCGTCTTTCTCAGCTTTTCAATAGGGAAATGGTAACTTCACAAGACTGCAGGCAGCATCTCCACAGAAACTGTGGCAGTGCTGGAAGGGGTCTCCCTCAAATGGCCTGGGAGCTGTGAGCGTGAATAAAGGTGCTGAGGCAGAAAAATCACTGGGTTCGTTCCTGAGCACATTTCTTGGGACTTTCAGAACACCTGGAAAGACTCTACAAGAAGCTGGAATTCTGCATGGGCAGCTAGGGGGCACCCCATCGGTGGAATTGCTTTTTTTTTTTTTAACTTGTTTTTTTCTTTTACAAAATAGTAGTAAGTAGGTTATGACTGTGGAAGTTGCTTTGGTAACAACTTTGAGATATAATTCATATACCAAACAATCCACCCATTTAAAGTATATATTTAATGATTTTTTAATTGCATTCACTTGTTGATTTATTTACTATTGTAAAATATTAAATTAGTTTTTTAATTGAAGTATAGTTGATCTATAATATCGTGTTAGTTTCAGGTATACTACTGCTATGCTGCTAAGTCACTTCAGTCGTGTCCGACTCTGTGCGACCCCACAAACGGCAGCCCACCAGGCTCCCCTGTCCCTGGGATTCTCCAGGCAAGAATACTGGAGTGGGTTGCCATTTCCTTCTCCAATGCGTGGAAGTGAAGTCGCTCATCGTGTCCAACTCTTAGCGATCCCATGGACTGCAGCCTACCAGGCTCCTCCGCCCATGGGATTTTCCAGGCAAGAGTACTGGAGTGGTGTGCCATTGCCTTCTCCAAGGTATACTACAGTATAGGGATTTAATATTTTTGCAGATTATATTCTACTATAGGTTTTCAAAATTATTATGATGTCTTTTCTATAGATACGATAACGAAGCTCAAGGCAAGTTGAGTTTGACTAAAGATCTAGCCTGGTTTTACTTGGGCTGTAGAGCCCTGACAGCAGAAACTATTTTTCCCAAGAGTCAGTGCTTTATAATAATAACAATGCCTGTAGCAGTAACATGAGTGCTAAGTATGTTTCAGGTATAACCTCTTCACACATATTACATCACGTGATTTTCACAACAACCCCATGAGGTAGGTATTTAGAGTCCCGCTTTATAAATGAGAAAAATTAGGTTAAGATTGACTAAGAAACTCGACAGTTATTAGTGGTTGAGCCAAGATTTAAACCTGTGACCCCCTGCAAAAGCTAGAATCAGACGGCTAGATGTCACAGTCCCAGGCTGACCATCTACTAAAATTTCCACTCGTTACTGGTCTTACACCTCTAATTCTTAGGTCACTTATTCAGGACAAAAAATTGTACATCTAAAGCCTGATGACTAATAAAGACCTGGGATGGTAAATAAAGTTCGTCTGAAGTAGAAGTGCCAGTCAGCTGAGTTCTGAGCTCCCCTGCGGGCACAGGCAGAGAGTGCTCAGGATTGATCGGTGATGCCTGGCATGGGTGCTGGGAGGGGAGAAGCAACACAAAGGCCTCAAATTGCCCAGGCCTGACAGCCTTTCCAGTCTGATCACCTCCATTTTCCTGCCAGCTATTTGGTCAAACGTCACTAGGGGTCCACACTTCCAGAACCTAGTTTTCAATCATCCATGCTTTAAATACAAAGAGCATAGCCAACAGTTTATACAAAGAGAAGAACAGCAGTCACTCAAAGACGTAACCGCTCATCCACCGACACCAGGCTTTATCTGAAGATGTATTTAGAACTTTAAAATCTGAAGATAGCATAGTAACAGAGTCTCAAAGTTTACTGAGATGTTTTCATAGAATGGAAAAACTGAAGACCCTTAACGGCTTCCTCAGCTCAGTTCAGTTCAGTCACTCAGTCGTGTCCGACTCTTTGCGACCCCATGGACTGCAGCACGCCTAGGGCTGCCCTAAACAAGTACAACAAACAAAGTGACTGGAAACAACAGAAATTCACTGTCTTAGTGTTCTAGAGGCTCGAAGTCCAAACACAAGGTGTCGGCAGAGCCATGCTCCCTCTGAAACCTGCAGAGGAATCCCTCCTTGCAGGGGTCCCCAACCTCCGGAATCTAATGCTTGATGACCTGGGGTGCAGGTGATGTAATAATAATAGAAGTAAAGTGCACAATAAATGTAATACCCTTGAATCATCCTGAAACCATCCCCACCCTACCCCACCCTCAGTCTGTGGAAAAACCGTCTTTCAAAAAAACCAGTCCCTGGTAGCAAAAAGGTTGGGGACCGCAGCTTCCTTGCTTTTCCCCAGCTTTTGAAAGTTTTCCAGCAATCGTTGGCACTCTCTGGCTTGCAGCTGCATTACTCCAAGCTCTGCTCCATCTCCACACGGCCTTCTTTCTTTTGGAGAGGTCTCCAAAAGCACGATGGATTCAGTTAAACTGGATTCTCCTCTACACACAAGCATTCAGGATAATGAAGAAACAATAGAGCCAAGCATAGAAGAAAGGAAGGGTTCTTTCCACTGCAGATGCAGAGGGAGCTAAAAGTCAGAATGGTATAAAGGAGGAGCAGGCACCAGGCTTCCTACCCCACGCAGGGACAGACACACAGCCACAAGTGAGCTGGAAGCTGTAACTGAAGTGTCCGCACAGAGACACTAATGGCTGCCCTCTTCATGTAGAATGGACTGGAAAAAGCTCACTCATCAGTTCAAGGAGGCACGAGAAAGTCTGTTACCTGCCTGGCCGCTGGGTGTAATGGGACACAAGCAGCCTCTAGCGCAAAACCCAAAGTTGAAGACTTTGTCACACACAAGTGCAGGGTCTGAATTCATACAACCTGCAGGATGTGGAAATCTCCACCTAAGAAGCCGACGGTAGGGACCTCCCTTGTGGTCCAGTGATTAAGAATCCACCTTCCAACACAGGAGATGCAGGTTAGATCGCTGGTTGGGGAACTAGGGTCGCACGCGCCTCTGGGCAACTAAGCCTGGGTGACGTAACTACTGAGCCCACGCCCCACAACTAGAGAGCATGCGCGCTGCAATGAGCATGCGTGTCGCAACTAAGACGCGCTGCATTCAAAAAAAAAATAATAATAATATTAAAAACGAAGACACTGATGGTAAAATTGGTTCGGGACCAGTGAAATAAGCGAAGAAAATGTATAGCTGCTCTATGGTGGCACAGCCACAAGCCAGCTACACGAGACTCCTACAGAAATGGTACAAACCACCACCCCCAGTAACCACGAGTGTGTGATAAACAGAACACACATGAGGGAAAAACACCTCTGCAACACCCGCCGGACCCTCAGGAGACCATCCTCCCGGCTTTTGGTTCTACAGTAAACTACTGTCTGCCACACAGACAGGAGCAACTGTCCTGCACACAGGTATGTCGCCCAGACTAAAGTCTTCCCAAGGGAGCTTTACCAGTGAGGACAGAACTGTAGCTGTGCTTCAGAAGTCTAATACACGTCCTTCCCGACTGAGAGGATCCCATCATCTTGAACACAGCACAAATCAGCCAGGGTGATTAACAGGCACCCACAAGTGCTTTTACCTTAGGATGTTCGCTGTGGCTTTCCGTTCTTGGGGAAGAAGATCTGGGTCTCGTAAAACTTCTTCTAGCAAATTTAAGACGTTCATCTTTAGTTCATTGTTGAGTTCAAAGTCCTAAAAAATGAAGTGGATTTTTAAGATTTTAGTTCCGAAGGGTTTAGCTCCATGACACATGACACCATTCCTCATAACAAATTCTCTAGAAGCTACATATGGAAATTAAAATGTATGGAAACTAGACGCTTCCCCCTCCTGGGATCCTGACTTAATTGGTTTGGGGTGGGGCCCTGCTGACAGGCTTCCTGGGCTGTACTGTGCTCAGTCCTGTCCAACTCTTTGCGACCCCATGGACTGCAGCCCATCAGGCTCCTCTGTCCATGGGATTCTCCAGGCAAGAATACTGGACTGGTTTGCCATTTCCTTCTGCAGGGGATCTTTCCCACCCAGGGATCGAACTTGGGTCTCCTGCACTGCAGGCAGATTCTTTACTATCTGAGCCACCAGGGGAGCCCTGAGAGACAGGAATTCCTCAAAGGATGTGTGCTTCCCTTATCCTGGAGCACTGCCTTCTCCCCAGGTTTATTTCTGTTCATCTTTCAGGGTGAGGAGGTGATGTACTTTATCCTAGGAGCCTTCCTGAGTTGACCCGAAGCCACGGAGAGCTTGTTCTCAGTGTTCCCATGATGCACTCTGTCATAACTCACTGTACTGTAAGGGCTGATTTAATTGTCTGTTTGCCCATTGGTCCATGAGTCAGTAGCTGGGGCACAGCAATAGCTTTTAAAAAAAAAAAAAGCTTTTTCAAAGTATAAATTCTGCAATTAACTTCAATACAGGTATGCTAAAGAATAAACGATACACACCCATGAGGCCGTGTCAAACAAACATAGGAGTGATCATGAAAGGGCACCCACCTGGCAAAGGTGAGTAGGACCACATGCACACCAAAATGAATGAGAGTAGTAAGTAATACCCAGCCGAGTCAAAACAACTTGCAAGCCCCTACTAATGCCCACAAACACATAAATAGACACATACATGAAGAGGGCAGAAGAGAAAATTATTCTTTACAGTGGACTTCCAATAAATATAAAGGAATATGAGTTAGAAAATCACCATTTTTGACCAAAGCAGTAGTAACTTATCAGGTAAGGATCATGAATAGATGCCACAATTTATACGGAAACAGAATTAATAGTGTCGAGTACCCTCTCCCCTGCAACACCACCATTAGAAATGATTAAATACAAAGGGAGAATCTGACAGATGTCACCTGAACCCAGTGATCAGTTACTGTCACAGGAATGGAGCAAACCAACATCATGGGCCCACAAATGTAATGTTCTGTGAAGAATCATCATTTAGTATTTTTGCCCCAAATGCATAATCTCACACTTGCATTATGAGGAGGCACTAGCCTGCACATTGCAAAAATGCTAATGTCATCAAAGACAAAGAAACTAAGAAATTGTTCCTGTTTGAAGGACACCAAAGGCACCACAGATAATGCAAGAGGTGAGCCTGGATTAGATCCAGGATCGAGGGGGAAATGCTACACAGGGCATTACTGCAACAGTTTAGAATTATGTACCAGTTGAGAGCATCCTATCCATGTTACATTGTCCTGAATTTGATCACTTTGCTGGGGCTATTTAAGAGCAGGTCCCTGGGGGAGAGGGGAGGAGCGAGAGAAAACGTGAGAAAGGGATGGGGAAAGAATACACATGTGGTAAACATGTGAGCCATTAGTGACTCCAGATGTGTAGCCACACCTTTTATTTTATTCCGGCATTTTCTCTTGATTTGAAATTTTCAAAAAGTTAAGGTCAAGTTTTTTCACACTCTTTTATTGTATGTATTCTTGTAAAACATGGACAGCATCCTGGCAGCATCCTGGGATTATCAGGTACTCAGAGATAAACTGAACGCCGCCACACCTTGCTTTCAGATCTGACTCTGACGGACTGTCTTCGCACGTGCAGCATATGGTTTACTTTCCCTACTACACAAAGTTACTCATTATGAGTACATTTTAACTTTAGAGAAAGTAATTTTGAAGCACTACATTCTGATTTCTTTTAAATGATTAGAGAAAATACTGCTTATTGCAATGGATCCAATAAAAAAGCATACTTTTACTATACTAAGTTCCTTCGGTAGTGTCTGACTCTTTGCAACCCTGTGGGCTGTAGCCGGCCAGGCTTTTCTGTCCATGGGAAGAATACTGGAATGGGTTGCCATGCCCTCCTCCAGGGATCTTCTTGGCCCCGGGATTGAACTGGTGTCTCTTATGTATCCTGCATCGGCAGGCGGGTTCTTTGCCACTAACACCACCTGGGAAGCCCATATTTAGTAAATTGGGGGCAAAAAGTCCATAATTTCACAAATTATAGACAATACAAAAGCCTAATTTAACCTGAATTGAATATTTGTGAACCTCAGTTTGGTGAAAAAGTGTCATTAATTTTTCTCAGTATTTCCCTTTCACTGTTTGACAATCAGTACCACTTCCTCAGGAGCAGGAGCCACTAGGGTCCAAGCAACACCTTCAGATGATACGTTTTCCTAAAATTTCACCTACTTTTTGCCCAACAACTTCTTGACTATTGATTTTATTTTTAAAATGTATGCAAGGAAAAGAGAGTAATATCTTGCTGCTCTTTTTGTCCTTTGTCCTCCTCCTCCCACCATTTCAAATGTAATGGGAGTGACGTTTGTAAACAGCTAATGATCTCACCTACCCCAGTCTTCATGCACTACCAAAGGATTTCTCAGCCATCCAGCATCTTTGCTTAATGAATGTTTGATACTTATTATTGTGATGACTGAGTCCTGGAGCTATGTTGAATCTCTCAATGATGCAAATAATCTGATTATCATAAATGGATTAGTGTGAAGGACATCAAGCCGGTGTTTGGACCTCGCTGGGGGCTAATTACTGGCTTAATCAACAAGCATTCTCCAGTGCCGACTGTGCCCATTCTGGGCTCAACAGCGGGAACACTTCTGAGACCCCAGGAAGGCAAGTTGTGTGAAGAAAGATCTTGTTAAGGAAAAGAGAATGTAATTTGATTATTCTGAGCTCTGGGAAGACTAGCCTAAGAGAGACCTTTGCAAACGTGGTGAAATCTGCCCAGACAGTATCTGAAGTGTGATGAATGGTTACGGGTGAATACTCACTTTGCTCATGTAGCTAATATAAAGCAGGTTAGCTAATGATGCTGCTGCTGCTAAGTCGCTTCAGTCATGTCCGACTCTGTGGGACCCCAGAGATGACAGCCCACCAGGCTCCCCCGTCCCTGGGATTCTCCAGGCAAGAACACTGGAGTGGGTTGCCATTTCCTTCTCCAGTGCATGAAAGTGAAAAGTGAAAGGGAAGTTGCTCAGTCGTGTCCCACTCTTAGCGACCCCATGGACTGCAGCCCACCAGGCTCCTCCGTCCATGGGATTTTCCAGGCAAGAGTACTGGAGTGGGGTGCCATTGCCTTCTCCTAGCTAATGATGGCTAAGTACAAAACAAGAATTTTCACTCAGAATTTTCCTTTACACTTGCACAGGCTTTTATCATGTTCAAAATGACCTCCTGTGTTTGATTTCAGCCCTTCCTCAGCCGATCCAGGGGCAGGCAAGGTGGGAACCATAAACCCGGTTCACACCCAGGCCACTGAGGCTGATGGATGTGATCACATGGGGTGAAATGAGGCCCTTAAGGACATGGCCGTGTGGGGACAACACTGATCTTCCATCTTATTTCCACCTGCGCTTCTCAAACTGTCCGGTGCCCACGAATCACGGCAGATTCTGGTGCAGAAGGTCTGGAATGGGGACTCAGATTCTACTTTTCTAAGGACCTCCTGGGTTTTGCTGCTCACACTCTGAGTAGCAAGACTGGGCCACTTAAAAAAATCATGCAAAAAGCAGCTCCTCAAAACCTTAGTGAAAAAAATCGGAATCTTCTGATGTACAACCTAGAACGTAATTTTTTCTTTTTTTTACCAGAGCATGTAAAATGCAGAATTGGCCATTCAAAAATCCCTGTTAAAAACAGTACCTACTATCAAAAGAAATCTGGGGACTTCCCTGGTGGTCCAGTGGCTAAGACTTTGCACTCCCAGTGCAGGGGGCCTGGGTTCAATCCCTGGTCAGGGAACTAGATTCCACATACTGCAAGTGAAGATCCAGCACGTGCAACTGAGACCCAACACAGCCAAATAAATACTAAAAAAAAAAGAAATCTGAAACATCTAAAAGGCACATGCAGTAAACAGGAGGTAGATTATTTAAACAGGAGGTAGGCAATAGACAGTAAGTTTGCCTAACAACCATTTTGTAATTTATCTAGAATCTCATTTTTGGCTACATTTCCCCAGGTCCTGAGATGGGAAACCAGAATGAATACTGGGTGTTGGAAGGACACTGGCTCCTTCTCAAAGGCAGCAATAATGACGCCCACAAGGTGGCGCTCCTGGGTCGCCTGGCTCCCCGGGAGTCCGCAGCGCCTTTCCCAGACCCGCCGGCGGGTGTCAGCGAGCCAGGCCTGAGCCTGGGAGCTTTCAGGGAAGATCAGCAAACATCACGGCACCCAAGAGGACCTGCAGTCATTACAACAACAGCTTACTTAGGTTAGTTTTTGTTTTCCAATTCACGAAGCAGGGTTGAGGAGACTGAAGGCTGGAAAAAAGAAACCAGTCTGCTTTCAAAGGCGGAGAGCCCAGAAAATGTGAGACTTTTAACACTTCAGTCTCTAAAAAGGAGACTACAGCTCTTGTTCTTTCAACAGGCACTGAGCATCTTAGCATCTGGGGCTTTAGGGAAGACAGCCAGCCAACAGAAGTGGGCGCACAGAGCAGATATTAACCAATAAAATCCAGGGAGAGGGGCTTAACAAGGGGCATCTGAAGGTGCCCACTGAGTCTTAGGAGAGGGGCGGCGTCTGGGAGCCCCCTGTAAAGAGGTGACAGCTTAAGGAGGGTGTCAAAGAGTGCAGTGTAACACACAACACATGCTTAGGAACAAAAAGTTACCAACAGATGACGCTAGAACCCTCCTGGTAAGCTATTAGGACTTATGGACATTTTACCGAGACCTTACAGACTCAACTCAAACACACTAAAAATTCCTGGGAGAGTCAATACTTTCTCTAGGTTACTGAACAACTCCTGAGGTAATCATCACAACTAAGACTTAAGAGTTTGCCACAGGCTAGATGATATTTTAATCGCTCTATTATCTACTTCAACCCTCAACAGCAACAAGTTACAATCATTATTACTCCCATGTCACATATGAGGGAGTCAAAGTACTAAGTATCTCGTCCCAAGTCACACAGGTGGCAAGTGGCAGACCCAGGACTCAAACACAGGTAATGCTGGCTAAAACCTGAGTTTTTTAACTGCTATACTCTTCAAAGAAGCAGTTATCAGTGAAGCTGTCTTGGCCTGAAAGACACATCTCGACAGCATTACCATGCTGATCCCGAACCACCTTCCATCTACAGTAACAATGATTTGAGACATAGATCTTGAGACTCAGGTTTGTATGAATAAGACTAGATCATATAACAGAAAAATCAGTTTCTCTGGCACTTTAAAACTAACCCCTGTTGATAGTTTGGGCATCTTGGAAATGACATTCATTCTTGCAGGAGAATAGAATATAATATACCACATATGGCCAAGGGAACTCTAGGACACTGGGAAAGTCTGATTCAATAAGCACAGTTTGGGGGTAAAGAGAATTATGAGAGTAATCTTCTCATTGTAATCAATACAGTGTATTCCTAACAGTGGCCAGAATTTTTAAAAAGAAAGTGGAAATACTGCAGAGTGGAGTAAAATCACATAGATAATTTTAATGGATTGAAGGGTCATAAAGAAGGGGCCTTGGGTGTGCTAGGCTCAAAAATAAGAGCCTAAAGTTTGACTTCACGATTTTCAATGCAAAGCTACTGTTTCCTGTTGTCTTTGACTACAGAAGATGAATTTTTTTTACTTGAAATTGTGATGTAGATTTAGGTTAGATCCAGGCCATTTTGTCAAATGGGAAACTGAGCCAAAGATGCTGACTGATCTTCCCAAATCTATTCAAATCACCCTGGAGTCTTCGGTGAACGCCATGGATGTTAGTGAACTAAAGATAATAAGCTGTCAACCCCTATGGATTTCAGCTCTTTTGAGGGGAACCTTTATTTAGAACTTCAGTATTGACACCCGATCCTCGGGGAGACTGTGCTGGATAAGGGACCCTGCATAGTACCTGGGTTGTCTTGTCCACTCGCCACCACCCTCGTCTGCCTGCCTTCTCACCACCTCTGGGCAACCATGACTCTGAATTGGGGTTTCTCCCTGGAAAAGTGAAAGGTATAGAGTTTTCCAGAATGTCTCATCAATAAACTGCAAGAATATTTTAACCACCTCTTTGTTCACACTACAAAGAGAACAGCCTAGTTGAAATTTTAAAGAAAGGGCATTAAGTGTGGAAGAGAACCCTACAAAAATACCATAGTAACACTAAACTCTCTATAGTACCTGCTCAACACTTACTAATTACTCATAAGGTTGAGAATCTTCAAAGAGGAACGGAATATATAAGAAATGTATGCCTGACCATCATGTAGGAGTTTATGAACCAGGAAAAGGTAGTATATTCCAGATATCATTAACCCCCAGATTTGGTAAGCATGCATGTGCCTGGTGGGTCCTCAATTATTTGTCGGATGAATGGATAAACGTTCTTGGGAGTGTTCTTAACTTTGAGACAAGTGATAATAAGCTACCTAATTTTTCTTAAACTGGCGGTTTGGGAAATTAGTTTAGCAGATGTGAAGTGGGAGGCTACGAGGAGAAGGCACAATGCGAAATGTGGAAGATATGTTAGAACAAAAATAACTGGGGAGAGGCAAATGGCAATGAATGACACCAACTCAGCGCGAAGGAAAAAGCTATGCAGAAAATCATTTATTCCATCATTTTCTAACAAATGACTCTGCATGTGAATGACTTGCTAAAATGCAGCCTCTAGACCTGAACAGCTGTGCTTAGAAGAATTTTAAATACTGCCCTACAACCTTGAAATCCGATAGCTCCTGAGCCTACATCTCTAAGCTTCAAGAGAGAATCAGCCAGTTTAAAAGCATTTCTCAGGAAAAAAAAGAGAATTTTTCCACATGCTGTGTTTTCCATTGGTTTCTAGATAGGTGTTAACTGATATGGAATTGTCTCTTTCAAGATAATGGCAAGGTTCAGAGGGAGAAAGAAAAGTGTGGAAGAGCCTGGTTTTAATCCTGATTTTGTAACTTTCTTAATTAAAGAAGGCCACATGCCAGGAAAATTTAACTTGAATAAAAACCTTACCAAAATGCTAGAATGTATTCTAAGCTATGCTTTGTCCTCCCTTCCTGGATTCATGAGAGGGGAAAAGACTGATAAGGAAAGCCGGTAGGTTTTCCCCACAGAGAAGACAGACTCAGAGTCATAGGAATCTGGTAGAATTAGAACCTTCAACGTCCATCCAGAGAGAAACGTTACCCGAGCAGATGAGACGATATAGGTGGGTGACTCTGGGGAGCAGAGTTGGGAGGAAAGAAACACAAAAGCAAAAGTCAGCAGGTGAGACAAGATCTTGGACCCGAATGAACCATCTGATGCACCAGTGTTAAGCGGGCTCCTGCAAGTCCTAAGGTGACTGACAGTAACGCAGGCTCACGGGTCCTGAGGACCTGATGGCACACCGTGGTCTCCTGAAACACTTCCAAGACCCAAGAATGATTACGAGCATGTGGAATGCAAACCGGGAAAAATGAGGATCCCCACAGCACCTGTAATCAGAAAACTCTTATAGCAGAGATACGAACCTATCAAAGGACATACAGTCCCTTGTGTGCTTCTCTGAATTTTCTCTGTCAGTGCAATCCATCCTCAAAAGGTTAAAGAGTCCCACTAGTTCTACAGGGAAAACTACAGTTCTGTCTCGGCAACTAATGGAAACTGAAAATAAGTTCCATTTAAGACATCTTCTTTAACTCTGAATTCTATTTCACACCGACTTAAATAAATCCTGATGAAAATGTCTTGCCAAGCATTTTTTAAAAGACAAGCATGGAAAGCTTAAGGAGAGTTTAAAGGATAACAATATGGATGCATAAAAGATAAGAAAAAGCTCAGTAAGCAGTTCAAGGAACAAGAATCTTGTTTGCCTGGACCACAGAAAGAGTTAAGATCTATCCTCAAGCTTAAAAGAAAAAAAGAGAGAACCCATATTTATCAGCTAGTAGTTTCTTATATATTTTCTAGAGCAGTCTGACAAATCATTCCTTTCTGTAGAAGAACCCTACAGATCATTTGGTCAAGTTTACAAATTTACAGAAAACACACACTGGAATCCAAACTAGAATTCAGGTTTCTGGATTTTGTTCCTCATGTGAGTCTTTTTTGACCCAGAAACTAAAGTGAAATGCAATGCCCAGGGCAGTCTATTCTGAGGGGAGGAGAGGACAATGTCGATAACCACAACAACAAAATTCAGCAGGATCAAACACCCACTGATGAATGTAAGTACCAGCCTACATGTTCAGGAAATCAGAAGGAGTGAAAAGGACGTTGCTATCCTAATTAAATTAGATTCAGCATTCTCTATTTGGCTGCCTTTATGGGAAGTCTTGGGCTTCCTTGGTGGCTCAGCGGTAGAGAATCTGCCTGCCAATGCAGAAGATACGGGTTCGATCCCTGGGTCAGGAAGATCCCTTGGAGAAGGAAATGGCAATCCATTCCAGTATTCTTTCCTGAAAACTCCCATGGACAGAAGAGCCCGACGGGCTACAGTCCATGGGGTCGCAAAGAGTCAGACAGGATTGAGCAACTAAGCAACAGCAACAAATGGCCAAGTCTGGGCTTGTGAATAAACCCTGGTTTGCACCTGGTGGATGTTGAGATTTCTTAGCTTAGACATTTAGAGGCCAGAGGTGGTAGTGTGGACAGCTAGAAGCAAATCGGGACCAATTAATAAGGATGAGACTAACATAAAAACTATGCCCATGGATTATCTTTCTATTTGGTGGTTTTTATAAAAGCATTTACAAGGCTGAGGTAATACACACTAATTTACCATTAAAAATAAATATTTCAGAGACTTCCCTTGTGGTCCAGTGTTTCAGAATCCACCTTTCAACGCAGGGGACGTGGGTTCTATCCCTCATGGAACATTAAGATCCCACATGCCTTAGCGCATGTGCGGGCTTGCCAAGCCTGCAATTACTGAGCCTTACTGCCGCAACTAAGACGTAGTGCGGCCAAAATAAATAAATATTTTTAAATATTTCATAGCTTCCAGCATCTCACAATGTGACTGAATTCTCTCTTCCTGTTCCTGGCATCCCCATCAGAACCCACAGGCAGGGCAAGGCCTAGGAGCCTCCCTGTACTACCTGAGCGATGAGGCCACATCCTAACCTACCTGGGATACTGGTGGGATGTCTGGGGTCCTGAGGCCTTGAAAACAGCAGGGGTTTTTCTGGCCTGTGACCTTGGACAGCACCCCCACTCCCGCCCTGGCAGTGCCCTGGGGAGACTGGTACGGGAGCCGGCTAATCACTGTCTGAATGCAGGAGGCACAGGAGTGGCTGCTGGAAGCGGGCGGGACTCTGCCCAACCTTTAGCAAGCACAAATCCTTTGTCTAAGTGACACAAAGTCTAGGGCCAAAGGCTCAGAGAAGACTAAGAAATAGAGAACGGAAGTGTTGTCAGTGCTGACATACGACACGCTCACTGTCTGGGGTCAGAAGTGGCTTTTTCCTATCCGTTTGGAGTGCTCTGCATCCTGAGTGTCAGCTGGCGAGATGCAGGGGCCGTGAGATGGGCGGTTGAGAACCTGAGCTGGGCAGCCAGCAGCCCGGGTGTGAAACCTGGTTCTGCCACTGGCCACCTGCGACACCTCAGGCAAATTATTAATACTTCGTCCCCAGGCTTCAATTTCACCATCTGTGAAACAGAGACTATACCTTCCCTCCCGCAAAAGGCTGGAGTGAGGAGTGAATGACTGACTGTTTGAAAACTGCTTAGAACAGCACCTGACATTAATACAGAATTGTTAAAGAACCTTTTGAACACTCTGGGAGGCTGTCACTCAGAATGCATCCTCAGAGAGTGGACTGCCTTCTGGGGGGCGGCAGGGGTGGGGAGATTAGGTTTTCAAGTTGCCCATGAAAGACCGAGTGTCCCACTCTGTAACTAAGACCATCTCAAACTTTAGGCTGGCACAGAGATCATTCCCCTGGAATCCCAGAGCTTCTCCTCCCAGGTCAGTGTCAGGGACACATTTCCCCAGGAAGTGGATGCTGGGAACTCTCATTCAGCTGTGGTGAGGATGTTGGGGAGGGACATTTGTAAGGTCCTGGTCATCTTTAGGAGAATGAGGTCAGGAAGCACCCAAGTGCGGCAGAAAATACTGTGGTCTGGGGAGGGACTCTTTCTCCTGAGAAAGCTCCAAGATCAGGCATCCCTACTCTGAAGGCTGTCTCATGAGTGGAAAGAAAATCCATGACTCAGGAGCAGAGTCTGGGTGGCCTGTATAGACGGGGAGAGTCTCCCAGGCAGACTGGTAGAAGCAGTATAGACAAGGAGGGGGTGGACCTGAGGACAGGACAGGGCTGGATGCAGGCTGAGAGCCGTCAGTCCAGGCAGCAGGAGCTGCCTGGTCAGCAGCGGGTTCTCTCTTATCCATCTCATTCTTCCACCCACAACAAAAGTCTGCCATGTGCTTGTCCTGGCCACCCTCCATTTCAGATTTGGAGCACAGAAGAAATCTAAACTTAGTGCTTTAAGTTGACACTGGATTTTATGTTTCCTTAAGCAAGGCCAAAACTTTTAAAAATTTAAAGGGGCCTCCTGGGGCTTCCCCAGCAGTTCAGCAGTAAAGAATGCACCTGCAATGCAGGAGACCTGGGTTTGATCCCTGGGTCGGGAAGATCCCCTGGAGAAGGAAATGGCAACCCACTACAGTATTCTTGCCTGGAGAATCTCATGGACAGAGGAGCCTGGTGGGCTTCAGTCCATGGGAATCACAAAAGAGTTGGACATGAATCAGCAACTAAACAACAATAAATAAATAATAACCAAATAAATACAGTGCGTGCATGCTCACTTGTGTCTGACTCTCTGCTGCCCCATGGACTGTAGCCAACCAGGCCCCTCTGCCATGGAACTTTTCAGGCAAGAATATTGGTGTGGGTTGCCATTTCTTTCTCCAGGTATCATCTCAGCCCAGGGATCGAACCCATGTCTCCTGCATCTCCTGTATTGGCAGGCGTATTGGAAGCCCCAGTAAACACAGTATGTGCCCATAAAATCCAGTTTTAAAAGGGCTCTCTGTCACCTGTCAAAATAAGAAAAAGAAGGGTTGAACTGATAAGCTCTCATTTTAGGACGCCCTGATCCCTGAGGTCTTTGAACACACTAAGTACAGGCCGTCACAGCGGCACCTACTTTTCTGCCTCAATTAGTCAACAGGGCATGTTTCCACTGTCCCGCTGGCCTGGGGTCGCAGGTCCAAAGCCCAAACATAAGGGTGCTCATTGTCCTTCCTTAGTGAGAAAAAGCTGTCATCTTCTCTGTGCGATTTATAACCCTAATACCAATGTTCCATAAAGATTTTGCTTTTGCTTCAATAAACCCAGTCTGGGTATTTCCTTCTTCAGCAGGCTCACTGGAGCCCTGGCGGGGACCACCCACCCAGGTTCCTGCTTCAGAGGAACGGGGCCCTGCAGGGCAGTGGAAGGACAGGACATCAGAGCTGGGTCTACTCACTGCTGAACTCTTGAGTGGCCTGTTACACTGTAGCCACTATCACACATGGCCAGAGGCTACTGTTCTGGACACCACGGACACAGAACCTTTCCATCACTATAGAAAACTCCCTGGGCAGTGTTGATTGAATCTCCCTGAGACCTAATGGCCTCACTGGTCAAACAGGGGTAGTGGCATTTTGTCTGAAGGCCTGGATTCAGCCCAGATTCCACCTTCACAGGGCTCTCCCAAGAGCAGCCATACGCAAAGTTCTGAGCATCTATCTAGAATGATTACTCTAACAGGAATTGTTGTTCAGTCCTTTGGTCATGTCCAACTCTTTGCAACCCCATGGACTGCAGCAGACCAGGCTCCTCTGTCCTCCACTGTCGCCCAGAGTTTGTTCAAATGCATGGCCGTTGAGTTGGTGATGCATTCCAACCATCTCATCCTCTGTCATCCCCTTTTCCTCCTGCCCTCAATCTTTCCCACCATCAGGGTCTTTTCCAATGAGTTGGCTCTTTGCATAAGGTGGCCAGAGTATTGGAGCTTCAGCTTCAGCATCAGTCCTTTCAATGAATATTCAGGGTTGATTTCCTTTAGGACTAACTGGTTTGATCTCCTTGCAGTCCAAGGGACTCTCAAGAATCTTCTCCAGCACCACCATTTGAAAGCATCAATTCTTCAGTGCTCAGGCTTCTTTAGGGTCCAACTCTCACATCTGTATGTGCTACTGGAAAAAAACCATAGCTTCGACTATATGGTCCTTTGTCGGCAAAGTGATATCTTTGCTTTTTAATATGTGGTCTAGGTTTGTCATAGCTTTCCTTCCAAGAAGCAAGCATCTTCTAATTTCACGGCTGCAGTCACCATGCATAGTGATTTTGGAGCTCAAGAAAATAAAAGCTGTCACTGCTTCTATTTTTTCTCCTTCTATTTGCCACGAAGTGATGGGACCACATGCCACTATCTTAGTTTTTTAATGTTGAGTTACAATGAAACACTACTCAGCCATAAAAATGAAATAATGCCATTTGCAGCAACATGGATGCAACTAGAGATTATCCTACTAAGTGAAGTAAGTCAGAAAAAGAAAGACAAATACCATATGATATCACTTATATATGAATCTAAAATATGACACAAATAAACCTGTCCACAAAATAGAAACAGACTCACAAACATAGAGAATAGATCTGTGGTTGCCAAAGGGAGGGGAGGTGGGAGAGGGATGGATTGGGAGTTTGGGGTTAGCAGATACATTATTATATATAGAATGGAACAACAAAAAAACAACAAGGTTCTACCGTACAGTATAGGGAACTACATTCAATATCCTGTGATAAACTATTAATATTAATATAATGGAAAAGAATATAAAATGGAATGCATATATATATATATACACACACACACACATATATATAACTGAATCACTTTGCTGTATGGCAGAAATTAACACAATATTTTAAATCAAGTATATTCAATAAAAAATTACATAAACATTTTAAACAAAAGAACAAACTGGGGTAAATGAATGTAATTGACAAATAAAGGGCTTTATTCTGAATGTATAAAAAGTATACAAAATCAATAAGAACAATGCTAAAACTAAGAAAAAAAGAAAAACTGAACAATGCCCAGGAAGTGGGACATTGACAGGAAGGGGCCTCTCCGATGTCAGAAATATTCCATTTCTTAATCAGGGTGGGAGATGCACAGGTGTATACATGGGTAAAAAGTCACTGAGTTCTACCCATGTTCAATGTCCTTCATACGAAGTATGTAATATCTCAACAAAATGTAAAAAAAACATTTAAACCAAGGTATTCTTCATCAGCAGCTAAATATGCTTTGTCCATCATACAATGAATGTAAGAGGACAGAAGTGAGTTAGAAACATAGGAAGTGAGTTATCTTGATAAATTCTGTGAAACTTGCTCTGCCAAGGTGACCTACACTTCCTGTACTGTGAACAATAATGAAATAATTGGGCAGCAGTACTGTTTCTCAGCGACCTCATTAAATTGCTCTACAGGCCATCCTTCCCCACCTTTTAGGATGGGCACCAGAGTTTCCAGAAGCTTTAGTTATAAGAACAATCTCTTCAGTCAAAATGTCTGATCCAATACATGAATTGAAATTCCATTTCAGTCCAGAATACACCAGTTCCCTCCTGGCCCTGCCTGGCTGGCCTCAAGCCTGGGACCCCACATGGAAGGCCCCTTCTCTTTCCCCTACTTCCTCTCTGCTTTCTTGCTATCACTTCTGACCTTCCAGGGGAAGAAGGTTTAGCCTGACATACTGCAGCAGGTGGAGCCTGGTCCTGGTTCCCTCCGGACATGGCGGATGGGACAGTGCCAAGCTCCTCCTTTTGTGGCATTTGTGGGGTTTCCGGAGACCTCTCTGACAGAGACTTAAGGCCCACTACCCGACTCAGGCTCTCGCTCACGTCTACCCCAGTGTCGGGCACACTCTGGTACTCAGTTCTTATAAGTGAATGAGTGAAGGAGGTGAGAAACAGAAAAGGGAGTAGCAACATTCCCTCCACAAACTCTTTCGGGAAGGAGATTTTAACATAACTAGGTCGTTTTTGTCTGATCTTACACTTTTAAAATATGTAGGCTAATTCCCTTTAGCTTGCAATTAAGAAAATAAATGATTGTTTCATTCTCAGGTACTTATTATTCCATTGGTGCCCACAGTCTGATGAAGTGAGTTGCAACCTGTGGACACAGTTGCAGGCTCTTTTATCAATGCCATTACATGCTTTGTAATAATCCACAAACAAGTGGACAGAGTATTTTTTGCAGAATTAGTTGATCAATAAGACAACTCAGGAAAATCAAAATTGCTGTAGATTGTACATACGAGACCTTCCATAGATACTAGAACACAGATCTGAGTTGTTTATAGCCAGCCTCGAAGTCCCTCCCCAACTTGGCTGTACACAGAGGACACAGGCAGAAACACTAATTTGAAAAGATACATGCACCCCAATGTCCACAGCAGCACTATTAACAATTGCTGAGACACGGAAGCAACCTACACCAACAGATGAATGGATACAGAAGACGTGGTGTATATTATATGGACAATGGAATACTACTCGGCCGTTAAAAAGAATGAAATTTTGCCATTTGCAGCAAGATGGATGGCCTTGGAGGGTATTATGTTAAATGAAATGTCAGACAGAGAAAGACAAACACTGTATGATATCACTTATATGTGGAATCTAAAAAGTGCAACAAACTAGTAATACAACCCTGGATCTATAACACAGTAGAGTAGACTCACAGATACAGAGAACCAACTAGTAGTTACCAATGGGGAGAGGGAAGGAGGGAGGCGCGATATAGGAGTGAGGGGTTAAAAGGCGCAAACTACCATGTATAAAATATGCTACAAGGATATATTGTACAACATGGGGCATATAGCCAATATTTTAAGATAACCATAGAGTACAACCTTTAAAAATTGTGAATCACTCTATTGTACACCTGTAAGTTATAAAATATTGTACATTAACTATACTTCGATTAAAAAAAAAATTAAAGTTCTGCAGTCCAGGAACCTGCAGACACCTTGTAATCAGGAATTGTGTGAATGACACATAAGGCTGCCCAGCATGACACCCCCAAGGAGGGTGTGGACACCCAGTTGAAAACACTTTGTCTACTCAGACTTTCTATACACACAGCCTTGATTTCCATTAGTGGTTGTAGTCTCTGCCTTGGCTGACTTGGGAAACTTTAAAGGCTAGAAAATGACTTTCTGGAGAGAATGAACAACAGCAACATTAAAGTGTAAACTCAACAGCTATCACTGGGCAGTTACCACGTAGTCAGCATTGCAGAGCCAGTGAAAGGTGATATAAAGATGAATGAGGCAAGGCGCCCTGTATGGAGGGAGCTTCCGGGCTGGTTGGAGGGAGAGGAAGTGTACATCTCTCCTGTCCTCAGCTGGAGGGGGCTGCACCTATGTTGTACCTTATGTCCTTCATGCTTCTTAATTCAACATCACCTTCAATTCTCACCACAGTCTCAGGTAAGGGAAAACATGGATAGCTGTTCTCTTTTTTAGAAGAGGAAATTAGCCCCCAGAGAGTCTGAGTAACCAGTTCAGGGACCCAGAGAAGACACAATGGCAGAGCTGGAAGAAGAACACAGCCTGGCCCCCCACCCGCCCCCATCCCCCCACCAACTCTGGGCTGCTGATCCATAGACAAGTGCATATGTGAGAAACTCAGCTCGTCTTGTGGCTTCACTTTCAACATGGAAGGAGAAAAATGAGTGAAAAAGCATGACAAGATGAGGAGAAATTAGGGGAGAGTATATTCACAGGTGAGAAATTCTAAAATCAGGAAAATATGAAACATTTTAGCCTTACCAAATACTAAAGAAAAGCCTAGGAGAGGAAGTGGCACCCTAACACTACATTTGGGGGGATGGGGAGAGCTGAAGGTGACATCCTAGGGAAGTTTCTATTTCTCTGGAGACCCATACCTGTAATTCTGCAGTTCTTTATTTCTCCTGAAATAAGTTCAGGATAGTACCTGCCAACATGAGTTACCTTTGATGAGAACTGAGAAATAAATGCATGATCTCTAATACTTTATAGAAGACTCGATTTTCTAGATTATTTGTAGACAAATTTGCATCTTGCTGTTTCACTGTGGTTGTTTTCTACAAATTGCAATGGTGCCCCCTAGTTAGTCTACCATGTGAGGAAAAATGCAATTGTGAGCATGCTGTGCTGCTTTTTGAAATGCGTTCAACTCATTAATTTTCTTATAAAGCTACTACTTCAAAACAGTCAAGTTGTCACAATAGTGCTGCATTCTTCCTTAAATGGGCTCAACTGGTACTGAATGAATCAGATAAGAAAAACATCCTCTTGTCAAGCCCCTCATTTGTGATGTGAAAACCAGAGACAACAAAGATGACAGGGGATTTCTCTGGCGGGACTCCCCACCTCACTTCAGTGATTAATAATTTGCCTTGCAATGCAGGGGACATGGGTTCAGTCCTTAGTCAGGGGATCTAATGTCCCACATGACATGGAGCAAATAAGCCCGTGGGCCACAACTAGAGAGAGCCTGTTCATCACAATGGAAGATACCACGTGATGAAGATACCACGTGATGTAATGAAGATCATGTGTGCCACAATTAAGACCCAACGCAGCCAAATTAATTAATTAATTAATTAATTTTTAAAAACCCCTCAAATATGGGGGTTAACTGACAGAGTCAGACTAGAGCTCAAGTTTTCTGACCAGCAGTCTCAAGTCCCATTACCTCTGTGAGAGTGCTGCTGCTGCTGCTAAGTCACTTCAGTCGTGTCCGACTCTGTGCAACCCCAGAGACAGCAGCCCACCAGGCTCCCCTGTCCCTGGGATTCTCCAGGCAAGAACACTGGAGTGGGTTGCCATTTCCTTCTCCAATGCATGAAAGTGAAAACTGAAAGTGAAGTCGCTCAGTCGTGTCCGACTCTTCGCGACCCCCTGGACTGCAGCCTAGCAGGCTCCTCCTTCCATGAGATTTTCCAGGCAAGAGTACTGGAGTGGGGTGCCATCGCCTTCTCTGTCTGTGAGAGTAAATACCTTTAAATAAACCTGGAGAGTCAAAGCTATGGTTTTTCCAGTGGTCATGTACGGATGTGAGTTGGACTGTGAAGAAAGCTGAGCGCCGAAGAATTGATGCTTTTGAACTGTGGTGTTGGAGAAGACTCTTGAGAGTCCCTTGGACTGCAAGGAGATCCAACCAGTCCATCCTAAAGGAGATCAGTCCTGGGTGTTCTTTGGAAGGACTGATGCTAAAGCTGAAACTCCAATACTTTGGCCACCTCATGCGAAGAGTTGACTCATTGGAAAAGACCTTGATGCTGGGAGGGATTGGGGGCAGGAGGAGAAGGGGACGACAGAGGATGAGATGGCTGGATGGCATCACTGACTCAATGGACATGAGTTTAAGTGAACTCCGGGAGTTGGTGATGGACCGGGAGGCCTGGTGTGCTGCGATTCACGGGGTCGCAAAGTCGGACATGACTGAGAGACTGAACTGAACTGAACTAAACTGAAACCTGGATAAAGGCTTGAAGCTGTTAATCCTTCTTCAAGGACCATGGTGGTCACCTTGCTTGGGGGTCTATCAAGTCGGGGGCCATGCACCCACCTCCTCGGGTGGTGGCTGGCTGGGGTGGTGGCTGGCTCAGGTGGTACTGCAGTGGTGACAGGAGGTGGTGGGCACACAATGTGGTCTCCAGGACCATGAGCTGAAACCAGGTCTGTCTATTGGAACTGTTTACCAGCCCATTACTAAGAGCCTGCCTTGACCTGCTCTTGATAACAACCCATTAATTGATTCCACTCTCCATTAAGTGGTCATGACTGAATGCTTTACAAAGCTCTGGTCTGTGTAGTGATCGCATAGGAAATAGAATGAATTTGGGGAAAGAAACACTTTAATTTTAATGACATTTTAATTAAAATGTCATTAAAATTGAACTTAATGACATTTTAATTGTAATTCCAGTTGGATAAATAGAGAATTTTGTTTAAAATCCATTACCATATGAAACTCTAAAACAGTGCTTTAAGTTCTTATCATGCTCTTCAAAATTCAGAAAAGAGAATTAAAACGAAAGTACTTACTTTCTCAAAATATTCAAATGGCAACTTCTCTTGTAGCTTTAAGTGTTGTTACCAACTTGTAATTAAACTTAAAGTCTAAGCTTTGGATCCAGGCCATGAGGTGTAATTAAAAGCACTCTGGCTTTAGAAATGGACAGGCCTGGGCTCAAGTCCCACCAAAAGCAAGGCAGTAAAGCGAGGAAGGGAAAATGGACACTGAAGCCAGTAAAAAAATGTCCTAAAGCTCTTTTCCAATAAGCAGAAATGCTATGGAAACGCCTGCACCTCACGCGCTGACTGAGATGGAGAACTCACTTGAATGAGGAAGGTGACAGGCTGTGCACATGATGAAGTTATGCCAGGACAATCCGACACCAACCACACATCACAACAATGCACTCACACGAGCAGGCAAAGTAAGAAAAGACAAGTGAGTGAGTGGTAAGGACTGCCTTTGGCACATCAGGGTCTAAATTTTATACAGTAATCCTGAGAGGAGAAAAGACTGGATACCTGAGCAGCTTTACTGTCCACATGTGTAGAGATGTACCACTTTGATGTAGAGAGGGTCTGGGATGCTAAAATTGACTGCAAAGTGCTTTCCCATGTATAAGCACATCTGAAGTGACAGGCTGCAAAGTATCTGAACTGTCCAAATAAAAGCTAAAACCTAGGGTGCTTTTTGTTGCACATAGAAGATTTTATTTCCAAGATGACAGCTTCATTTTAGTCCATTTCACCCACACTTGGAAGGGGAAAAGGGTTTCCTAGGAAATTAACCATGCACCATTTCTTATTCTGCCTTTGCTTTTCTAATTAAGGATTCAGGTTTGTGGCTGCCTTTCCAGCCAAGTTCACTCCGAACTGGCAGACTCAACTCTCTGGGACTAGGACTTGAGCTCTGGAGTTCAACAGTTCTTGGTTCAAGTCCAGGTTCTACCACTTAGAAGTGCTGTGACTTTCGGTGCTTCATGTCTGGGATTCAACTGTAAGATATAGACAATATAGACAGCAAGTTCGAGTTGGCCTGTAGAGTAGGTGTCCAGTAAATTTTCGTACCCTCTCCTTTCCATTTACAGAATCTTCCTCCCAGGTGTCTGCTGCATCAGATGAAACTTTGCACCTGCTGCATTTAGTCATCTGTTTGACCACCTATCTATCTAGGCTTCCCTGTTGGCTCAGTGGTAAAGAATCTGCCTGCCAATGCAGGAGACGTGGCTTCAATCCCTGAGTCAGGAAGATCCCTTGGGGAAAGAAAATGGCAGCCCACTCCAGTACTCTTGCCTGGAGAATCTCATGGACAGAGGAGCCTGGTGGGCTGCAGTCCATGGGGTCACAGGAGTCAGGCAAGACTTGGTGACTAAACAACAACATCTATTTATCAATCATCTCCTTCTATCTATCTAGGGTGCTTTTGGATTAGAACTAAAGGCCATTTGGACACAATCTGAATTAAGAGACTCTTGCTTTCATATCAATCCATTTTCCATTCCAGTAGCTAATGGCTTGGTGCTATTCAGCCTGATATTGCCTGTATGCACACATGTATACCTGCATGTATAATGTAGCTGTTAAGTCAGATGATAACACTTTACTATAAATCTCTTAATTATAAGTGATGGATTTAGTACACCAATCTCTTCTATCTATGAACTGTCATTACCAAAAGTAAAACAACCCCAGTCTACTGTAACTTGAATTGAGGTACTTTTCTAGCTACTGTAAGTATTATACGTGAATTTTGAGGGACCCCTGTTTGAGATCATTAGAGGAAGAGGGTGCTGGGGATTGATAAAAGGGATAAAAGGAAAGTGAGGCTAACAGGGAGGTGGGGTTAGAGTTTTTGAGGGAAGACGTGGAGGAGAGGAAGGAGCTGGGACCAGGGAAACCTGGGCTGTGACTGGTGCTGTGACTGCAAGTCTTGGCATGAACATGCAGGGCCAAAGCTCTGATTGGGGAAGAGAACCACACAGCATCTGCTCAGTTTTGTCTATCAAAACTACTCTGCATCTCCAAGCCACTGTCAGACTCAGGAATCAGAAGCCAAGACTCTGAGTCAAAAATCAGAGATGACAGGATGGATGGTCAGGTGGCAGAGAAACATCACTACATGTTTTATCTGCAGTGAAGCAAAAGGGATTCAAAGCAGCTCACTGAGGTTGTGGAAAAGAGAGACCAGACATTTCCAACGAGCTAAGGATGGTTCTCTGAATTTGAGTCATATAGGATCCATTGTTATTTATCTAAGATGTACAAGATGAAGTGCTTACAGCCTTTACTGACGTGCTGTACTTGTTTTTATTTTAATTACTATTTAGGAGCTGTCATGGGCCAGCTAGAGGTAAGGTCCACATCCCACTTGTTCCAGTTAGTGAACTGTCCTGCCACAGGGTTTTCAGGAGCCTGGCCCTCCCAAGACTGTCTCTGATGAACGGTCATTACCAAGGACCGGGCAGTAGGCCTGTGACGGCCTCTGAGAATATAATGAAGTGAGGCATGGGAATTCCTTGCATTTTTCCCCTCTACTCATTAGCTAACTCGCACTTCATATGTTTCCCGTGTGCTGATCTGAGCCATGAAGGGCCCCCTTCTCTCTCCACAACTCCCCTTTCAGGGTGCTAGCCTGCCTCAGGAAGGCCCACTGCTTATTTGAAAAAGCGGGGACACTGTTTGGCACAATTCATGCCCTGAATCAGTGAGGCAAAGGGGGCCCTTGCTTTATTTTGTGAAATGGTGAAATGGATATGAAGTCTATAAACTTGCACTGAATACGCACAAATAGAAAACAAGTAGGTGTCCTGTCAGCATGATGCAATTTAAAAACAGAATACAGTAGACTCTTAAGAAACAGATTCGAACTGTGTGGGTCCACTTGTATGCGGACTGTTCTCAATAGTAAGCGCTACCACACTGCACAGCCTGAGGTTGGTTGAACCCGTGGATGTGGAGGAACCACATACATCACAGGACCACGGGTACGGAGGGCCAGATGTAAGCTACACGCAAGTGTTCCACCGCATAGAGGGCTGGCGCTCCTAACCACCATGTCGCTCAAGAGTTGGGACTTCCCTGGGGGGTCCAGTGGCTAAGACTTCACACTCCAAATGTAGGGGACCCAGGTTCAATCCCTGATCTGGGAACGGGATCCCACATGCCTCAACTAAGAGTCAACTGTACTAGAAACAAAACATCAAAGGGTGTGAAGGCAAAAGTGTCTTCTGAATCAGGCTGAGGAAACACCCCCGTGTCTGGTACGAGAATGCTGCTTGCTTTCAGGGGCACCTGCTGTTCACCTCCATGAGGTACCACTCCAACTGACCCAACTCCACTTAGAGACAGGGCCCTGTGAACAGCGCTCCCAGGTGGCAGGGGACAGCTGGCAGCCACAGTGGGTGCTGTTCCGCAGAGATGAGAGAAGGGGAGTCCTGCCCCACTTCCTGTGTCCTGCTCTTGGAAGAACTGAACCACTCGATGGTGTTGGTACACATTTGCTTGCTTTGACCTGCAGGCCCACCTTCGAGTTTCTTCCCCTCAACATGCTCTATTTCCAAGGTTTCAAACTCTACTTGAAAGCATCAGGAGGTGCTGTTAATGATTTTTAAAGCTGGTGTTTAAAAAAATCCTTGAAAGTAATTACCGAGGCTACTCAATTACCTGTGCGTGCTTTGAGACCCAGTGACGGAGAACGTTCAGTACTCGATTGGTGGCTGTTCTACGTATAATAAACTCTTTGTCGCATGTTCTCTCGGAGTTGTTAAATCCTTGGGAGGAAAAGAAACACACATGTTGTAGTTAAAGCCAATCCCCGGGGACCTGGAAAAGGTCACTTATTTTGGGACACTGCTTAACGCCACTCACAAATGACACATCTTGGCAGAGGAGTAAGTGGCTTCAGCTGGTCGTGGATTCTGCTTACTTACCTATGATGCCCTCAGAGCTCACCACATAGTTATAGGTACAATTAAATGAATAACGTGCACATATTTATTAATGGCCACTGATTAAAGCTACAGATGGTCTAGTGACATTTCCACTTACGGCTGTCCTGTTGTATCACATAAAGCCAAGAAGGAGTTTTAACAAAGTATTTGAGCCAACATTAGTTTATACTTTTGCTCCAGAGTCATATAACCACAGGTATTTTCAATATTTGCAGATGGATAAGCTCATACTTCGGAGAAGGCAATGGCACCCCACTCCAGTACTCTTGCCTGGAAAATCCCATGGATGGAGGAGCCTGGTAGGCTGCAGTCCATGGGGTCGCAAAGAGTCGGACACGACTGAACGACTTTGCTTTCACTTTTCACTTTCATGCGTTGGAGAAGGAAATGGCACCCCACTCCAGTGTTCTTGCCTGGAGAATCCCAGGGAGGGGGAGCCTGGTGGGCTGCCGTCTCTGGGGTCGCACAGAGTCGGACACGACTGAAGCGACTTAGCAGCAGCAGCAGCAAGCTCATACCTTGGCTCACAGATGATATAAATACTTTGTTGTGCACTCACATATTGAGAAGCAGTATAGCACAGTGGTTAAGAACATGAAGGAGCTTCCCAGGTGGCGCTCGTGGTAAAGAATCCGCCTGCCGACACATGAGACGTAAGAAACTTGGGTTCGATCCCTGAGTCAGGAAAATACCTCGGAGGAGGGCATGGCAACCCACTCCAGTATTCTTGCCTGGAGAATCCCATGGACAGAGGAGCCTGGCGGGCTACAGTCTATAGGGTTGCACAGAGTTGGACATGACTGAAGCAACTTAGCACACAAGGAAGTAAGAACATGAACTCCACAGCCAGACTGGGTTCAAACCCCTGTCCTCCCACGACCTAAGTTACAGCTCCTCTTTGGTGATCAGCTTCCTCATGTCTTGAATGGAATGAGTGTATCAACTGCAGAGACTTTTTGGAGATTAAGTTAGTTAAGCATTTAGAGTGGCAC
The DNA here is from genome assembly GCF_003369695.1 of Bos indicus x Bos taurus. Taxonomy (NCBI): domain Eukaryota; kingdom Metazoa; phylum Chordata; class Mammalia; order Artiodactyla; family Bovidae; genus Bos; species Bos indicus x Bos taurus. Next base: position 29,466,320 of record NC_040082.1, read on the forward strand.
TTGGGAAAACAGTGAGAGCGTAATAAATGTTAGCTATTACTACAACTCAGTTTTGGGTCAGAGTCTTCATCTCTGTGCCAGCCTATGTTTCCACCTTGGCCACCTCTTCACTATCAAGAAACTATTTTAATATTTTCTATTGATTCTCTATTTTAAAATATTTTGCTTTCCAATCATAACTAAGTGACTTGTTTCCTTTAAAAATGAATTCAAGGGGACTTCTCTGGTGGTCCAGTGGTTAAGAACCTGCATTTCCACTGCAGCGGGCCTGAGTTTGATTCCTGGTCAGGGAACCTTGATCCAACATGCCGTATGGTATGGTCAAAAAAAATAAATAAAATAAATAACTGCCATAATTTTTTAAAAAATGAATTCAAATCTCATGTAACTTCACTGGGAAAGTTCTTAAAAGTTGTCCACATTCACTGATTTCATTTCATCTCCTACTCACTCTACATCCTACTCCTAGCTTCTTATCCCTTCTTACCACCAAAATAGCCCCCACTAAACTCACCAATAACCTCCACATTTCTACAACCTATTCAATGGACATGAACTTAGGCAAGCTCCAAGAGATGGTGAGGGACAGGGAGGCCTGGCATGCTACAGTCCATGGAGTCAAAAAGAGTCAGAAACGACTTGGCAATTGAACAAACAACAACTTATCATCTCTCCATAGGAAATCTCATTTAATAATCACCTATAAAAAATTACTCTCATAATTACATCCTTAGTTTTCTTCTCTGGACTCTGGATCCATGAATCCAACTGCCTCTTAGATCATTCAAAAACCTCAAACTCAACACATGCAAAAGGAAACCCCCTGGCCTTTCCAGCAAACCTTATTCTCTTCTGGTGTTCCCCATCTCAGTAAAGGACCACCACCAGCCATCCAGTTATGTAAGCCTGGAACTTTGGAATAGTTCTTGGCCTGCCTCTCTGCTTCTCCTCGATAGTTCTCCCTGCTAAATAAATCTCAGTTTTGTCCATGTCTTTGTATTTACAAAGCCAAAACTGGCACTGAGCTCTAGCAATTCTTAGTCAGTCTCCTGACAACAGCCTCCTAACTAGCCTCACTGTCACGCCTGCCTCCTCAAATTTCTTCTCTTTTCTGAAGTCAGAAAGATCTTCCAAAGGGCAAATTAGATGTGCCCTTGCCCTGTTTAAAGCCCTTAATGACTCTCGGGATAAACACAAAACTCCTTAACACAGCCTTCAGCATCTTCCATGGTTCGGCTCTCAGCTCCCTTCCAGCCTTTTCTGAGACCTTATTCTTTTCACAATTTCCTCTTCCAATTAACCACCCTTCTTCAGTCCCTCATCCTCACCCCAGGGTCTTTGTACATTCTGCTCCATATCTGGCCCAATTATCACTTCGCTTTTCACTCAGTGAAAGCCACTCTTACTTCACATCCCCAAAAAAGCCCTTAAGGGCCTGAACTGGGTAACTCCGTCATTGCACATCTCACAACAACATGCACATTTATTTCCGGACACTGGCCATATTTGCAATTTTACGCATTTTATCTATATGATTATCTGATCAGTATTTGTGTCCTCCATGAAGACAGGGATTGGGTATGTTTTTGCTGAGCGTGAGCACTTATGTGGCATGTAGCAGAAGCTAGACACAATATATGTTTGCTGAATAAATGAATGCAAGCTTGTATAGTAGGAAATCAGTAATTACTGAATGTGCTATAAAGGTAAGGGTGATTGAATGAAAGACTGAATGGACAGTCCTCAGAGCCTACCAATGAGTTGGACCAAAAAGTGCATGCACTTCTAAAAGGCAGAGGTCCCTTCTCCATACTCCTCTTTGAACGTGGACAGGTGTCTTCCACCCACTAGAAGACACTGTCAGAGGATGCTGATGTGCTCTTGGTAAAATAGATATTTAAAAAAAACAAAACAAAAACTTTTTGATATTAAAATCTTAGAAATTCTGGGGAAAATATCATATCTTTTTAAATGCATGGCTGAGTTCTCAAGAAGATAAGGAATTTTCCAGAGTCAAACACAGAGAGACTTGAAAACAAGAACTAAGTCTCTGAACGACTGCTCTGAGAGGAGAGTAGGTTACCAGCCTTGCTAACAGGAGATGTAGATTGTAAATCCACGTGACTCAAGAGAAGAAGCCCCAGGGCCTTCAGGAAGTGTGGGTGACAGAATTGGAACTGACTCCCACATAAAGCTGGAATTCTCATCAGACCACCCCCTCTGCCTGAGAGAGAGGATTAGGAAAAGAAATTCTCCAGCCTGCACAAGGAGGAAGTTAAGAAACTTGCCTATTTTAGCCTGGATCTCAGGGGAGTGAATCCCCCTGCCGAGAATAGGTAACCACAGGCCCACCTCAGGTAGGTTTGAAGCCCAGAATGAACCATTACTGGGTGGCCATGGCCAGCAATAACTCTGGCGCCCTGACAAAAGCATACAAACCTCTCCAGAAAGACATGAGCTTACCCTCAGCCTTTACTGGATGACCAACAAGAAAGACCCTTAAGAAAAACTCACAATTCCAAAGCACAAAACAAATAAGCCATCCACCATAAACAAGGGTCCAGAGACACAGGGATCAGGAACTCCCCACCTCATCCCACCCCTCCACGACTACCAAAAATTTCAAATATCCTAAATTAGGATGCTTATAAAGACTAAAGATATAAAAGTGTGAACTAAAAACATGTGAAAAGAATTTAAAATATTTTAAGTTTTATAAGATCCACATAAAATGTCTTCAAATTAACAGAATTATTCTTTAAATTATTGCTGAAAAATAGACAAGTTGAAATTTAAAACACAGATTTGTTAGTCACTCAGCTGTGTCTGACTCTTTGCCACCCTATGGACTATAGCCCACCAGGCTTCTCTGTCCATGGAATTCTTCAGGCAAGAATACAGGAATGGGTAGCCATTCCCTTCTCCAGGGGAATCTTCCTGACCCAGGGATCAAACCTGGGTCTCCTGCACTGCAGGTGGATTCTTTACCTGTCTGAACTACAAGGGAAGCCCAAAACATGGATAGAAAAATATAAATAAACACGGGTTAGACCCAGTTAAATAAAGAAAGGAGCAAACTGTAAAAAGATCTGAAAATTTGCAACCTCATGGATGGTAGCCCACCAGGTTCATCTGCCCATGGAATATTCTAGGCAAAGAATATTGGAGTGGGTTAGCCATTTCCTCCTCCAAGGAGTCTTCCCAACCCAGGAATTGAACCTGTATCTCCTGTATTTCCTGCATTGCAGGTGGATTCATTACCCGCTAAGCCATCAGGAAAGCCCTAATCAGCTGCAATACAAAGAGCTAAAGAGGTAGAAAACAGGAAAGAGGGGAGATAGGTGCTCTGATTGGGAGCATGAACCCATGTGCAAAATTACATCAAGATCCCATGTATCAGCTTAGCACATAAGAGTCCCGTTAAGGCAATTTCAGTTCATGAGTAAGCTGTAACTCCACTAATAAAACTTGACCTTCAGGATTTACTGGAGATATCCCCTCAGAGAGATGGTTTATGTATCTGGTGTCGGGAATTTCTAAATTGGCAGTTTAAACATAATTGATAAGAGTACTTCTAAGATCAAAGATGTCCATCTGTTGATCAAGCAATGAAAGATGCCCATTTTTCACAGACTTTAAAGCTCTTTGATCAGAACAACCATTTTTTGCAACTTGCCAGACTTCCTCCTTATTGTAAGCCACCGTACAAGCTGGGGGCTGCTTGAGCAATATTTATTTCCAAATTGAAACATGAACCACACAGCCAATTGGTGGTGATACCCAAGTAGAAGCCAATCTGTCCTATAGTCATGGATCCACCCCCAAGGGGTTCTTAAGGCACTTTTTGTAAAACCAAACAGAAACTCTTTGTGGAGTTTTACAAATCTTTCCCTTTTCAAGTGTGACAGCCCAACCAAACTCTACAGATGCCAGGAGGTTTTATTTTACTAACATCACACGTGTGAAATACCGCCACCATGAAATTCTTGTCTTTCCAATTCATGCATGGTTTTTTTTCAGTTGTAGGCACTGGTCAGATGGGCTAATTTGGGCAACAAAAGTCATCTAGAAAAGTGGTAAGAAGCAAATCACCGTGTGTGTGAAGTTAAGAATGAGATTCAGCTTTATGGTCCTTCCCCCAGACACCTCATGAGTCATTCTCTCCCTTACAGCTGGTGGTACATATGACATCTCTCTCATTAAACTATACATTCCCTGGTGAAGGGATTTTATCTCAGGCATCTTTGTAGGCCCTTCAGTTTTGCACACAGGCACTCAGCAGTTATTTTTCTTAACAAAAACTGCATTCCTCCCAATGAAAACTATCAGAAAGTGTCTGCAGATCCTATGTATGTGAATTAAGGGCATTTTCCCACGATATTACTATGATGACTATGGATATGAGATCTATCACGAGCAGGCAGACAGTAAAAGTGGTGAGGAGGGATGCAAGGACATTTTAAAATATAGGAAAGCAGGAAAACTTTCCTTTTTTTTCTTCAAATGATGTGATAGTTAACTTCACTGCCTACTTTGTAAGAGGCAAGTAAAATAACAGTGAGATGGAAGTAAGATGGCATGTAGGTGGACTATGGGCTTGTTCAGTTAGAGCTACCCTGACGTTGCCAGGGGCAAATTGACAAAAAAAAAAAAAACAAGGAATTCTTGAACATGGTGAGGTATTTTAACCTGAAAAGTAGATCATCAAGAAGTGGACCACAGAGCTGTTGTGAAGACCAACAGAGCATCTTTAGGCCATCCTCTGACGTGGTGTGGAACGTCAATCAGGAAGACCCAAAAAGCACAGAGAGAGTGCTGATGGCAGTGGTCCAGGGGGATGGGGTGCCTGGGAGCAAAAGTAATGTTAACTATTGTTTATTTTAACCACACTTCTAGAAACTGTTTCTTATTGTGTTTTTATCCCCAGTACCTGGCATTGCAGGTCTTAATAAACATAGGTTTATTGAATGAATGCATTGAGATCACTTTAATGATTACATCGGTGGGGGAATTAAGAAAAAAGCCACAACAGGGGAGAATAATTTCTCATGTTATACAAATGAGACTCAATCTCTCCAATAACATCAATGTTATCCATGTGCTTTACTTTATCCAGTAAATATCTTTCTTTAAAAATTGTATGTAATATAAAATCATATAATTTGTTTGTACATTTCTACATACTTGGCTTACAACTGTATTTCTACTTTTTGGTTGTTGGCATAGAAAGATCATCTGTATTTATTGCTGCCTTATGCCAGGCACTGTGCTAGCAGCTTTACAGGTAGTCTGTACTTTAGCCCTTGTCATAATAACAATTGCCACTTATTGCCTGCCCAGCAAGTAACAAGTATTGGGCCATAAGTACTACGTGTGTGTGAAAGTCACTCAGTCACGTCCAACTTTTTGCCACCCCATTGCCTATACAGTCCATGGAATTCTCCAGGCCAGAATACTGGAATGGGTAGCCTCTTTCTTCCCCAGGGGATCTTCCTGACCCTGAGATCGAACCCAGGTCTCCCACATTGCAGGTGGATTCTTTACCAGCTGAGCCTCAAGGGAAGCCATTTAAGTAACGTGGTCAACAAGAATTCTTCAGCAACAAGACCAACTGAGTAGAGTAAATGTTGCTTTCCCCACTTACAGACAAAGAAACAGGAATTCAGAGAGGTTAAGAAACTTGGCAAAGGTCACATAGTTAATAAGTGCAGGGGCTTCCCTGGTGGTCGGTCCAGTGGTTAAGAATCCACCTCGAAATGCAGAGGATGTCAGCTTGACCCCTGGTCTGGGAAGACCCCACAAGTTGTGGAGCCATTAACCCCATAGGCCCCGCTACTAAGCCTGACCTCTGGAGCCTGTGAGCTGCAAGTACTGAAGCCTGCATGTCCTGGAGCCTATGTTCTGCAACAGGAAAAACCAGTGCAAGGAGAGGCCCGCACACCGAAACTAGAGAGCGCCAGTGCACAGCAACGAAGATGCAGAGCAGCCAAAATAAACAAATAAATGAACAATAAAATAAGCGGCCGATCCACCACCTGAGCCCAGGTCTGTCCATTTCCAAAGCCAGAGTGCTTTTAATTACACCTCATAGCCTGCATCCAAAGTTCAGACTTTAAATTTTATTTACAAGTTGGTAAATACTATTAAAGCTCCAAGATAAGAAGCCATTTGAATGTTTTGGAAAAGTAAGTGCTTTCCTTTTAATTCTTTCTAAATTTTGAAGAACTATAAGAACATAGCATCATTATAGAGTTTTACATGATAATGGATTTTAAACAAAAACTCTTATCTAATCAGAATTTAATTTTTCTCAAAATGTATACTTTCATCAAATTCATTACATTTCTTACGTGACCTTCACATAGACCAGGGCTTTTAAAACTTCCAGACTTGATCTATTAATGGGGAGTGAGATCAATTTAGTGGGTTGTTGCCAGCTTTAAACAATGAAACAGATGAAAACTGAGTAGACTGTATATAGTGAGAGTGCGTATTCGTCAGAGAAAATCTTATACCAATTGTGTGTGTGTGCATGTGTGGGTCAAAATGTAAACTGTATTTCTTAAGAGTGGGTTGCAATAAAAGTCTGAAAGTGACTAATATGGACAATCTGATTATGAGTATTATGTTTAAACTACCTGTATTAATTTCCCAGAAATTCTAGAAAACTAAGTCTGTTCTTTACTCTGAAACAAGTCTGAAGGAACAAGCAGAGGATACTCCTCCTCTGTTTCTGGTCTGTTCTCAAGCTGACTCCAAGCAGTTCTCACTCCTTTGGGGACATAATTCTCTCCCACGGTTTTTCTACATATTCCAACCTGACACCTTGAGTTCCATCATTTCCCCAAATCCTTCATTCCTTGAAAGAAATCTTTCTTACATTTCCATATGAATGACACATTCTTCTCTCATAAAAAAATATCCAGAAATAAAAAAAATTTTTTTTCTCTCATGCTCCTCCCCATCCCAACTTGCCTTTTAGTTAATGGAACAGCCACGGTTTCTGTTTCTTGGGTGGGAAACCTCACTCCTCTCTGTATTTCCTTGGTTCTTCCCATTCAGTCAACAAACACTGTTAACTTTTTGGTAGCATCTGTCAGACTGATGCCTTTCTTCTCTAGTCTCCTGCTATAACCCTGCATCTAGGCACCTCACACATGGGTTGTAGCTTCTTATCTCCTACATGTTCCTGTTTCCCCATTCTCTCTGCCTTCTATTCATCCTCATCCATAATTCAGTTATCTCATCAATATCTATGTTCCAGGTGCTGTGTAGAAATATTGACAGTCGTGTCCTGAATATCTGTGTTCACAGGTCCATTGTCCTGTGAATAATATCTATGTTCACCTGGTGAACAAGAGATGTGGCCCCTGCTCTCATGAGCTGGTTTTTTTAAATGGAGAGAAGACAGCCTTCAAACAAGTAAAACACCAAAGATGTGTAATTCGAAATCCTGCAAATGAGCAAGGCACTGTCTCTCCAACAGTAACTGCAAATATCCCTCTAATTTGTTATTGCTCCAGCACCAAGTACTTCTAATGTCTCCCTATTGCCCACTGAACCAAGTCTAGAATATTTTCCTAGTTATGAAGGGGCTTTATGAGTTGTAAACTAAAAAAAAAAAAAAAAAAAACTAATGCAGACAAGCAGATTTGCACATACACTGTGCTGAACATCATGATAACAGCATTCCCTCAGTCTATAAACTGACAGACTCATTTTTGAGAGATAATCTAGAATAATAGCTACAGTTAACAGAAATTGAACCTTAGTTCGTACATAGTAGGATGTTTGCTGTAGTAATATACCAGTACTTTCAATTACTCCCATTTTAATGGTCTCTTTCCTGGCAATCTTTTGTTTGCAAAAGGACAGAACACCCAATTCAAACTGAAACAGGAGGGAAGGGGGCAGGTCACAACCTTTAAAAGACTAACAAAGCCCAAGGACATGACAAAGACTGGTAGAACCAACTGGGTCCAAGATGGCAGAAGATCTCACTTCTACTAGACCTTGAGCCTCATTAGACACTTATTGTGATACCGTAATACACTAGCATGCTAAATGACACACCTACCAGTTCTGAGGCTAACCAAAAAAGGTCAAAAAGTGGGCGATGGCCCAACTCCTGGAAAATTCTGCCCCTTCCCCCCAAACAATTGTAATAATCCTCCCACTCATTAACCTATGAAATTACCCAGCCCATAGAAACTAACCACACCATATTTCAGGGCTGCTCTTGCCTTTTAAGGAGGCCCACAGTCTGTAGAGTGTGTTTCTCTCTAAACAAATCTACTTCTTACCTATCATTTCATTTCTGAATTCTTTCACAACAAAGTGAGAACCTTAAATTCACCAGCAACAAAACTGGCTTAAAAGGGAATTGCTGTTTTATACTGGGGATAGTTCTAGACTCAGATCCTGTTTGATTCAGACTACATGTTAGTCTGGTCCACGTCTATTTCTCTTCAGTGCTTTTATTCTGCTCTCATTTCCAGGTAGCAAAAATGGGTAAGGCCTTGTTAATCATATCATCATATTACCTCATATAACAGCATCCAGAGGATGACAAGGCATTCTTTTTGGTAGCTTCCACTAAAGATAAAGAAATGTGTAACCTAGAAATCCTCTAAAATATCTTTGCGTTTCATTGACTGCATCATATGCCTTCCTCAAATTGATCCCTATGGCAATAGTGGGGAGGTGTCAGAGATGGCAGGGAGATGTGTGTGTGTGAGTCTGGAGGAGGTAGCTCCCACTCAAAGCACATGGCCAGAAATGTGAAAGGCCCTTTCTCAAAGGTGTTATAGGGCAAGACATTGATGAGGCAATGAACAAATTCTACATAGTGAGATTTTTCTAAAAATTTGTCTATAAGTGTGTCCTTATCTTTCAAGTTGTTAAGTTCTTCTCTTTACTCTGTTTAACCTGAGATTTTTTTCTAAGTGCGATTAATTGCAATAAACACATCCTTAAATAATAGAATGAGGAAAAGAAGTTCAGCAGGTCTATATCATCATTCGTGATGAAAAATACATGAAGAATGGCAAAATCAATATCTTCCCTTTGCTTTCACCTTTCAAGAAAATCAGTAAGATTTTCTTGACTAAGATTGTCAGCTGAACTGTTCTCATGGATTTTAAAAAAAATATGTGCTGTTTAGATTCTTGAAGAAATGGTTATATACTAAATTTAAAACAAAACTTATTGAGAACCATTGGGTGTTACTTCTTTTAATTCTCACAATTGTATAAAACAGATTCTTTGTCTTCACAGATGAGGAAACTGAGGCTCAGAGAAGTCCAATAGTTACTGAAGGTCACAGATGGTAAGAGCAAAGCCAGGATTTATGGTGAGGTCATTGGATTCTAAACCCCAGCCTCTTCCCACTGAGACACGAGACGTGCTGGCTGCCCGTGTTTATTGCTGTGTAAGCTCCAGGCCTCCCACTGTGGCTGCCATCAGTTTTTGTGCTGACATAGAGATACATCAAGGACACATAGCCAGTATGGAGGGAGATGGAGACTTCTGCCAAGGCAGAATGGGGTCCTTTGAGGTGTAGGTAAGAAGTGAAGCCAGAAAGTAACCAAATTTAAATGAGTTGTCAAGAAAACTGCTGTGGCAAGAAGAAAAGAGATAGTCTAGAAACTGAGAAGTGATAATGATTTGTGGGAGCCAATAACATGAACCACTCAAAATCAAAATATGGCAATCTATTAAAGGAAATCAAGAAATCTAACACTCATGGTCAGAGTTTCTTGATAGAAAAACCAGTATTACCCAGGCCTTGGAAAATACAGTAAATGCTCTAGAAATGGTTAACATAACAAACAACAAAAAACAAAAAGAACAAAACTTTAAATTTCCCAATTATTTCCTTTTTGGCCCAATTTCATAACCAACTGTCTGGAAAACAAGGAGGATGATTCTTCAGTTAGTCTGAATTCTCTGATGGTTGTCTGCTACCCCTTCCGGATAATAGGCAGCTCACCAGCGTGACGTGGAACAACATTCCCGTCCTTGTATTAGGCAACATCTCCCCACAAACCCAAACGATGGTAATTTTCCAAAGCCTTCTACATTTCTTTCTACAGAAGCCTATATACACGCTTAGAAAAGCTTTTCCACGGGGGTAGGGGGTGAGGCAAGGAGTGACAGCTCCTGATTCTGGGAGGTGTATCGAGTGTGTATACAGTGCTGGAGGAGCAGGCACTGGTGTGTGCTAGGAGAGGGGACAGCCACTGAATGAGCTGAGCTGTTCCGAAGAAGCCACTGCAGAGAATTTTTAGAGACGGCTGGGGAGGGGGGATAAAAACAGGCCCTTTTTCCCCCCTCAAATGTTAACATTAGACTGTACACAAAAAGTTTCAGTGTATTAAAACGATAGATTCTGCCAGTAGAAAATGAAACGTACCTTGGGAGAGAGGGTGGAAGCCACAGAATACAAAGAGAGCCCATTTTATCAGACACAAAATACTGACTGAGAGTCTTTGTGCCAATCTCTTTCACAGGAACTGGGGTACAGCGGTGGACAACAGGAAGCTAATTAGCTGTTTACAGGAATTTATGCTCTACTGAGGGAGACAGAAATTACAAGTAATAAATCATGTCAGTGATATTATCTATAAACAAATGAATAAGGTAAATTCAGATATTGAAAAGAAGAGCTATGTGGGAAGTAAACAGGCATGTGTGTGTGTTGTAAGACAGAGAGACAAAGAAAGACAGGCAGAGATAGAGAAAGAAAAAGAAACAGGGACACACACAGGAAGAGAGAGAACATTTGTTAGGCTGGGTTGGGAAGGCCTCTGTAAGGAGGGGACTGGGACAGGTGAGCTGGGACATGAACAATGGAAAGGAAACAGTCATATGAAGATCCAGGGGAAAAGCGTTTCAAGCAGAACAGTGAATGAGGAGGCCATGAGACAGTCAGCCTGATGGAGGCCCAGAAAGCGGCCTGTGTGGCTGGGGCCCAGTGAATATGGGATCCAGAGAAAGACAAAGTTGGAGAGCAGGCAAGACAACTGAGCATCTCCCAAGTCAAGCGAAAGAGCTGGATTGTCTTCTCGGGTACCAGGAAGCCACCAGAGGGTCCTGTGCAAGGGAATCGTGACCTTGTTGACACTCTGAACAGGTCACTCTGGCTTCCTTAGGTAGTATGCACAGGAGTGGGCAAAAGTGGAGTGGGAGAGACCAGGAATGAGGCAGTAAACCAGGGTTGGACAAAGGCTGGGGCAGGAATGGTAAGAACTGTTGGAAACGGAGGAGCTAAGACTTACGGACGGACTAGATGTGGAGGTCTGCAATGATCTGAACAGTGCTCTCCCAAATTCACATTCACTCAGAACCTGTCAGTGTTAGCTTATTTGAAACAGGGTCTTTGCAGGTGTAATCAAAGTAAGATGTCAAACTGGATTAGGGGGAGTCTTAAATCCAATGACTGATATGGTTATAAGAAGGAAATTTGGACACAAACACACCCAGAGGAAGAAGGCCCCGTGACAACAGAGGCAGAGAAGAGAGTTCTGCTGCTACAACACAGGGAATACCAGGGACTGCCAGCAGTCAGCAGAGGCTGGAAAAGGCAAGGCGGACTCCTTCTCTAATGCCCTTGGAGAGCATGGCTGGGCCGCCACCTTGATTTCAAATTTCTAGCCTTATCATACTCCTTTCCCAATGTGGAACAAGTCCATTGTTCCAAGTCCAGTTCTAATAGTTGCTTCTTGATCTGCATACAGGTTTCTCAGGAGGCAGGTAAGTAAGTGGTCTGGTATTCCCATCTCTTTAAGAATAGCGTGGACAGAAGAGAGTAAAATTCAGATTTCAGATTTGTTTCATGAAAGAACAAATTTCTGCTATTTTTAGTCAATCATTTGAAGTCATCTATTACAGCAGCGCTAAGAAGCCAATGTGAGGTCTAAAGGAAAGGGAGGAATCAGGAAGAGTCCCATGGTTTGGGGACTGAGCATCTGGATTAGATGATGATGTCATTTCCTGAAACTGGGTTATAGGGAGAAAATCCAGAGTTTGGTTTTAAACTGAAAGATGCCTCTTTTAGACATCTAAGTGTCTATGTCGAGAAGGCTCTTAGACATAACAGCCTGAAATTCAAGTAGAATGTTTCAGACTGGAAATGTAAATTGGAGAGTCTCAAGCATTTACAAAGTACTTAGAATCATAAGGCTACATGAGTAGAGAGTGTGTACAGGGCAAAAGGCCAGGAGAGCCTTGTGATCCCAAGACCCACAGAGATTTTATAAAAGATGAGACAGCAAAGGAGATCAAAAAGGGAAGGAGAGCAAGGTGAAAGGAAAATCTGGCACATGTGGTGTCATGGAGACAAAGAGGACAAGTGTTTCAACATGGAGGATGCCATCAGCTCCGCCATATGCTGCTGAGAGGTAGACTAAGATGAGGGCTTTGGCTTCAGCAAGATGTAGGTCCTAGGTGACAAGATAACAGTCACTTCAGAGTGAAAGTCCAAGAGAATAGGTGGAGGGGAAATGGAGGTGATGGAGGGGAGACATCAGGCAGGCTCACTCTTGCGAGATGTTCTGCATTGAAAACAAGCTGTGAAATGGAACAGGAGCGGGTAAAACTGATGATATAAGGACACACTGGTATGCCAAGGGGGATGGCTGGCTTAGGGAGAACTGAGGATGACAGAGGCAAAGGAAGGAACTGCATGAGAACAGTTCTTGAGTATGTGGAAGGGGAGGGGTGGACCCAACAGCAGGGCAAGGGTTATTCTTCCAGACCCAAGGGAAGAAGGCAGAGGATGAGTCCAGGGGCAGAGGGCTGGTGAAGTTAGTGGAGGAAAGAGGTCATCCTTTCTGTTTTCACTGTGAAGGAGGAGAGACGCTCACCAGTAAGCTAGAAAGGGAGGTGGAGATCTGAAGAGAGGAGAGGAGAGGATGAGAAATCCTGGTGTGTGAGGCAGTGACTTTACCAGGATGACCTGGCGGCACAGAGTGCCCATGTGAGATCTGAAAACGGAGGGTTAGTCTGGGCAGCCCAGCTCTGCCAGCCTCTCCAGAGAGCAGCTCCACTCTGTGAATACCAAGTCCATCTGATCCTGTCGATGTTTAGTAAAGGTCCTGGTAGCTCCAGGCTCTGTGCCTTTGATCACACCAGCAGAACATGCCAAGCAGGCTTCTGCTTTTCCTCACGTGCCCTGGAGGCGACCGCAGAAGGGGGCGGAGGGTCAGAATGCAGGCTTTCAAGCCTGCAGGGGCTCTTTCATTTAAAATTCTGTGCCTGCTTTGAAACTTACAGGAAGCTCAGGGAGGAGAAAATCACCACCACCCCACTGTGTACTGAAGTGTGCAGTTTAAAGACATCCCCCAGGAGTTCAGACAGATTCTGAGCAGCTTGCCACACTGTTCTACTCCAGTGGATTAGTTTAACAGCACTGACGGATGGATGATTCAGCCCTGGCCCCTTATGCCAACAACTTCGGATCCATCACCTAGTCGCAGAGGGCAGTGTCAAACAACTCACAATGCTAATAACGGTGCAGTATGGCATTGTTAAGAGTACTGAGACATACGCCGCGGGGATGGTCCGGTTCCTTCACCCTCAGCGCACCTTGCCACCTGTGACTTGAAGACTGCAGTTGCAGTCTGAGACACCTTAGAGCCCCTCTTCAAAATTTCCCTGCCACTCCATCCCCACTCTTTTCCTTCCCCATGGAGAAAGCAGCAAATGTGATATAAGGACTAGCAAATTGGAGATGTTTTAACGGACTTACCTTACTGAGTTGCTTTGGAAAAGTGCCTTCGCCTCTCAGGGTCTCAGTTTCCTCTTTGGCATCACACAGAGCATTACTTTGCCAGCAAAGGTCCATCTAGTCAAAGCTACGGTTTTTCCAGTAGTCATGTATGGATGTGAGAGTTGGACTATAAAGAAAGCTGAGCACCGAAGAATTGATGTTTTTGAATTGTGGTTTTGGAGAAGACTCTTGAGAGTCCCTTGGACTACAAGGAGATCCAATCAGTACATCCTAAAGGAGATCAGTCCTGGGTGTTCATTGGAAGGACTGATGCTGAAGCTGAAACTCCAATACTTTGGCCACCTGATGCGAAGAGCTGACTCGTTTGAAAAGACCCTGATGCTGGGAAAGATTGAAGGCAGGAGGAGAACAGGACAACAGAGGATGAGATGGTTGAATGGCATCACCAACTCGATGGACATGAGTTTGAGTAGGCTCTGGGAGTGATGGACAGGGAAGTCTGGCGTGCTGCAGGCCATGGGGTTGCAAAGAGTCGGACATGACTGCGCGACTGGACTGAACTGAGAGCTTATGTAAATGCTCCTAAGGTCCCTTCCTCAGGGTCTCCCTGGACAAAGCTCAGGTCTCCCACCAGGTGTCTGACACCTTCTCTTCCTTGACAGCATCAATTACCTGCCTCCTCCCCTCCCCACGCCTTTTCTCCAGCATCTCAATCTCCATAGATCCTCCCCTCGGCTTACAAAGGCCTCTCCTCAACGCTGCCAGTCCTTCACATGTGAGAGTGCACACTGTCTTTCTTGCTTATTCCTAGAATTGTAAGCAGGCACAGCTTTCAGCAGGAGAAATAAAGTGCCGCTTTGCCCCAGTAATCCACCTTTGGTAAATGTGGGCAACACCAATTCCATATATCTGACTGCATCTGTGATTTTACATAAGGCCCCCTTATGACCACAACCCCATCCCTTTTCTTTGAGGTTCTGTGACACTGAGCTGCACCAGGTGGCCCCAAGTGGCACAGACAGAACCAGATCAGACTGTAGCAAAGGGTGATGGGGCTCCTAAGAGTCAAGTCACCAGAAGAAAGGAGAAATCTGAATTGATACCCAGAGTAAGTTCTGGCACTTAGGAAAAGGGTAAACCATGTGGTCTGGGCAAATCAGCAGAGACCTGCAGCAGCCCCAGGGGTGGCCGTATAGAGAGTAGGGTTCACGGGAGCATCTCTGTGGATTGGCCAAATCTCCCACAATAGCAGCAGAGACACTGAAGAGGCCCAGCAAGTGGGGCCTTAGGCAGTTAGAACTTGACATTGACCTAGAGAAGCACCAGCAGGCAAGTGAAGACAGGGAAATGCAGCACCTGCGATTCTTAGAAATATTCCCAAGGAAGCCTATGAATGATGGATATTCCAATATTAATCCATACTGGATGTGAGGTGGAGGAGGCGGTTCTTAAACTGATTTAACTCAAGTTATTCTCTGGTTGCTCAGCTGGTAAAGAATCCACCTGTAATGCAGGAGACCTGGCTTCGATCCCTGGGTTGGGAAAATACCCTGGAGAAGGGAACGGCTACCCTCTCCAGGATTCTGGCCTGGAGAATTCCATGGACGCAAAGAGTCAGACACAACTGAGTGACTTTCACTTCATAAGAAGAAATCAGGCCTCACTTTGAGGCTCCATGCTGGAAGCCTGGGGCACTGGATTAGGTTTACATCTCCCTTCATTCAGTAATGTAATTTCACTCAGATGGGAAAGGATTAGCCTATAATGTGATTCAACTCCTCAGTCAGGAAGATCTCCTGAAGAAGGGAATGGCAACCCACTCCAGTATTCATGCCTGTAGAATTCCATGGACAATTCCAATATTTTTAAATGCACTTTATCACCGTGGATAAATATACCAACACAGACTGGTTCCATTTGTTCTAAGACGTTGGTATTTCCTGAGTCTGGAGGTTCCTGAACCTCCCTGCCTCAGAATTTACCACACTTCTCCTCCCATCCCATGCTCCCCGGGGTCTGTAACCACAAGACTTGAGGTGCCATTAAGTACTTTCAGTTCAGCAACTGAGGACTCAGCAGAGAGGCTTGTCCACAGCTGTGAAACCTTCAACCCCAGGAAACGCCCTCCTCATGCAGGCGGGGTTGAACCCGGGCCCGTCCTTGGGGCCCGCTCCACCCTGGCTGAGGATTCTTGTCTCAGAAAGTGTTTCAGACAAAATCGATTTGTATAATATACTTTCAGCAGAAGACGGCTGCTCAACGCTCAGTGTCGAAAACTTTCAAACAGATCTCTAACGATTCTTAAAATGTGTTTGAAAGCTTCAGAATGTCTCATTGCCCTACCCAGACACCTTCACCTCATCTATGGAAGACTTTAACTCACATACAGGAATTTCACGGGGAACTTCTTCCCTTCAGAATCCATACTTGGCTGATCAGGTCAATGGCTAACTGGTATGCAACTGCCAGAAGGTATTCGAAGCTCCCCAAGAATTTCATTCGCTAAATCTGTGTTACTGTCACTATTCATCAGGCTAGAGAAAATCTTTTTAACCGCAAATTCTGAAAGTATGTTCTTTTTAACGTCCCAAGAAATGATTCAACAGTCTAAAAATGATTCCACAGTCTAGCAGATACTCATGCAAAAATATTTTCTACTGAATCAGGTCAAAGTATTTGATTAATATAAATACAAATTAACAAACCATATTGATTCCTAAACTTCATGAAGGTAGGACCTGTTTTTTTTTTTTTCATTAAACTTGTCCAAATTTTAAGGGTAGAGACCTTAATTCACACAGTGAATAAGTGTGGTACAGAGTTGTTTTGATTAGAAAAATAATTTTCCAAAAGTAAACTAACTTCTTGGACTTGAGGTTCTATTGAAAGACTGTAAAGGTTACTAAAGCTGTGAAGTAAATGTGCAAGTTGCTGAGAAGTTAGTCTATCCTGAAGAAGAAAAGATGGCCCTTGTGCTCATCTCTCAAATTCAAGCCAATGACTCTTACTCTTCAGAAGCAGGAGGTCTCTGGGTTAGGGAGGGTCTAGGGAAATACGTTACAGCAAAAGCATCATTCTCAGAGTTAAAACATTATGACTATATTATTTTATAGCTAACATTTACTCAGCGCTCACTTATGCCAAGGACTAAACTCATTTAAGCTTTCCAATAATCCTATGTCAGTTACCCTCACTTCATGGAAAATAATAATGATTAAATAATAATAGTAGTAGTGGTGGTGGCAATTATTTATACAGGGTTCATTACAGGCCAGGCACTGTACTAACACTTCACATGTATCTAACCCGCACACTAACCTCACGAGGCACCAGAGTTTTTGCACACACGATATCATTGGCTGCCATTCACACCAACTACAGACGTGACGGCAGCACTCAGGTTCTACTTTCCCCAACTCAGAGTCCCCCAGTGAGCAAACATGCCTGATGCCCTCAGCCAAGTCCAGCTCTCTGATTACACAGCATCTCATGCTGGGACACACGCTGGGTCTGTACTTTCCCGGGTCAGAAAAAAAGGGCTGTTTATTCTCAGCACAGGACTTGACGGGCAGACATATACACATAACTGGGGTCCCACAAGGACACTCTAATTGCATGTTTCTTTTGTAGCTAGACCACATATTGCACAAACATTGCTTGACTTGAAGACATTTTAAACTAGTGAGTCTGGTGGTCAAGAGAGGTGCATTTAGATTTGTGCCTATGGACTACTTCATTTTTGCATATTCTGCCAATACGTGTATTCATATCTGTACTTGAATTAACTATGGTTAAAAATAAACATCTTTTGGTAAGTATAAGTGATTATGTGTAAAAGTCTAAGATGGAGAGGGGGTTCCTTCATGTCTTCTGGGGCTGGAATGCTCAAAAGCTAAAAATTGTATTTCCCAGGTTCTCCTGCCATTCAGGTTCTGAATGCAAGTTAGAGCATCTGCTCAGGGTCTGGCAGGTGGAAAGGAGACCAAGGCCATTATCCGCTGCAGCAGCCATTTCTGCCAGCAGGCATGGCCACGGAGGCCAGCAGTGTCCCAGCCCACAGGCGCATGCTTCACAGAGGTAGGCAGCGGTCTTCTGATCACTGAAGTGGTGAAGTCACTGTCTTTTGGGGTCAGCAGTTTCCAAAAAGACCTCCTGTGTGCCCACCACCCTAAGGACCAGAAGAAGCAGCCCTTGGTGGGTCAGTTCTACGCCGTACCTCAGAAGTGATTTCCTGAAGCCCAGACTTAAGCCTGTTCCTTCCTCTGAACCCAATTCCCTGTAATAAATCTCTTCCCAAGGAAAACAGCTCATTTGTCCTCTACAACCAAACTTTCACAGATAACAGACAGCAAGCATTCAAAGCCAAAGGTCTAGGAATTAGCCTACGATACTCACTATTTGTGGTTTCCCTGATGGTTCCATGGTAAAGAATCTGCCTGCAGAGCAGGAAATGTGGGTTCAATCCCTCGGTCAGGAAGATCTCCAGATGAGAGCATGGCAACCCACTCTGGTATTTTTTTCCTGTTTTTTTCCTCTTAAATTTATTTATTTTTTAATGTTCAATTAAAACAGCATTTTTCACATTCAGAAGTAACTGGAGGCTCTTTAGTTTCATTATGCTGAAGCTTGTCTTTTAACAGAGTGCCATAATTTCTAGGTAAATATTCACTGATCAAAACTGCTTTACACATGTGAAGGAAGTAAAGAAGGAAAGAAGGAGGGAGGGAGGGAGAGAGGTCCCAGCAGAAGTAAGGAGACTTCATACAGAAGCTTCTCTCTCCCCCTGGGGACCATTCTGGGTGAATCACATACTCTTTGAGCCAATCTTTAGAAGTCAACCTGAAAGAGTTTTTAAAAACCTGTCTCTGTCTATGTTTGATGGCAGACCTGACCATTCCTTTATATGAAAACCAAACCATTGCAAAGGATTTTCTACAGATTCAGAGAAAAAGGCTGACTGACAAAAGAAATGAATTTAAATAGATGATACTGCATATCTGACTAAAACACAGGCAATGAGCTCACTGGTGCCAAGAATGCACATAGCAATTAGTAATCTTCATTATAAGGATTTAAATAAAGCATCTAATCTTTTGCACACAATTCATATACATAAATCTTTGTAAACAAGATGGAAAGACAGTACAGTAGGGACAAAACAATATATATACAAATATTTTGTCCAAGAGGTCCTCTCCAGCTCTATAATGTTCAGGAAGCTCAGCAAGTTAGAAAAACCTATGACTGGTAAATAACACATCCTCTCAAGGGCATACTTTTCACCTCTGGCTCCTGGAGACGCTAAGAGCCAGCTCTTATACTCAATTCCAAGGGTGAGGGTTTAATAGCATCTCAGTCATACAGTGTAGTCACTCATTAGAGCCTATTCCCCACCATCAGCCCAGAGAGTAGGCTGTTTTCTTTCAAGATCACACTTCGGAAATGCTCTCTGATGAGGGAAATGAAAGCAAATCAGCAGATCATGGTACTGGCCATCCCATGGCCCTCTTTCTCTCAGTATGACTAATTCTGTCACCAGCCAGATAATTTTCAGTTTCATGAAAGTCTGTCTGTGTATCAGGAATGCCAGTGGTTCTACATTTTACTCACTCACTCTCTTGGTAAGATGCTGTGGGCAATTATGCAGTAATCCCAAGATGAATTTAAATTGAATCCCTGACCCATCTGAGCTTCAGATCTCATGATGGGAATGCAATGATCACAGCAGACAACTGACACACACAAATACCCTCTTTTTAGCATATAAAGGGAGAAGGCCATGGCACCCCACTCCAGTACTCTTGCCTGGAAAATCCCATGGACGGAGGAGCCTGGTAGGCTGCAGTCCACGGGGTCACTAAGAGTAGGACACGACTGAGCGACTTCACTTTCACTTTTCACTTTCATGCATTGGAGGAGGAAATGGCAACCCACTCCAGTGTTCTTGCCTAGAGAATCCCAGGAACGGCGGGGCCTGGTGGGCTGCCATCTATGGGGTCGCACAGAGTCGGACATGACTGAAGAGACTTAGCAGCAGCAGCATATAAAAATCTTCAAAAGGCATGGGCAATTCTTTAAGCTTCAAATGAATTAACCTACCCTAGTCTCATATTATCAGAACTTTTAAAGAAGGCAGGAAACAAATACACACAATTAAAAGTTCCTTGCTTACCTACCTCTGAAATCACAGTCCCTAACATTTGGTTTCAGACACTCCAGTACTGATGGTGCTATAAAGCTTCCTTCAGAATTCTCAATAGGGTTTTCCTTATAGTAAGATCCCTGGGAGAGAGTTCAAAAAGACTTCACCTAACATGTATCAACTTTTGCTCTAGAGGGAAGAGTTCAAAGGTACAAGGTGCTTATAAAACTCTGCTCTGCTTTTAGCTGGAATAGTAGAGTCAGTTGTAAAATAAAATTTTCACTGGAGATAAAATGAGGATAAAATAGTTAAGCCAGTAAAGAAAAGAACAAATGAAAGCACATATAATTTTTAACAGATTTACTGAGATAATTTACAGGCCATGAAATTCATTCCCTTTAAGTGTATAATTCGCTATAATTCACTAATAGGTAGTAAATTTATAAGGTTGTGCAACCATGATCACAAGCCAATTACAGAATATTTCCATCGCCCCCCAAATATCCCTAGTGCTGATCTGTAGTCATTCCCTGTTCCCGCTCCCATGCCAGGCAAGCATGAATCTGCTTTCTTTCACCACAGATTTACTTTTTGACATTCACATAAATGGAATTATATTGTGTGTAGTTATTTGCATCTGGCTTCTTTCACTTAGCACAGGAGTCAGCAAAGTACCTGCTGTCTGTTTTTGTAAATAAACCTTTATTAGAACACAGTCATATTTAGTCATTTACATATTGTCTGTTGCTGCTTAGTACTACAAAAGCAGAGTTGGGACAATGCCACAGAGACTATATGGTCCACTAGCCTAAAATATTCACTATCTGACCTTTAAAGAAACATTGCTGACCCTGACTTAACATGATATTTCTGAGGTCTACCATGTTGTGATACTGAATTTTGATATTCAGTTTCAGAGTAATCCAAGTCTATGCCCTGACCAATAATGCTGAAGAAGCTGAAGTTGAATGGTTCAATGAAGACCTATAAGACCTTCCAGAACTAACACTCAAAAAAGATGTCCTTTTCATTACAGGGACTGGAATACAAAAGTGGGAAGTCAAGAAATACCTGGAGTAACAGGCAAATTTGGCCTTGGAATACAGAATGAAGCAGAGCAAAGGCTAACAGAGTTTTTCCAGAGAATGCACTGGTCATAGCAAACACCCTCATCCAACAACACAAGAGAAGACTCTACACATGGACATCACCAGATGGTCAATAATGAAATTAGATTGATTATATTCTTTGCAGTGGAAGATGGAGAAGCTCGATACAGTCAGCAAAAACAAGACCAGGAGCTAACTGTGGCTCAGATCATGAACTCCTTATTGCCAAATTCAGACTTAAATTGAAGAAAGTACAGAAAACCACTAGACCATTCAGGTAAAACCTAAATCAAATCCCTTACGACTATACAGTGCAAGTGACAAATAGATTCTAGGGATTAGATCTGATAGACGGAGTGCTTGAAGAACTATGGATGGAGGTTCATGACACTGTACAGGAGGCAGTGATCAAGAGAATCTCCAAGAAAAAGAAATGCAAAAAGGCAAAATGGTTGTCTGAAGAGGCCTTACAAATAGCTATGAAGAGAAGCGAAGGGCAAAGGAGAAAAGGAAAAATATACCCATTTGAATGCAGAGTTCAAAAAAATAGCAAGGAGAGATAAGAAAGCCTTCCTCAGTGATCAGTGCAAAGAAATAGAGGAAAACAATAGAATGGGAAAGACTAGAAATCTCTTAAAAAAAATTAGAGATACCAAGGGAGCTTTCTGTGCAAAGATGGGCACAATAAAGGACAGAAACAGTATGGACCTAACAGAAGCAGAAGATATTAAGAAGAGGTGGCAAGAATACATAGAAGAACTATATAAAAAAGATCTTCACGACTCAGATAATCACAATGGTGTGATCACTGACCTAGAGCCAGACATCCTGGAATGTGAAGTCAAGTGGGCCCTAGGAAGCATCACTAGGAACAAAGCTAGCAGAGGTGATAGAATTCCAGTTGAGCTATTTCAAATCCTAAAAGATGATGCTGTGAAAGTGCTGCACTCAATAGGCCAGCACATTTGGAAAACTCAGCAGTAGCCACAGGACTGGAAAAGGTCAGTTTTCATTCCAATCCCAAAGAAAGGCAATGCCAAAGAATGCTCAAACTACCACACAATTGCACTCATCTCTCACAGCTAGCAAAGTAATGCTCAAAAATTTTCAAGCCAGGCTTCAACAATACATGAACTGTGAACTTCCAGATGTTCAAGTTGGATTTAGAAAAGGCAGAGGAACCAGAGATCAAATGCCAACATCTGTTGGATCATCAAAAAGCAAGGGAGTTCCAGAAAAACCTCTACTTCTGCTTTATTGACTATGCCAAAGCCTTTGACTGTGTGGATCACAATAAACTGTGGAAAATTCTGAAAGAGATGGGAATACCAGACCACCTCATCTGCCTCCTGAGAAACCTGTATGCAGGTCAAGAAGCAACAGTTAGAACTGGATATGGAACAACAGACTGGTTCCAAATAGGAAAAAGAGTACGTCAAGGCTGTATATTGTCACCCTGCTTATTTAACTTATATGCAGAGTATATCATGAGAAACGCTGGACTGGATGAAGTACAAACTGCAATCAAGATTGCTGGGAGAAATATCAATAACCTCAGATATGCAGATGACATTTATGGCAGAAAGTAAAGAGGAACTAAAGAGCCTATTGATGAAAGTGAAATAGGGGAGTGAAAAATTTGGCTTAAAACTCAACATTCAGAAAACTAAGGTCATGGCATCCAGTCCGATCACTTCATGGCAAATAGATGGGGAAACAGCGGAAACAGTGGCAGACTTTACTTTTTTAGGCTCCAAAATCACTGCAGATGGTACTTGCAGCCATGAAATTAAAAGATGCTTGCTCCTTGGAAGAAAAGTTATAACCAACCTAGACAGCATATTAAAAAGCAGAGACATTACTTTGCCAACAAAGGTCCATCTAATCAAAGCTATGGTATTTCCAGTAGTCATGTATGAATGTACATGGACTATAAAGGTGGACTATGAAGAAAGCTGAGCACCGAAGAATTGATGCTTTTGAATTATGGTGTTGGAGAAGACTCTTCAGAGTCCCTTGGACTGCAAGGAGATCCAACCAGTCCATCCTAAAGGAAATCAGTCCTGAATATTCATTGGAAGGACTGATGCTGAAGCTGAAACTCCAATACTTGGGCCACCTGATGTGAAGAGCTGACTCATTTGAAAAGACCCTGACGCTGGGAAAGATTGAAGGCAGGAGAAGAAGGGGACACAGAGGATGAGATGGTTGGATGGCATTACCAACTCAACGGACATGAGTTTGAGTAAACTCTGGGAGTTGGTGATGGACGGGGAGGCCTGGCATGCTGCAGTCCATGAGGTCGCAAAGAGTTGGACACGACTGAGCAACTGAACTAACTGTCTGAGCTACTGAACTGAACTGATCCATGCTGTGTGGCACCAGCAGTAAAGAACCTGTCTGCCGAAGTAAGAGATGCGGGTTTGATCCCTGGATTGGGAAGATTCCCTGGGGGAGGGCACGGCAACCCACTCCAAGATTCTTGCCTGGATAATCCCGTGGACAGAGGAGCCTGGCGTGCTACAGTCCATAGGGTTGCAAAGAGTCGGACACGATTGAAGTGACTTAACACGCGTGCATACATGTTGTAACATGTATCAATCAATCATTCTTTTATCTTGTGGAATAATATTCTATTGTATGAAAATATCACATCTGTTTATCCATTCACTTGTTGATGGACATTTGGTCTGTTTCTAATTTGGGGCTATTATGAATAATGCTACTATAAATATTCCTGTACAAGTCTTTGTGTGAATATATGGCTTCATCTCTCTTGTGTAGATGCCTAGTGCATGCATGCATAAATGCTCAGTCACTCAGTTGTGTCTGACTCTTTGCAACACTATGGACTGTCCCTCCAGACTCCTCTGTCCATGGGATTATCTAAGCAAGAACATTGGAGTGAGTTGCCATTTTCTCCTCCAGGATCTCCAACCCAAATTGCTGGATCATAAGATAAACTTACGACATTAAACATTTTAAGAGACTGGCAAACTGTTTTCCAAAGTAGTTGGTCTATTTTACTTTTCCATCAGCAATATTTCTCCACATTCTCATTGCTGCTCATCTGGTTTTTTTTTTTTTTGGTCAATTTTATTATAGATATTCTGATGGGTATTAAGTAGTATCACATTGAGATTTTAATTTGTATTTTCCCTAATGACTAATCAGCATCTTTTCATGTGCTTTTTAGCCATTTCTTGATTTTCTTTGGTGAGCTATCTATTCAAATCTTCTACCCACTTTTACTTAAGCAGTTTGTCATCTTCTTATTCTTGAGTTCCTTATATATTCTGGATAGAGGCTCTTTATCAAATATATGATTTGCAAATATTTCTTCCCATTTCTCTACAAGTTGTCTTTTTTGCTTTCTTGATGGTGTCTTCTGAAGTACAAAGCTTTCAATTTTTATGAAGTCTAATTTATTAATTTTTTCACTTATCAATCTTGAATTTGATGCTGTACCTGAAAACTCTTTGCCCAACCCAAAGCACTAAGACTTTTTCCTATACTTCTTACTAAAGTTCATAATTTTAGCCTTCACAGAAGGATTAAGTTAATCTTTTTGCTTGTAGCCAACAATTGCTCCAACACCATTTGGTGAAAAAGACTATCTTTTCTCCCATTGAATTGCTTTGGTACTTTTATTTAGAAAGAAAAAAATCATTGCACCATAAATTTGAGGACTTAATTCTAGACTCCTATTTCCATTTCATTGAAGTATATGACTATTCTTACACCATTACCCTAGCTTCTTGCAAACTGTAGTTTTCTATTAAGTGTTGAAATCAGGATAAAGAAGCTTTCCAATTGAGTTCTTATTTTTCAAAATTGTCTTTGCTATTCTGAGTCCTTTTTCCATATAAATTTTAGCACCCTATAAAAATAAAATAAAAATGAAAGCAAAAATAAATATACATTAAAAGCTATGAATTTAGGATCAGCTTGTCAATTTCTGGAAACAAACCTGTTGGTTTGATATGAATTGTGCTTAATATATTATAGATCAGTTTTGGGAAAACAACCTTCTAGTCAGTGAGCTTCGAACCTCTCCATCAATTTCTCTCAGTATTTTTCTGGACATTATAGTACAGAAGTCTTTCACTTCTTTTATTAAATTTATTCCTAAGTATTTAATTCCTTTTGATGCTTTGTGAATAGAATTGTTTTCTTAATTTCATTAAGTTCATGGTTAGTATACAACATACAATTGACTTTTACATATTGATCTTATATTCTGCAACCTTGCTTGTTTATCAGTTCTAGTAGATTTTCTCTGAGAATTTATTATAGTTTTCTACATATAAGATCATGTCATCTGTGAATAATGACAGTTTTACCTCCTTCCTTTCTTCCAATCAGGATGCCTTTATATTATCTTCCGCCCCTCTCCTCCACCAACCTCAGGAAAAATACTTGAGTGCAGATCTGAATAGAAATGGCCAGATATCCTTCAAATTGTTCTTGATATTAGCAGGAAAGCATTCAGTCTTTCACCATTAAGTAAGATGTGAACTGTACATTTTCCATAGATGACTTTTATCAGACTAAGGAATTGCCTTTCTTAGTTGGATCATATGAAATGTTTTCTCTGTTTCTGTAAAGATAATCAAATGACTTTTACCCTTTATTATATTTATATGATATATTATATAATTGATTTTCTGATAAGCCAATTTCCCATTCCTGAGATAAAATGTATTTGTGCGTGATGTTTAATACTTTTCATAAGCTGTTGGATATAGTTTGCTAACATTTTACAGAGAATTTGTGCATTTTATGTTCATAAAGGCTATTTCTCTACAGTTTTCTTTTCTTCTTATGTCTTTCTCTGGTTTTGGTATCATGGTAATACTGGCTTCATAAAATGAGTTCAAAAGTGTTTTCTCCTCTATGTCTTAGAAGATTCTGTGATGCACTGACATTATTTATTCTTTATATGTTTGGTAGAAACCTCAGAACCCATCTATCTAGGTCTGGGATTTTCTTTTGAGGAATATTTTAAATTAATAATTCAATTTTTTCATCTGTAGTAGATAAAGCCAGCTTATTTCTGAATCTGACAACTCTGTGGTGGGAAGGGAATTATATACCACCAAAAAGCCTACCTATCTATAGTCGAACAGAAAAAGAATAACTTACTATGGATATCCTTTCCTCTTTTTTAGGTATGATAAGTCATTTCATACATTTCCAAAAAGAGTACTGAGAATTTTAGTGACACCTTCAAATTACTGGTGACTTCCCTGGTGGCTCAGATGGTAATGTGTCTGCCTACAATGTGGGAGACATGGGTTTGATCCCTGTGTCGGGAAGATCCCCTGGAGAAGGAAATGGCAACCCACTCTAGCATTCTTGCCTGGAAAATCCCACGGACAGAGGAGCCAAGTAGGTTACAGTCCATGGGGTCACAAAGAGTAGGACACGACTAAGCGACTTCACTTTCACTTTTCACTTTCAAATTGATAGCAATAACTTTCCAAAGGCTGAGTTTAGTACCTATAATCTTTATTTGAATTTGAACAAAATACCTCTTCATTTCATAGATTTAGTACTGCTTCTCAAGATCCTTCTAACTACAAAAAAATCCAGTGTTCCCAATATTTCAACATAAATGAATCTAGTGTTATAGTCATTACGCATGAAAATTAACAGGACTGAAAGCTATCATAAACTGACCTGAACCACAATGGGAACTATTCTGGAGCATGTACATGACCACAGTACCAGCATGGCTGAGTCCAACCCTGGATATGATCCCACAGTACCTACGAAAATCATCCATGGGAATGTCAGTTTCAGCAGCTGGACCTGTGATTGGCAGGGCTGGGGCAGTGTCAGGGGAAGTCTCAAGGAGCCCTTATCTAAGAAAATACCAGAGCTGACCATAGTAGGTGAAATAAAGCTATTCGGTCATATTGGAGATATTCCTCTTGATCCCAGACTTCCTGTCTTTCTGCTCTCAGATTCTCTCTGTCTGACAGAATCATCTCTTTATAGCACAGGACAACCAAGCAGAAGGAAGGTGCCAATAAGCTTGAAGCACCAGGAAATGCAGCTTCATTCATTTGCCATCCTGCACCCATACCTCAAATTTGACTTCATGGAGCCCTTTCTTTCTGATTATCACTGTGTTGGGAAAAAAATGAGTTAATTCTCAAAGTTCCAGTAAATTAAACACAATTATTCTTTTTTTTAATGGTGAGGAAACCGATGCCCCAAGGAGCTAGTAAGTAACATAACCTGGAGTTTGAGGCTAACACAACAGGCAATCTGTGCACCGGCCCCTTGAAACCCTGACAAGTACAGACAGTGCACAGAAGCAAACACCATGTCAGAGGACCTCGCCTTTAATAACGGCAACACTGCTCAAGATTTGTTTGCTAGGATGTGTGACACTTTCAGGATAGAAGGTTGCAAATGTAATTTCCGTTAGTAAGATACCAGTTCCCTATGGACTGAAACTCAGTTTCCCTTGGACTCTATCCAGAATGGAGCCTGGACAACATCTTCAGACTCGCTGTGCAGCCAGGGATTAGCCTCAAGCCCAGTGGTCCCCAACCTTTTTGGCACCAGGACCAGTTTCATGGAAGACAATTTTTCCATGGATGAGGGAGTTGGGTGTGTGGTTCAGGCAGCGATGTGAGCAATGGGGAGTGATGTGGGATGGCAGATAAAGCTTCACTCACTAGCTCGACAGCTGCTCATCTCCAGCTATGTGGCCCCGTTCCTAACTGGTCCACAGCCCAGGGGGTGGGGACACCTGCTCAAGTCCTTTCCTAAAAGATGGGAGGCATAAATAAATAAGCTCAGGGGACATCTCTCTAGGGTTGCGGGGGGCCAGACAAACTCATTTGGGAAATGTGTTATTCCCTTCTCTTTGGTTCTCCCCACTTAGATTTCTTGCTGACACCTAACACTTAGCTAATTGTGAACTGAGATCATTATATTGTTAACTCCGTTTTTCAGGCCTTGGACTTGCAACTTAACCGTTTGCATGGCTTCTCTCTTTTTCACTGGGTACTATGTATCAAAAATGTCTATACTAATATTTCTCAGACTCCTCCCCCTTCTGGAACCATCCAGTGCAAATCCTAAGCACCATCTACTATTACTACTATAAAAACATGCTGGTGAGTTGCTCACCTCTTCTCTCCCCAGTTATCTGTCATAATACACAAGAGTCAGCTGAATGAATACCATTATACAGCATAGATTTACTTTACAAACTTATCTCTAAGCCTCTTGATTTTGCCCAGAAACTATACTCCTTTTATCAGATGACTATGGGAGGACACACAATTAATACTCTTTTGCAGTTATTTTACTAATTCTTGCCCATGTAAAAGTAGTCAGTAGGGGGCACGGTATCCACGTATGTGTTCGTGTGTGTATGTATGCTCATACATGCACACACGTAAGTGAAGCAGGAAGAGACAATGAATGGGCAACAGAAGAATGCATTCATTTCAATGCAATTCTGCTTGTCATGATGACAGGGGCTGGAGATCTAATGGTAAACACAACAGTGCCTGTTCTCAAGAAGCTTATAAATTATGTAGAAGAAACTGCCAATAATAACAGCAGGAAATATTCAATGAGTGCTTAGCTGGTTCCAGATGCTAAGAACTGCATGGGAATCATCTAACCCTCGTGACAACTCTATGAGGGAGGTACAATCATTACTCTCACTTTTCTCAAAGATGAGAAAACTCAAACTTAAGAGATTCTGCCCGAGATCACACAGCTTAGGCAAGTGGCAGAACTCAGATACAAGAGGCTTGCTGCTGTGCTGCTGCTGCTAAGTCGCTTCAGTTGTGTCCAACTCTGTGCGACCCCAGAGACGGCAGCCCACCAGGCTCCCCCGTCCCTGGGATTCTCCAGGCAAGAACACTGGAGTGGGTTGCCATTTCCTTCTCCAATGCATGAAAGTGAGAAGTGAAAGTGAAGTCGCTCAGTCGTGTCCGACTCTTAGCGACCCCATGGACTGCAGCCTACCAGGCTCCTCCGTCCATGGGATTTTCCAGGCAAGAGTACTGGAGTGGGGTGCCATTGCCTTCTCCATACAAGAGGCTTATTTGACACCAAAATCCACTCTCTTAACCACTTTCAATGCTGACTCCTTGGAGAGTCATTCACACTGCTCTCACCGACACTGCATTTGCACTAAGGCCCTCATGGCCCCTGTTCACTGAATAACTTCTTTTCCCATGGCCAGATCACCAGGAACCAGCACTCAGAGACAGCTTCTCCAGCAAGTGTTGTTCTCAGGACAGGGCATGCAGCCTTCCCCTACCCTTGACGTAGTAAGAACGGAAGTGTGAAATCCTCCGGCCTGAGTGTGAATTCCCACCAAGAGGGCAAGAGGGCCTCTTCACTGCATCCTCCACCCACCCGACAGTTCCCAGTGAGACCAGACACCCTGAGTCCACCAATGATCCCAACTGAACTGTTTTCCACAGTAAACAGCCTGAGTGCTTTCCAAACCCAGACTGGAATTCCATTAAAGATGCCAGGCAATACTTAAAGCCATTAAATGGTATGTCTTAAATGGGTGAGTTTACAGTATATAAAATATATCTCCATGAAGCTATTAAAAAATTTGAAAATGACAGGGTAGCCCATCTTTGAAAATGAAAGGCTTCTGAGTCACCATCAAAGGTCGTTGAATGGCAGAATATTTCAAGGAAATGGGTGGTGAGTGGATTTTAAAATGATAAAGTAAATAAGTAAAATCTGGTTGTGAGTTCGGGTTTCCTTCTACTTGGCATGATATCTATCTGAAGAAATGCTTAAGAAAGCAAAGAAATACATTCTAAGCCCTAACAACTGACTTTCTGTGTATCAATCAGTATACAAGCACCCTCCTCAGGAATGTTTTGGTGGCAGACCCTGAGCTCTGCTGAGAAATTAGGCACAAACTATTAAATGAGGAATAAAAGCAACCCCTAAAAAGAAAAGGCAATCCTTGAAACTTCCTTATGTATAGGAAGTGACTGAATCTGAGACGGAAGGAAGCTGAGACTCATATTTGAAGATGGTTAATAATTAAAAGGCAATGGCACCCCACTCCAGGACTCTTGCCTGGAAAATCCCATGGACGGAGGAACCTGGTAGGCTGCAGTCCATGGGGTCGCTAAGAGTTGGACACGACTGAGCGACTTCACTTTCACTTTTCACTTTCCTGCACTGGAGGAGGAAATGGCAACCCACTCCAGTGTTCTTGCCTGGAGAATCCCAGGGACGGGGGAGCCTGGTGGGCTGCCGTCTATGGGGTCACACAGAGTTGGACAGGACTGAAGCGACTTAGCAGCAGCAGCAGCAATAATTAAAAGGGCTTCCCAGGTGGCGCTAGTGGTAAAGAACTCCCCTGCCAATGCAGGAGACTTGGGTTCAATCCTGGGCCTAGAAGATCCCCTGTAGCAGGGCACGGCAACCCACTCCAGCATTCTTGCCTGGAGAATCCCATGGACGGAGGAGCCTCGTGGGCTACGGTCCATAGGGTTGCAAAGAGTCGGACACGACTGAAGCAACAGAGCACACACGTACATACAATAATTAACATTATTAGGGGACTTCCCTGGTGGTCTGGTGGTTAAGAATCTGCCTTGCAATACAGGGGACGTGGTTATGGTCCCTGGTCGGAAAACCAAGATTCCACATACTGTGGAGCAGCTAAGCCCATGCATCACAACTAAGGCCCCATGCAACCAAATAAATATTAAAAAAAATAAACTCATTAAAGACCAATTAAGTGGATACGAACTAACGAGCTTCCTAGTGGCTCAGTTGGTAAAGAATCTGCCTGCAATGCAGAAGACCTGGGTTTGATCCCTGGGTTGGAAAGATCCCCTGGAGGAGGGCATGGCAACCACTCCAGTATTCTTGCCTGGAGAATCCCCATGGAAAGAGGAGCCTGGCGGTTTACAGTCCATAGGGTCACAAAGAGTCAGATATGACTAAGCGACCAAGCAGAACTAATGGTTCAACCATCCCTTGACATTTAAGAGGTGGCTCAAAATGCCACTTTACAAAAGTAACCTGGTTTAATGGAATAAGCCTTGGACCAGGAGTCCAGAGACTTGGACTCAGGGCCCATTCTGCAATTTGTTAACTGCCTGTAAGTTGCTTCACCTCCCTACGCCTGGTTCTTTACATATTAGAAGAGGAAGATAATATCCACTTTCCAACCTTGTTGTGATGGACACCCACGCTGTTACTCATAAAAGGACTTTGAAATTGTAAGGCAGTATACAAATGTGAGGTGCAGGATTAGGTCTTCACAAACCCAAACTTCTAGGATAGGAAAAAAGGAATGAGAACATCACTTATGAATCTGTAACACTGCAGTGAGCAAGGTAAGTAGGATGGAGGCAAGAAACTCTAGCCTTTGTAAGACTGTTAGCTTTCGTGCCTGCCTCTAAAGGGGTCTGGCTCGTTTTCCGCATAATCCACACGGATCAAGAGAACTAACTCTGGTAGTGTAACATTATTTGCCAGATGGAGCTTTATCCTGACTAAGATGCTCTACTGTTTCGAATTAATTCTGAATTATGTACAGGATCTTGAAAATTAGAAGCAATGCCAAAGAAAAGTCTGTAAAGAGGAGGAGGATTATAGGCAGGTAACATCTGCATTGCTGCCACTCAAATGTAACACATGATTAAACATTGAACCTAATGGACAGAGAAGCCTGGCAGACTACAGTCCACAGAGTCACAAAGAGTCTGACATGACTTAGCAACTAAACAACAACAATAATAACACTCAGAGTCTTCACAGCCGGGGATTCAATAACATCTGAAAAAGGAGCTGTTTGCCACAAACATGACTATTTGTTATATTTATTGGAAAAAAAAAACCAGACACACACACAAAAACATATCTGGATACTACTATTTAACTCTACTTCAACAAGTCTATTTCCGGTTTTCTGCAGGTTTAGGGCTTCTGATTTTTGAAGACACTGAAATATACTTTGTATAAGACTTTCATCACTTCTCATTCTGATGTACATGTGGATATCCTGGTAATATTAATTTACTCGAGTGTGACAGACACTGCCTCCACTTAATGTAAAAATAACTAAACTCCTAAGACTATAACACACATCAGAAAGTATGGGGCCACACAGATAACATGAAGATCCAGAGGAAAATGTCTCAAAGTTAAAAATAAACCAAAAAAAAAGCTCCAAAAAGCTCCACTATTTTCAAAAAACTAACTGGAAGAGTGTATGAAATGCTTCGAAACCATAGTAACCTTTTCTTTCAGGGTTACGCACTGAAGGCTTGTTATTTTGCTAATGTGATATTTTCTCTTGGTTTTCAGTCCAGAATTTAACAACATGGCCAATAATTACACTGATTATCAGTAACCTGGAGTTTACATCTTGATCATTTGAAATTTACTGTATGCCTCTTCATCTAATCTCTTTACTGGATTTATCAGTTCTTAGAGAGCAGAGGCAATGCCTATTATTTCATTTTTATCTTTCCACAATGCCTGGTATAGCATAGTGTGCACACGGAAAGACTGATACAACTAATTGAAAATTAAACAAAATCAAATAAACTTGTTCGTCTTTTAATCCAAAGAGTGGAAAAGAATAATGTTTTTAATCCCAGCAGAGACTTCTGAATTTCCATACCAACCTCTCTGATGAACGATTGGACTTAGACCTTAAAAATCCAAAGCAGCTATTTCTAGGAGTCTTTCCAACAGAGCCAGGTAGGTAGTAAGGTCAGTGGCAGCTAAACTTCCCACCCCTTCCTACTCTCCCAAAGTTCTCTGGAATCCCTATGCCACTCTAGCCCCTCCCCTAATGTCACTGGGCCAGTTTCTAGTCACAACACTTCAAGAGCCAAGTTTTCATTCCCAGAACCACAAAGTCAGTGTTTAGAGAATACAAACCACCTACCAATAAGGAATTCACTAGAGCTTTGTCTTAGACTTCTAAATGCCCCATAGTTCCAAGAAACCATCTTCTCTGCAAAAGGGCCTTAAATCCCAACCCCCTGGGTAGCTGAGATGCTAAGGTAAGTGTACTGTGTCACACAGGCCAGCTTCAATTTCATCTTAAAATGATAATTACAATTTTACATTCGGCATTCCAGACAGACAAGAGCTACACAGGGAGGCTCCTCTCAGTTTGCAGTAGACAGTAGAGCCATTAAGTTCCTTCCTATTGCTAAGCAACAGTTGTGTTCAAATCAAACTGCTCTCAAACAGAAAAATCAGTCTATTCAATTCAGAGCACTAGAGGTGAAGCAAGTAGAGAAAGACTGTTTAGAGACCATGAAATACAGGGTAGATTTAAACTACATGTTAATTCTAGATATATTCTCTCCAGTTCAAAATATTTTTAGGGAATAAGTGCAGGGTTGTCTGTCCTACAGGAATGGCCCCGGCATGCTTCTCTTTCTAATATGAAAATATTCTCCCTAAACTCAATTGGATTATGAATATTTTTGCCAAGGTTTACTGGCTACCAAGATACCACCTGTAGTGGCTATCTATTGCTACACAACAAAACACCCTAAAATTTATGGACTGAAAATAACAAACATTTATTATTATACAGTATCTTTAGAATGAGATTTTGGAAGTGGCTTAGGCTCAGGGTATCTCATGAAGTTACAAGCCATATATCCACCAGGGCTGCAGTCATCCAAAGTCTCAGCTGCGGCTGGAGGAGTCACATCCAAGCTCATGCACGAGGCTCTGGGCAGGGGACCACTTTCTAGTTTCCTTTTGGTTTCATGGGCCTCTCCTCATGATATGGAAGCTTGTTTCCCCCAAAACAAGTGATCCGAGAGAGAGACTGACCAAGACAGAGGCCATTATGCCCTCTGATGACCTAGGCTCCGAGTCACACAATTACTTCTGCTTAATTTTATTTGCTAGAATCAAGTTACAAAGTCCTGCTCCCACAAAAATAAAGAGAAATTAAGCTTCGTCTCTTGAAGGAGTATGAATCTGTGGACATCTTTTTAAAACCACCAGACCACCCACCAGAAACATTCATATCCTTCTCCAAACAACATGGCGGGGATTGGTAATGGAACTCATGGGTCCTCTTTTCATTAGCCTGATGATATGATCCAAATCTGCCACCTACTACCTATGTGACCTTAGGTAACTTACTTAACTCTCTGTATCTTAATTTTCTATACTGGAAAAGTAGTATAATAATAGTAACTACTTCACATATCAGTTAACATACGTAAAGCTTAGGACAGTGCTTGGTATATAGTATATCCTATGAATTATGTAATTTGATTGTTGCTGTGATTCTGGTGTTGACAATACATACATTCCACTCGATTTGCATACAGAAATGCCCAACAGGGCAGCAAAGGATAGAGGTTTGAAAGATGTGGGTACAACTTTGAGAGATCTTCTACAAAAATTATCCACAATTATGATGTATTCACGAGATAAAACAGGTTAATTACATGTTATTAAGATGATGCTGTGAAAGTGCTGTACTCAATATGCCAGCAAATTTGGAAAACTCAGCAGTGGCCACAGGACTGGAAAAGGTCAGTTTTCATTCCAATCCCAAAGAAAGGCAATGCCAAAGAATGCTCAAACTACCGCACAATTGCACTCATCTCACACGCTGGTAAAGTAATGCTCAAAATGCTCCAAGCCAGGCTTCAGCAATATGTGAACCGTGAACTTCCTGATGTTCAAGTTGGTTTTAGAAAAGGCAGAGGAACCAGAGATAAAATTGCCAACATCCGCTGGATCATCAAAAAAGCAAGAGAGTTCCAGAAAAACATCTATTTCTGCTTTATTGACTATGCCAAAGCCTTTGATTGTGTGGATCACAATAAACTGTGGAAAATTCTGAAAGAGATGGGAATACCAGACCACCTGACCTGCCTCTTGAGAAACATATATGCAGGTCAGGAAACAACAGTTAGGACTGGACATGGAACAACAGACTGGTTCCAAATAGGAAAAGGAGTACGTCAAGGCTGTATGTTGTCACCCTACTTATTTAACTTATATGCAGAGTATATCATGAGAAACTCTGGACTGGAAGAAGCACAAGCTGGAATCAAGATTGCTGGGAGAAATATCAATAACCTCAGATATGCAGATGACACCACCCGTATGGCAGAAAGTGAAGAGGAACTAAAAAGCCTCTTGATGAAAGTGAAAGTGGAGAGTGAAAAAGTTGGCTTAAAGCTCAACATTCAGAAAATGAAGATCATGGCATTTGGTCCCATCATTTCATGGGAAATAGATGGGGAAACAGTGGAAACAGTGTTAGATTTTATTTTGGGAGGCTCCAAAATCACTGCAGATGGTGATTGCAGTCATGAAATTAAAAGACACTTACTCCTTGGAAGAAAAGTTATGACCAACCTAGATAGCATATTGAAAAGCAGAGCCATTACTTTGCCAATAAAGGTCTGTCTAGTCAAGGCTATGGTTTTTCCAGCGGTCATGTATGGATGCGAGATTTGGATTGTGAAGAAAGCTGAGCACTGAAGAATTGATGCTTTTGAACTGTGGTGTTGGAGAAGACTCTTGAGAGTCCCTTGGACTGCAAGGAGATTCAACCAGTCCATTCTGAAGGAGATCAGCCCTGGGTGTACTTTGGAAGGAATAATGCTAAAGCTGAAACTCCAGTACTTTGGCCACCTCATGTGAAGAGTTGACCCATTGGAAAAGACTCTGATGCTGGGCGGGATTGGGGGCAGGAGGAGAAGGGGACGACAGAGGATGAGATGGCTGGAGGGCATCACCGACTCGATGAACATGAGTTTGAGTGAACTCCAGGAGATGGTGATGGACAGGGAGGCCTGGCGTGCTGCGAATCATGGGGTCACAAAGAGTCGGACGTGACTGAGCAACTAAACTGAACTGAACTGAAGTTGCCTCTTCAGGTCTTCCTAGCACTTGTGAAGCCACAGGCCACATAAATGCCAGTAAGACAAAAGCCTATATTCTGTGCATTTCTTATAAGTTTACTCACTAAATAGCTAAACGATTCAGAGCCGCATGTTCTCACAAATCTTGAAAAGAAAAAATAGACAGTGGGGTACACGTGTAACATTAATGTACTGAATAATTCATGGTAATCAATATCTTGTTGTTTACTCGAGAAGTCATGTCTGACTCAACTCTTTGTAACCCCATGGACTATAGCCCACCAGGCTCCTCTGTTCATGAGATTTCCCAGGCAAGAATACTGGCGTGGGTTGCCATTTCCTTCTCCAGGGGATCTTTCTGACCCAGGGATTGAAACCTCATCTCCTGCATTGCAGGTGGATTCTTTACCACTGAGATACTTGGGAAGCCCGATCAGTATCTTACTGCAGATTTAATCAAATTCTCAATACCAAGATAAATACCTCGTCTGACCAGTTTATATCATTGTATTAAGACTCAGTTTCTGCAATCCTATGAAAGAAATCACAGGTCCCTCAGTGTTGCTAGCCAAGTAAGACTCTACCCACAGATGACTAATTTTATCCATGCTTATCTCTCTGGAGTTATCAGGCTGCTGTATCTGTCAGGTGAATGCCAGGTGGACACAGAGGTGGAAAGAAGATGGAAAGAAATGGATATGCTGCAGACGAAGACAGGATCTTCGTCACTCAAGTTTCCCAAGATCTTGTTTTGCAGTAAATGTGAAATCAGAGGCAATAACAGGGCAGCAGTGTGGTAGGAACAGATCTGAGCCTCATTCTCAGGCACCGTGAGAACGTGAGCCAAGCCCTCCATCACTCTCGAGTCTCACACTTATTTCAAAACTATAAAATAAGAAAGACAGTCCCCGAATCCCCTCCGTGGTGCAAGGGTGACAATGAGATAATATTACACCGTGGAAGCAAAAGTCGTCAAGCCACAGTGGACAAGAAGAGATGGACTTCCTATAAAATAGCCCGACCAAAGAAATAAGAAATCGTTTTAGGGAAGGAGGACTGGGGAGGTTCGGGAGTCCACTGCTACTATTCAGGTATGTCTCAGGAGCTCTTATCTGGATCAACCCACAACTCCCCTGTGAATGATTCCAGTACATCTGAGGCCACATACTGGCGGCTCATAGCCGTACGTGGTCCACAGAAGGATTCTGCTTGGCCTGGATAGTAGTTTTTAAAGTGTATGAATTCACTTCCCACTTACAAATAGGATTTTTCATACAAACATCCAGATTTCTGGGTTTTCCTTAAAAAAAGAAAAGAATGAAAGAAAACAGCTGTGACAGCCCTAATCTGTCTCTGTCAAAATCAGAATGAGCTGAGCAGTAGCTGCCCCTTTTTCACACGATATCAGCTCTTCAACCCCGTCTTTCAGTTACCTGCCTGGCCCCGAAGTGGATGAAACTGTACTGCGGTCAAGCAGCAATTAAGCAATGTGAGCACATCAAAAAGTGAAAAGGCACAATCAACTGCTTTGTGTCTTGGCTGCGGAGAGACAGTCAGAGAGGAGAAAGATCTTCACAGAGTTCAGGAAAGGGCAGCACAAAGAAGGAGAACTTGGCAACACAACATGGTCAGGAAAAAGGGTGCTCGGGCCAGCTGGAACAAGGACCTGAGTCTGCTTGAAAGGCTTATCAAAAACACATGACGGGCAGAGGAGGCGCTCCGTGTGATCTGGCTTGCTGTGGGCATCCTGCCAGAAAGAGAATGCAATGGCCTCCTGACATGAGCATCCCTAGCTGTTCTGCAGGCTCATGCTAGTTCACAGGGATACATCAGGAGTCTGGGATTAGCAGATATGAACTACTATGTATAAAATAAACAGCAAGGTCCTACTATATAGCACAAGGGACTATATTCAATATCTTGCCTATAATGAAAAAGAATATGTATATTCACATTGCAGTACACTAGAAATTAGCACAGCATTGTAAACCAACTATACTTCCATAACAAAGAAAAAATTCTGACACACATGTAACTTCTCAGTTACAAAATTTTAATTCCAGTCTCTGTGTGCATGCATCTAAAAATAAGACTGGAATCCATGAGCCCAGAATATCTTTCCATTTCTTTGTGTCTCCTTCAAATTCAATAATGTCTTATGGTTTAACATTGTTAAAATGTCCATATTACCTAAAGCAATCTATGATTCAATGCAATTCCCATCAAAATCTCAACATTCTTTTTCACAAAAACAGGATGAAAATCTCAAAATTTGTATAGAACCACGCGTGTGCTGTGCATGCTACGTTGCTTTAGTCATATCTTTGTGACTCCATGGACTGAAGCCCACTAGGCTCCTCTGTCCATGGGATTCTCCCGGCAAAGATACTGGAGTGGGTTGCCACTTCCTCCTTCAGGGCATCTTCCTGACACAGGGATCAAACCTACGTCTCTTATGTCTCCTCCACTGGCAGGGGGGTTCTTTACCACTAGCATCACCTAGGAACCCTTATACAGAACCACAAAAGACCAAAAGCAATCCTGAGAAAAAAGAACAAATCTGGAGGTTTCACACACTCTGATTTCAAATTATACTTCAGGACTTCCCTGGTGGTCCAGTGGTTAGGAATTCACCTGCCAGTACAGGGGACACGGGTTCCATCCCTGGTCCAGGAAGATCCCACATGCCTTGGGGCATCTAAGACGATGTGCCACAGCTACTGAAGACCATATACCTAGAGCTCGCGGTCCACAGTCAGAGAAGCCAGCGCAACGAGAAGCCCCTGCTCATCAAAACTAGACAGAGCCCATGCCCAGCAATGAAAACTAACACACCCCAAAATAAACAAATAAAAAAGATATACTTCAGGTATACCTTGGAGATATTGCAGGCTCAGTTTCAGACCACAGCAAAAAATTGGATATTGCAATAAAGTAAGTCACGCAATCTTTCCAGTTTCCAGTGAATATAAAAGTTACATTGACATTATACTATAGTCTGTTAAATGTGCATTAGGTCTAAAAAAATAATGTACATACCTTAATTAAAAATACTTTATTGCTAAAAAGTGTTCTTGCCTGGAGAATCCCAGGGACAGAGGAGCCTAGTGGGCTGCCGTCTATGGGGTTGCACAGAGTCGGACACGACTGAAGTGACTAAGCAGCAAAAAGTGTTAACCATCATCTGAGCCTTCAGCAATTGATAATTCTTTTGCTGGTGGAGGGTCTTGCCTCAGTGTTGATGGCTGCTGACTGACCAGTTGCTGAA
Organism: Bos indicus x Bos taurus; assembly: GCF_003369695.1. NCBI lineage: Eukaryota > Metazoa > Chordata > Mammalia > Artiodactyla > Bovidae > Bos > Bos indicus x Bos taurus. Next base: position 29,505,462 of record NC_040082.1, read on the forward strand.
GGCTGTGGCAATTTCAAAAAATAAGACAACTATGAAGTTTGCCACATCAATTGACTCTTCCTTTCACCAACGATTTCGCTGTAGTATACAATGCTGTTTGATATTTTACTCCTAGCAGAGGTTCTTTCAAAACTGGAGTCAGTTCTCTCAAACCCTGCTGCTGCTTCATCAACTAAACTTATGTCATATTCTAAATCCTTTGTTGTCAAGACATTCAACAATCTTCCCAGCATCTTCGAAAAGCATAGATTCTCTCAAGAAACACTTTCTTTGCTCCTCTATAAGCAGTATCTCCTCATCTGTTCAAGTTTTATCATGAGATTGCAGCTAAGTCAGTCACATCTTTAGACTCCACTTCCAATTCTAGTTCTCTTGCTATTTCCAACCACATCTGCAGTGACTTCCTCCACCTGAAGTTTTGAATCCCTCACAGTCATCCACGAAGGTTAGAATCAACTTCTTCCAAATTCTTGATAATCTTGAGCTCTTCCCATGACTCATGAATGTTCTTAATTACATCTAGAAAGGTGAACACTTTACAGAAAGTTTTCAACTTACCCTTCCCAGATCCATCAGAAGAATCACTATGTATGGCAGCTATAGCCTCACAAAATGTAATTCTTAAATAATAGGACTTGAAAGTCAAAATGACTCCTTCCTCTACAGGCTGCAGAATGGATGCTGTGTTAGCAGGCGTGAAGACATGAACCTCGTTGTAGGTCTTCATCAGAGCTTTTGAGTGATCAGGTGCATTATCAATGAGCAGCATTATTTAGAGATGAATCTTTTTTTCTAAGCAATGGGCTTAAAATATTCAGTAAATCATGGTATAAATATATGTGCTATCATCCAGGCTCTGTTGTTCCATTTACAGATCACAGGCAAAGTAGATATAGCATAATTCTTAAGGGCCCTAGGGTTTTCAGAATGGTACATGAGCACTGGCTACCACTTCAAGTCACCAGCTGCATTAGTGCCTAACAAGAGTCAGCTTGTCCTTTGAAGCTTTGAAGCCAGGCACTGACTTCTCCTCCATGGCTATGAAAATCCTAGATGGCACCATATTCTAATAGAAGCCTGTTCCACTTGCATTGAAAATCTGCTGTTTAGTGTTTCCACCTTCATTAATGATCTTAGCTAGGTCTTCTAGATAACTTACTGTGGCTTCTATTATCAGCACTTGCTGCTTCACCTTGCACTTTTATGTTATGGAGTCAATTTCTTTTTTTTTCAACTTCATGAACCAACATTTGCTAGCTTCAGATTTTTCTTCTACAGCTTCCTCACCTCTCTCACTCTTCAAAGAACTGAAGAGAGTTAGGGCCTTGTTCTAGACTAGGCTTTGGGAATGTTGCAGCTGGTTTGGGGCTTCCCAGGTGGTGCTAGTCGTAAAGAATCTACCTGCCAGTGCAGGAGACACAAGAGAGGCAGGTTTGATTCCTGAGTCAGGACAATTCCCTAGAGGAGGGCATGGCACCCAATTCCAGTATTCTTGCCTAGAGAATCCCATGGACAAAGCAACCTGGCAAAGCTACAGTCCACAGGGTCACATGGAGTTGGACATGACTGAAACGACTTAGCATGCATGCAGCAGCTGGTTTATGGAGAAGGAAATGGCAACCCACTCCAGTATTCTTGCCTAGAGAATCCCATGGACAGAGGAGCCTGGTGGGCTGTTGTCCATGGGGTCACACAGAGTCGGACACGACTGAAGCGACTTAGCATGCATGCATGCATTGGAGAAGGAAATGGCAACCCACTCCAGCGTTCTTGCCTGGAGAATCCCAGGGACGGGGGAGCCTGGTGGGCTGCCGTCTATGGGGTCGCACAGAGTCGGACACAACTAAAGTGACTTAGCAGCAGCAGCTGGTTTGATCTTCTATTCAGACCACTAAAACTTTCTCCATATCAATAATAAGGTTGTTTTCCTTTTTTATCATTCATGTGTTCACTGGAGTAGCACTTTTAATTTCCTTTAAGAACTTTTCCTTTGCATTCGCAAGTTGGTTAACTGGTGCAAGAGGCCTAGCTTTCAGCATATCTTGGTTTTTGACATGTCTTCCTTAATAAATTTAATTATTTCTAGCTTTTGATTTCAGAGAAGGCAATGGCACCCCACTCCAGTACTCTTGCCTGGAAAATCCCATGGATGGAGGAGCCTGGTAGGCTGCAGTCCATGGGGTCTCGAAGAGTTGGACACGACTGAGCGACTTCACTTTCACTTTTCACTTTCCTGCATTGGAGAAGGAAATGGCAACCCACTCCAGTGTTCTTGCCTGGAGAATCCCAGGAATGGGGGAGCCTGGTGGCTGCCGTCTATGGGGTCACACAGAGTCGGACACGACTGAAGTGACTTAGCAGCAGCAGCAGCAGCTTTTGATTTAAAGCAAGAGACGTATGACTCTTCCTTTCACTTGAACACTTAAGAGGCCACTGCAGGATACATCATGAGAACCACTGGGCTGGAAGAAGTACAAGCTGGAATCAAGACTGCCGGGAGAAATATCAGTAACCTCAGATATGAAGATGATACCACCCTTATGGCAGAAAGTGAAGAGGAGCTAAAGAGCCTCTTGATGAAAGTGAAAGAGGAGAGTGAAAAGGTTGACTTAAAGCTCAACATTCAGAAAACGAAGATCATGGCATCTGGTCCCATCACTTCATGGGAAGTAGATGGGGAAACAGTGGAAGCAGTGTTAGACTTTATTTTTTTGGGCTCCAAAATCACTGCAGATGGTGATTGTAGCCATGACTTCTTGGAAGGAAAGTTATGACCAACCTAGATAGCATATTGAAAAGCAGAGACATTACTTTGCCAGCAAAGGTCTGTCTAGTCAAGGCTATGGTTTTTCCAGTGGTCATGTATGGATGTGAGATGTGGACTGTGAAGATGGCTGAGTGCTAGAGAATTGATGCAGTTCAAAGAACTGTGGTGTTGGAGAAGACTCTTGAGAGTCCCTTGGACTGCAAGGAGATCCAACCAGTCCATCCTAAAGGAGACCAGTCCTGGGTGTTCATTGGAAGGACTGATGCTGAAACTGAAACTCCAATAATTTGGCCGCCTCATGTGAAGAGTTGACTCATTGGAAAAGATTCTGATGCTGGGAGGGATTGGGGGCAGGAGGAGAAGGGGACAACAGAGGATGAGATGGCTGGATGGCATCACTGACTTGATGCACATGAATTTATTTGAGTAAACTCTGGGAGCTGGTGATGGACAGGGAGGCCTGGCATGCTGCAGTTCATGGGGTCGCAAAGGGTCAGACATGACTGAGTGACTGAACTGCACTGCATGTCAATACTCTTGTATCTCAGGGAACAGGGACGCCCGAGGAAAGTGAGAGAGACAGGAATGGCAGGTATAGAGCAGCCAGAATAAAAACATTTATTAAGTTCACCATCTTTATATTGTTATGGTTCATGGACCACCCCCAAATTAAATAGTAACATCAAAAGTTACTGATCATAGATAACCATAACAAATGTAATGATAAAGAAAAAGTTTAAAATATTGCAAGGATTACCAAAACGTGACACAGAGGCATGAAGTGAGCAAATGTTGTTGGAAAAATGGCACTGATAGACTTGCTTGACACATGGTTGCCAAAAATCTTCAACTTGTAAAAAGTATAAGATTTGTGAAGCACAATAAAGCAAAGTGTAGTAAAGTGAAGTATATCTGTACAAAGCTATAGTAATCAAAACAGCATGACATTGGCAGGAAAATAGACACAGATTAATGACACAGAATTGAGAGTCCAGGATAAACCTACATATATATGGACTATTAATTTATGACAAAGATGCAAAGACCACACAATGGGAGAAAAGGCAGTCTCTTCGATAAGTGGTATTGGGAAAGCTGGACAGCCATAAGCAAAACAATGAAACTAGACCACTCTTCTACTCCATACACAAAAATCAACTCAAAATGGATTAAAGACTTGGATATAAGACTTAAAGTCACAGAACCCCTAGAAAAAAACTTATGCAGTACACTCTTTAACATTGGTCTTAGCAATATCTTTCTGGATATGTCTCCTGAGGTAACGGAAACAAAAGCAAAAATAAACAAAAACTACATCAAGCTAAAAAACTGCACAGCAAAGGAAACCATCAGCAAAACAAAAAAACAACCTACTGAATGGGAGAAGATATTTGCAAATCATATATGCAATAAAGGTTTAATATCCAAAATATATATAAAGAAACGCATGCAGGGAATTCCCTGGTGATCCAGTGGTTAGGACTCCACACTTTTCGTGCTGGGGGCCTGGGTTTGATCCCGGGTTGGGAAACCCAAGATCCCACAGGCTGGACAGTGCAAAGAAAATAAATAAAAGAATCTATGATAGAAGCAGAGCTGAAAATTAGAGGAAAACATTTTTTAAAAAAACTCACACAACTCAACAACAATTAAACAAACACCTCTATTAAAAAGTGGGCAGAGGATCTAAGTAGACATTTTTCCAAAGACCTACAGTGGACAGCAGGCACATGAAAAGTGTTCAACATCACTGATCATTAGGGAAATGCTAATCAAAATCACGGTGGCATATCACCTCACACTAGTTAAAATGACTATGATCAAAAAGACAGGAAATAACAAGTGCTGGTAAGGATGATGAGAAAGGGAATACAAACACTGGTGGTGGGAATGTAAGTTGGCGCAGCTACTATGGAAAACAGTATGGAGATTCCTCAAAAAATTAAGACTAGACTCACCATATAAGCCAGTTATTCCATTTCTGAACAGTATGGAGATTCCTCAAAAAATTAAGACTACAATCACCATGCTGCTGCTGCTGCTATGTCGCTTCAGTCATGTCCGACTCTGTGTGACCCCATAGACGGCAGCCCGATAGGCTCCCCTGTCCCTGGGATTCTCCAGGCAAGAACACTGGAGTGGGTTGCCATTTCCTTCTCCAATGCATGAAAGTGAAAAGTGAAAGTGAATCACCATATAAACCAGTTATTCCATTTCTGAGTATTTATCCAAAGAAAATGAAGATACTAATTCAAAAAGACACATGCACCCCTATATTCAGTGTAGCATTATTTGTAATAGCCAAGATATGGACACAACCTAAGTGCTTATCAATGGATGAATGGATAATGATGCAGTATATGTGCACAACACAATACTATTCAGCCATAAAAAAAAAAAAAAAAGATGAAACAACATGGAGAGACCTTGAGGGTATTACGCTAAGTGAAATAAGTCAGATGGAAAGAGACAAATGCCCTATGTTTTTACTCATATGAGGAATATAAAAAATAAAATAAACAACTAAACCAAACATAACAGAAATGAACATAGATACAGAGTAATGGTTATCAAGGGGAGAGGGACACTGGGGATGGTGCAATGGTTAAAGGGGGTCAACTGTGTAGTGATGGATGGAAACTTTCTGTGGTGAGCAAACAGTAGTGAATACAGAAGTTGAAGTATTATACAATGTTGCACACGTGAAACTTAAAAATAAATAATTTAAGACTTGGAGTCATTTTCAGTTATATCCAATTTGCCAAAGCTCTTTGTTTTTCACTAATAATAGTGATAATAGCATTTTCATTAAAAATATAAATCAGATACAGGCTGTCTTCCAAACTTCAACTAGCTATATTAAGACGTTTTAAAAAATGGATTTTATATTATGCTGGAAAAAAATAGAAAATATGTCTCAGACTAGGATACTTTCAGTAGGCATGCTACAACCAGAGAAGGAATAAATATACCTTCTCCAGCTAGTTTAGTGGTTCTCCATCTTGGCTCCTCCTAGGGCCAAATATCACCTGGGGAACTTTAAAAATCCTGATGCCCAGGATGTACCCAGACCAATCAAGTCAGAATCTGTGGAGGAGGAACCAGTTATCAGTATTTTTAAAAGTGGGTCCAGAATTGGGAGAGTGGCACTGACATATAAGCACTGCCATGTATAAAATAGAGGCTTAACGGGAAGCTGTTGTATAGCACAGGGAGCTCAGCTCAGTGCTCTGCGATGACCTGGAGGGGTGGGACAGGGATGTGAGCGGACGGAGGTTCAAGAGGGAGGGGATATGCACACACACACACACCTCTCTCTCTCTCTCTCTCTCTATATATATATATATCTGATTTACTTCACTGTACAACAGACAGTAACACAACATTGTAAGTCAATTATACTCCAATAAAAAACAAATAAATAGCAGGTCCAAGATCAATTCACACCAAGCTCAGATCTACTACTGGCTACACAAACCTGAGTGGTTTGACAGGGCATAAAACAGATTATGAATTATCTATTTCACAATTACCAAGTCGCCACCAATAAAGAACTCACTATTCCCCCAAGCAACTGTAACTGTGCCATTAATTTTCCTATAAATGCAATCAACCATTCCTCTACTTTGTTAATTTAGTTTGACTTGCACAGAAGGGCAAAACCTACAATCATCTCCCAGATAATCAAGAGTTGCTTGTAGTACCTCTGCTGCCATTATTTCTACTCTCATAAAAATAACCCACCTCACACTTTCATATTTCATTTTAGATCATTTCATAAACTCTATCATTAATCCCAGAGCTTCAGGTGTATAGTAAGCACCATGATATGCTCTGATATGTGTATTCATTGGATTTGCATTTCTATTCAAATCATAACTATATCCAAACTGCACCTGCAGATTCCCTGTATCAGCAGCCATCTGAAAGGCACACATTTTAATCTGACTTTAATGCAGAGCTCCTCAATTTGAGCAGATGCTCGAAACTACATTTCAACCAGCGTGGTGGCTCATAAGACCCACTGATTTTTTTTTTTTGGTCTCATTGTTGTATAGAGTTAAAACCCCGCCACCAAAAAGAGGACTTATTTGACTGATTGATGATCATTGGTCCCACTGCCATCTCCAAGCCCACCTGCTCCCCAAGATGATCAGAATTTCCTAAAGCTGCTATCATTCCAGGAATGATCAGGACTGAACTCATAAGCAGATTTACCAGGAAGCCAATGAAGCTTAAGCCTGAGGGCCTCTCAATGTGTCTGGGCCTCTTCCAGAGCTCTGAAGGTTTGTACTTGTAATTTGATACACTTTTGCTTTAGGCAAATTGTGTGTTATACCCCACAAACCCTAGATCCATTCATAATGGGCCTAATGTAACTTGGTTGCCATTTGGAAGGCAAGCACTAAACTAAGCTGTGAAATCTTCATAATGTGAAGTCAACAAGAATTAGCTGTGTTACAACCATGTCGACAGGTCAGTCTTTTCTTCCTCTCCAACAGAGGTTGCCAACAAAGGTCTGTCTAGTCAAGACTATGGTTTTTCCTGTGGTCATGTATGGATGTGAGAGTTGGACTGTGAAGAAAGCTGAGCGCCGAAGAATTGATGCTTTTGAACTGTGGTGTTGGAGAAGACTCTTGAGAGTCCCTTGGACTGCAAGGAGATCCAACCAGTCCATTCTGAAGGAGATAAGCCCTGGGACTTCTTTGGAAGGAATGATGCTAAAGCTGAAACTCCAGTACTTTGGCCACCTCATGCAAAGAGTTGACTCACTGGAAAAGACTCTGACGCTGGAAGGGATTGGGGGCAGGAGGAGAAGGGGATGACAGAGGATGAGATGGCTGGATGGCATCACTGACTCGATGGATGTGAGTCTCAGTGAACTCTGGGAGTTGGTGCTGGACAGGGAGGCCTGGTGTGCTGCAATTCATGGGGTCGCAAAGAGTCAGACACGACTGAGCGACTGATCTGATCTGATCTGAACAGAGGTACTCCTGTTGGTCTACAAGGAAAGAGGGCATGGTGTGGAAGGAAAAGAAACCCATCATTGGAAAGGACAGGCTCTAGGTCCTAAAAGAAACCAGAGGGAAAAATCTAGGCTTTTCCAGTGTGTGCAGAAATCAGGTAGGCTTGGACCCAAGGGGCAGGACTGGCAATCCTGAGCAGATCCCAGGCCACCTGCCATAGATACAAATCAGCTTTCTCTGCCTTTACAGCTAGGCATGTACATCTTGTTTGGCCTTTTTGTGAAGAAATTCTCTGTTCATCCTCTTGCTAAATTAAAATTCATTCTCATGTAGTAAAGTTACTTTCTAAGCAAATATTAATGAGAAATGGCTCACATGCAAATGTCTGGAGTGAATATTTGAAAGCATAACCACTAATTGATGGTTCTAACCCAGAGTTCCCAGACTGCTGTGTATTTTGATGGAGGTAGAAGTGGGGGACGTGGAGATAGATGGGAGAGGATTAAAATGGGAGGGAACCTGAAGAGGAGCCTGAAATATGGAAGCCCACTCTGCAGACTGCATGGCTTGGCCAGGCAGCACCTTGTATCAGGCTATCAGCCACAAGCAGCAGGTTGGAACCACCAGCTGGGCTTATATTGCAGTCAATCAAGCAGATAGACCTGGAAAGATAGATGTGAGCATGAGGTCTCTACAACCTTCTCTCCTGCTCACTTTGGAGCTCTCCACATTCTGTGGGCACATGCGGGTCAATAATTCCTGATTCAGAGAGTGGATGAAAAGACCGATATCAGATCTTAACCGTTCTCTAGCACTCCTTCCCTTCGGACATTTGTCCTTCTGGGTCTAGAACTTCTTTGGAGAGCATCGGGCTCTCCCTGACCAGCCAAGAAGTCCAGATCATCCTCTTAGTACTTCCTTTCTTTCTGCTCCATTTCCACCTGCTCTCTTGACCTGTGAACTTCACCCTTCTGCCAAGTTCTCCCAGGCAGGTGGACTCTCCTGTGGGACCAGCTCCATGGAGCAGCTGAACCCCAGGGAAGTACTGATCCCTTCTCCAAAACTGATCCCCTTTCTTAGTACCATGGGCCATGGAGACTGACCCCTGTATCCCCAGCAGGGCCACAGACACTGCCAAATCCATCTTTCATTTCATTTATGTCTAAAATTGGATCACGTAGGGGCACAGTTCTTGAGATGCTATCCTACTGTGTGCCCCCTTTGCCTGGTAAAGTAATAAAGCCACTCTTTTTCCTCCATAAAAAACAAAAACAAATAAAAACACAATTGGATCATGAGGCTCCAGGCCATATTATAGGAGACAGCAGCAGCAGTGTGATGAGAGGAGCACCAGGCTACCCTGCATCCAGCACACTGGCTGCGGTTAGCCAGCAGTCTGCCCTCCTCAGCCAGCTCACTGAGCAGGAGCTTTCTTGCTGCGGCTCTTCCAGCAGCAGGAGAGAAGCAGGAAGACAGGCGGCAGAGCAGCAGCAGGGTTCAGTGAGGAAGACGGCTCTTATGGCTACTTCATCTCTGGCTCATCATGGATGGATAAGCCCGAGTCCGAAAGCAATTCTCCATTAGAAGTCTGCTTCAGCCTCGGGTGAATAAAGGTACCTTCCCTGACCCAGCCTCCAGCTAATGGGGAGATGGGTTCATTCCAAATTGACTGAAAAGCTATTTTCCCTCACAAACCATATTTAAATTAAGAAACCTGTGAGGAAGCTCTATACTTCACCTTTTCCAAAGATAGGCTAGATTGTGAGAACAAAAGACAGGAGAAAGTCTCAAGGAATCACAGTTGATAACTCACTCTGCCGAAAGGGTAAAGAAGACCCCTATTACTTCATCAAAGAAATGTTCATTATTATAACATGCAGTCAACAGCAGAAGCTGACTGGATTGAGAAGACATCCATATTATTACCGTTACATGCTGTACTGTGTGCCATGCTGATGGGAACTGGGGGGAAGGTTTAGGGAATATTTGGGGCAAAGAACATCCCCAGTTTGCCTGACCACATCCAGTGAAGTATGTGTGGTAAAATATTTAAGATGTGGAATGTCATCAATGTGCAAAGATTTTCCATTCAGATGGGATAATTACCTCATCTATATATATATATATAATCATAATTACCATGGTAATTCGTGTTCATTATAGAATATCTCTCTGTTCTGACATCAGTTTAGAAAGATTTCACCCAGACAGCACCTACCAGTTACAACTGTTTAATACAGGTTCACAGGCTTTGGAAATATCCTTTTTTTGTCCATTGTTAATGAGCAATTGCTAATTAATAAAATATATCATCACTTCCAGAACCCATGGAGTTAGTTTAGGTGAAGGAACTCACAGCAAGAGGATTGTTTAAACCACATACAGATTTATTTTAACATAATGTCCTTCTTGCACATGAGAAAAGAGGACAGAGATAATAAATATAATTTTTCATCTACTTAAAATACTGTGCTTTTCTTTTAGGTACTTCTTTACCTTGAAAATTAACTGACAACAATTCAGCACCACAGAGCTACTGGAAATGAATTATGAGTCCAATAGATCCCTCTCTCCTCTCCCACCCTCCACAAGCCTTCCCTCCCACCGTGCATACGCTTTTAGCACCGTACTCAATTAAAAGGGAAACATACGTTCTCAACAATTTGGCTTAAAAGGTTAATGAACTCTGCTAATACAACATAAGAGAAATAACACATCCTGTTCTGATATGGAAGTTCTTGAAAGTGTTAAGCATAGGCTACCTGTATGAGACTTACCTGTAGGTGTTTATTTAAAAGACAGTCTTACACCAAGACACACTGACAGACTAGGAAGCTGGGAATCTGCAATTTTAAGAAGCTGCCCAGTGTATTATCAAGATGCTGGCAGGCGAGGACCCCTGATTTACCATAAATTGCCAGAGGTCTGGGCAATTAATTGCCAAGCGCTCAACAGCTCGCCCCTACTCACCGGGTGGACTCCCGTGTCCTGCTGCAGCTGTAGCGATTGCAAAAGCAGAGGCCGGTGAAACAGAGCAGTGGGAGTTGTCAGCCGTCTGTCCTGGTTATTTAAAAAGAATGGGAATGGCATGGTGAGGCACATGCATAATATTACATAATGAAAATTCTCATTTTCATTCCTGCACTGAATGAAGGGTTGGGTCAAATATCCTGTGTTGTCCTTATTAATAGGCAAATAACAAGATTCTATATCAACCAGTTCATTCTAGTTATAGATCCAAGAGAAATGAAAACATACGTCTATACAAAAACTTCTACACAAACATTCACAGCAGTATTATTCATAATAGCCAAAAAGTAAAAACAGCCAAATCTCCCCCAACTGACGAAATGATAAACCAAATCAAAAATTCCCATGTGAGGGAATATGATTTAGCCACAAAAGGCATGAGGTAATACATACCACAACATGAATGTACCTTGAAAGCATCATACTAAGTGAAAGCTGGTCACAAAAAGTCACGTATTATATGATCCCATTTATATAAAATGTCCATAATAGGTAAATACACAGAGGCAAAAAGTAAATTAGTGGTTTCCAGGTGTATTGGGGGATGAGAATGGGAAGTGACCACTGATGTGTACAGGATTTCTCTAGCAGGGGTGATGAAAATATCTGGATTGAGACAGTGGTTATGGTCGCTCAGCCTTGTGAATATATAAAACCAATGAACTGCACACTTGAAAAGGGTGAATCTTATGGTATGTGAATTTTATCTCAATATAAACATATATATATTTTTTAATATTCTACATGTTACAGATAGAATTTTCTTCTCAAAGCACCCTCAGAAAGGGGGATGGGCTCTCATATTGAAGGATGCACTGAGCACCTTTTTGTACCCCCTCTCACTTCTCAGATATTTACACACAGCACTTGATAATGTTGATGCCAACCTCACTGTTTTTCTCGTTCAGGCTTTTAGTGAAGATAGTTCATTTCTTCTGTGGCTTTTCTGTGATTCTGTGGTTTTATTAGTTTGCCTCTAAAGTCATATAGTCATGCTTAAAATAAATAAAAGGGGAAGCAAAGAGCTGCTTAATGTGCCTAAGCACTAAAGCACAAAACAGCTCTACCCTCTCCTTCAGCTATAGCCTGAAGACATTTGTGGAACAAGGTGGGCAAGAAGATAGATGAACAGGCAAAATTTCAGCTACACACTGAGAAAACGTGGGCTGCTGTCACTATTTGGATCCTCCATATCATCACAGACTGTGGTTTCCTTCCTGCATCTCTGGGATTTGGTTGGATCAGGAAAGAAACAAAGGACTTAGTTAATCCACAAACAGGATGAGGATTTTCAAATAATGCCTATATAAATTTAAAGAATTTTAAATGAATATAAACATATGAAAATAGACCATAAAACAGGGCTCTAATGATAGTAACCAAGTGGATAGCACTTAAATAACTCTTGCCTTGGTAAAATTTTGCTTCCATATAGTTTGACCCCAAACTCTTCCAGGTTAATAATGAACTCAAGGGAGTCTGTCTGACATGGCAATGGTCACGGAAGTTGCCAAGGTCTGGACTGATCAAGGCTCTAAGAACAGTAAAGAGATTTGGCCAATCCCATAGTAGTCTTATAACAAGGCAGAGAAGTCTAACTTGTTACATTGGTTTTCCAGAAGTACCCAAATGTCAGGGTGACCCATGACTGATCAGGAGCCCAAAATCAGTCCCACTCCTCAAGAGCTAATATCCATCAGGGCAATTCTGCTGACAATGGTCCACTCAGGCTAGCTTCTCTTGGAGCTGATGGCAATGACAGCTTCCACTGTGTTGCTGAGGCTACAAATGAAATGACCATTTGCAGCCAAGCACTCTGTCTTTTGCTAAACTGCCTTACTTGAAGTAGAAGTATGAAAGTCAGAAAACATCTACATTTACTTAGGTTACTTGGGGTGAATCTGCTTTCACAAGTGAATAATTTTCCCTTCCAATTTGAAACAATTGTCTTGAGAAAAAAGGAGACATTTCAAAAACAACTGTTATTTGTAGTTATATTTACTTAAGCGATGGGGAGATAAAAGTTTTCTATCTTTTGCTCTGATAGTTTTCCCTTCAATTAGAAATGGTATATTTTAAAACAAATTATGGGATAATATTTTATAATTTTCATAATAGAAAATATACCAGATTCTGCCACTAACAATGAAGACTGGAGTCCCAGGCAACTGGACATTACTTTAGTTGAAATACTGTTCTTAATAAGGTCACCCCACAGTTTTGTGTCCCAGACGAACCTATTTAATAGAGACTACACTGGGATTCATTGTAATGTCATCAGAGTCTGGGAACACTTTGGCAAAACCAGCACTGACATTTAATCAACTGGCAACCAAGAACAGGCTTAGAGATTAACCTGTGATTCAGGTTACTCCACACAAAATACCACGCAATGATGGTGGTCAAGTAAATACTGGTTATATTAGTGACATTTTCTCTAATCATTTATGTTCCACTACTTGCTCCCATGGTAACATTTGCTTCCAATTAATTTTCATAATTGAGACTGAAAAATATTTGGGAACTGAAATGGTAAGGTAAACAAAAGATTCAGGAGCTAGAATCATCTCTCACTTGCATGTTTCTGAGACCCTTCCTGAGTGCTCACCTCCAGGCTGGCGGTAGCGGAGGTGCCGAGGAGTTGAGGGTGACCTGCAAGGTGACAGTTCTGCGGCATCGGCTACGGGTGAGCTGTCCACACCTGCTCGGTCCACCGGCGCAGACTCGAGGACTGCTGCTTTAAAACATCACACATTTTAACAACCAGGTTATGAATTCAAGAGCTTCTTGTTAGTATCATGCATGGGAACACAAAAGTTCCTTATGGATAATAAGCATTTCATACTAGTCTGTATTTTTAAAGGACTTTATCATGATATCGAAGAACCGACTCATTGGAAAAGACCCTGATGCTGGGAAAGATTGAAGATGGGAGGAGAAGGGGACGACAGAGAATGAGCTAGTTGGATGGCATCACCTAAGTGATGGACATGAGTTTGAGTAGCTCCAGGAGTTGTTGATGGACAGGGAAGCCTGGCGTGCTGCAATCCATGGGGTCGCAAAGAGTCGGACAAGACTGAGAGACTGAACTGAACTGATCATGATATCAAGCCACTCCTCCTGGCAGAATGCTGACGATACACAACATGTGGTTAGTGGCTACAGTACAGAACATTTTTCCATCCTTCCAGAAAGTTCTAATGCCCTAGAGCTACAGATAAGCAGCAGGCCAGTGGAAATTTTTATAATGAAAGTTGAGAGGTTTTAAGATAATTTGAGTCTCTTCACTGCAGGTAACATCCCATGAGTAAAAGAAACATCATTTCAGGGTCACATTCAAGCTATTACCACATCCCTTGCACTAACTTGTTAACCAGGTAAAACTACAACTGCATGTGTGTTATTTTAAGGAAAAGCACTACAAAAATTTCATAAACTTCTAACAACTCTTTGATTTCTTTTTCCTTGGGCTTTGCATCAACTGGTAAAAACTGCACCACCTCCACTAATTTTCCATTATCTCTATCAGCAGAATTATTCTCAACTCCTTTTACCATTCCATTCAAGATTTCACTCAACAAACTCGACAAAATTCCTAATGACTTCACATAAAGCCATTTTTACACTTGTATGTGATTCACTCCTTTAGAAATATGGCCCAAATTCAGCTCTTCTGAAACACAAAGGGGCCAGGGAAGGGAAATGGTTAGAATCTTTCCTTGAATGACATAATTACAGTCAAGCTGGCAATGATGCAGGATGGAGACAAAAAAAAAATCAGTGCTTAGCTGTTAGTTTTATTATTTTCTAAATAAGTCCCTCAAAATTCAGTAATAGAAGGCATCTGCTCTGCAAGAGCAAGCAGAATATCAAACGTGTGTCCTCGGTCTGATTCAAGCATTCATTCCTCTGAGGCAAATGAGCAAATCATTTAGTCAGCAATTACACTGAACCAAAAAACTTCCCAGTGCGAGAGCTGGACAGGGCTCGGGAAGTCCACTGAAAGGACAGAAAAGCACAGCGTAACACTGCAAGCAAACGGGCACCTACAGAGAGGAAAAATCACACCAGCACAGTGCGGGGGAAAGAAGCGTTTCCTTCTGGCAGGTTCACGTTCAATCAATCCCTGCAAACAGCTTTGCCTGCAGAACGAGTGGGCAGATGTGGGCTCAAAACAAATGCTAAAATTGGGAGCACTTTCAACCCACAGGCAGGCAATTTTCAACCTAGGAACAAAGAAACAGACACTAGTGATGTGGGTCGAGAGGCAATGCTTAGACTGTGTGGACAGCCAGGGCCCAAGAGAACGCGGATGGACTGAGAGACCCGAACACCATGCGCAGGCCCCCGTGGTTCTCCTCTCTTCTCCGCTGCAGGTTATGTTTTGTTGATATCCCACCACTGGGTGGAATCTGAATGTGTGTTGGGCTGAAATTTGTGCTTTTTAGAAGAATTCAATATAGCAGAAGGTGGGGCCTTTCTAGAAGGAAGAAAGAAGACCACTAAACCAGTCCATTCTGAAGGAGATCAGCCCTGGGTGTTCTTTGGAAGGAATGATGCTAAAGCTGAAACTCCAGTACTTTGGCCACCTCATGTGAAGAGCTGACTCATTGGAAAACACCCTGATGCTGGGAGGGATCGGGGCAAGAGGAGAAGGGGACGACAGAGAATGAGATGGCTGGATGGCATCACCGACTCGACATGAGTCTGAGTGAACTCTCGGAGTTGGTGATGGACAGGGAGGCCTGGCGTGCTGTGATTCATGGGGTCGCAAACAGTCAGACACGACTGAGTGACTAAACTGAACTGAATGGATGTTGAGTGAGCCTGGAACACATCTGGGGATTAGTAGAGGTGAAACCAACTGCATTACTCTTCCCTTACAAGTTCAGAGCCTCACTGAGATGAGGGATAGCTCCTGTTTCTCTTTTTTTCCCTTCATGTCATTTGAAGTTCTCTTGCCAGGAAAGATGGCAAGGCTGGCATTATAACTGCAATGACAATAAAATCGGACAAAGGTTACTAGCATTTTGCAAAGACAGCACCCTGCAACTGTCTAGCCGGACAGCAGTGAGAGGACCCATGGCCCCACTACAGACCCAACAGAGAAGCTGATCTTGTGCAATGAGCTTTGGAAAGTTGCATCCTGAGGTGAACAGCAGAAAATGTATAAACTCCGGGCACAGACTTCTTATTCAAGTTTGCCGACTGTTTAAAGTGTCAACATTATGCAAAGCACACACAAACATCTTTCAAATTAAAGAGAGATCATTGTCTCCATTTACTTTGCCAACTGGAATTTTCAAGATTAGACAGCAGAGTTAACACAGCAGCACTCTTGGCTTCTACAGACATTGTGCACACGCACACACACACACACACACACATACACACACACACACACACAAACTGACCTTGTCAGGCTGATGCTGAAGTAAAGTGTTTCATCTATGACTTTTCTGGAAGTATTCATGATCGGTACTGCCTATATACCAATGCAAAATAAAAGGAAAAACTAAATCTATAATTCCTTCGTTTCACCCTTCAAAAAAATGCCCAAGAGCTCCCTAGACCTCAGAATTATGTCTAAGCTTTCTATTCACAGTGTTTCCTTTATGAGGATCCACAGGATAAATTATTCTCAAGTCTCAGGAGCAAGAAAATATGTGCCTGCAGACCAGTCTATTCTTAGTTGTCTGTATGAATCATATAATTGATTACACTCAAAACCAAAATCAGAATGACTCCAGGAACTGGAGAGAACCACACAGCATTTGTTTGTTCAACAATTTTTCTTCATTGCCTATTTCTTTATCTATTTGATTTTTAATCCAGCGTACCATGTGCCTCTCTTAGTTACATCTTTAACACTTTGAAGAACAATATGGGAAGTAAATACATTAAAAATCATCAGAAGACAGCTACCCGAAAGGGAAAAGAAATCAAGATGCAAAGAAGTGGCCAGAAACAAAGTATTTAAGGGAATGATGGGCCTTCCCAGGTGGCACTGGTGGTAAAGAACCTGCCTGCCAATGCAGGAGATGTAAGAGACACAGGTTCAATCACTGGGTGGGGAAGATCCCCTGGAGGGGGCACAGCAGCCCACTCCAGTTTTCTTGCCTGGAGAATCCCATGGACAGAGGAGCCTGGTGGGCTATAATACATAGGGTCACAAAGAGTCGGACACAACTGAAGCGACTTAGCACACACGCAAGGGAAGGATTGTTAGGGGGGTAGTAATTATAGTAAAAATGAGAGAAAAAGGGGGACGTGTCAGTGGGTAGTCGTGACTACGACACGCTGGACTGTGGGGAGAGGACTGGACATCTCTGGAGCTGAGGTAGGTTTTCACGGGCTAACAAGTGCCATGGCCATGCATGGACACAATCCTGAACAACCCCACCTCCACAGCAAGATGGCTCTGCATTTAACCTTGACTGGAGAACCACAAAATCCTATCTCTACCCCACAAGCCATGTGAATAAACTGACCCCTGAAACTCTAACTGCATATCATTTGTTTGGGGGAAATCCAGTGGAGATACAGAAGTAGTAAGCCCATAACTTTGGTTTTTCTCTAATGTGAGAAAGATCCTAATATTTCTGCCTCGCCTTTATCCATGGGCCCTCACCATCTGCTGGGCCCTGGTCAGCAACAACCTGAGCTGCCACATAATAAGGTCTCCAGGTGCCACTAGCTGTGCCCACAACATTCCCACCTCTGGCAGTCTGTTAGCGTCTTGCCCTGAGAGCTTGATTTGGTCCTTTCTCATTTATCTTGGCTCCCCAGTTCTAAACTTTTTCCACCTCATTACTCTTGGGGAAAAGCCACTGATTCCTGCCAGTGATTACACCTCTACGTGAGACAGTAGGCCAAACAGATGTTATGATGCGGAATGGGACCATCACATGCACTCTGGGCTCGGGCCTGGAAGACCAGAACTAGGGAACTTGGTGACCACTGTAGAACAATTCATGTGCAAGTAAAAGTCTAAAAATTAATTATTATGGGTAAGGGGCAACTTGACTGAGGGCCTTTAGAACTGTAACACATACTTAGTATATAATACAGAAAGGAATAGATTTTTCTTTTGCTCCTCTATTAAAGAAAGAAGTTACTATCTATACTATCAGGCCCTAGCCAAGTTAAAATGCAATCTCTAGAAAATCACAAAAAAGGAGAAAGATTCTTACCATGCTCCCATTAGAAGGCCACTATCAAAAGAACAGAAAATACTAAGTGTTGGCAAGGATGCAGAGAAACTGGAACCCTGTACTCTGTTGATGGGAATGGTAAGTGGTGTCGGCACTATCAAAAACAAAAATTTCCTCAAAAAATTAGAAACAGAATTACCATATGATCTAGCAATCTCGCTTCTGGGTATATATGCAAAAGAACTGAAAGCAGGGTCTTGAAGAGAATCTGCATACACGTGTACACTGCAGTATTACTCACAAGAGCCAAGAGAGGGAAACAACCCAAAAGTCCATCAAGAGAGGGATGGATAAAAAAAATATGGAATGCACATACAAAGGAATACTATTCAGCTTTAAAAAAGGAGAAAACCCTGGCATGTGTTACAACAAAGATGAACCTTGAGGACATTATGCTACATGAAAAAGCCAGTCACAAAAAGGCAAATACTGTGTGGTTTTACTTATATACAATACAAGAAGTAATCAAACTCACAGAAACAAAAATAAGATGGTGGCTGCCAAGGGCTGGGGGAGGGAGAAATGGGGAGTTGTTCAATGGGTATATAGTTTCAGTTTTTTAAGATGAAAAAGTTCTGTGTACTGTACAATAATGTGAATATATTGATACTTAACACTACTGATTTGTACACTTAATGGCTAAGATGGCCAAAAAGAAGAAGGAGGAGAGAAAGGAGAACTTTTTAGGAGAGTTTTAAATAGTTGCTAGATACTAGAAAGCAGGAAGACTAGTAACAGGGGCTACTCTGCAGAGCTTCACATGGTGTCCAAACTGGACAAAAGCTGTCCCTTCACAAGCTGTGACCACTCCTGCTCTCAGAAATGGCTTTCACCACTGGGGGTTACCAGCAGCCTTTTGCTCATAGGTGCTCTTTGGCCATGAGTTTGCCTATTTCCTCTGAGCAGCCCACTTGTCCATTCTTCTTGGCTGACGTCAATGACCCCTGCAGATTCTGCTCAACCAAACATGATCTCCCCTGCTTTTCACCTTCCTGAGCCTTCCATCTATACATCTTGAACCACCTGTGTTTGCTCACCTTCTCCAGAGAACTACATATAAGGGGCCAGGGCACCATCTTATTTACCACTGTGGATCCTGTAGCACGGCAACGTGCAGAGGAGGAGGTCACAATGACTCCTGAACAACCTTACCCTGTTCCAATCCCAGTCTCCAAACAAAGTCTTGGAGCCACCAATGTCTAACACTGAAATGCTATTCCTAAAGCTCTGCTAACTCAAAATGACATGAGAATCCAGACTAACCTCCAGATTCCTCCTCTCTCATTTAATACAATCCAATAATGGAGGAGAAAGAACTTTCTATATTCTGGGAAGTTCCAGTAATTCCCAGGCCGCTCTGACACAGAGAGGAGATTTGAACTAAGCCTCCCAAAGTCACTCCCTCCACAGAGACTCCCAAGCACTGGTCTGGATCAAACCCCGGATGCACTTGTCAGCCTGTGCACTGCCTCACTATTCCCAAGAGAAATCCATCATGATTCTGCTGCAGCTTGTTGTTCTAATGACTTTTTAAATTATCTTTCCCCTTTCATCCTCCTTAGTTGCTAATGTGTCAACTTAAAGAATTTCTTGGTTAAAAGGGTGCTACTTTTGATCTTGACAACCACTCCAGTTAAAATTCCACAAAGCACTTCACTCAGAAAGCTGATTTAAATGATCTGAGCTAGAAAGTGCATAGAAGCTTCAAGCAGGTAGAAAGCAGGAATCTATGCTTCCGTCTCAGTAATCCTCCTTAAAATTTGGACAATTTGCCTGACTTATTGCCCAATTTTTTATTATGTTATCAGCAAACAAATCAGTCACTGTGTAGTTTACAAAGAAGCTGTTTGCTAATTTGGCTGTTAAATTCTGTTCATCACAGAAACACTGGATTGTAAAAGAACAAGGCTAGGCTCATTTCCTCCAACCCTTACGCTGTACCAAGCTGAGAAAGGTATGGAGATGTGTCACAGCAATCCCTAATTAGTCCCCTGAGTGTTTTGAGTGATTTATTCAGTTAACAAAAATTTACAATCTGTGAGGTACTGGCCAATGCCCTGACAGTACAGAAGTGAACAAGACAGACAAGATTGCTGATCTCATGAGCTTCTGTAGGAAAAGACTGTCCAGGCAGAAAAGACTGCCCAGGCAGGGGCATAAGCCAAGTGCAAAGGTCATGAGGCAGTAAGAACCCAGGAGTTTTTGAGACACAAATAGGAAATCAGTGTGACTGTAGCCAAGAAGATGAAGAAGAATGGCAGAAGCAGGGATTAGAGACACAGCATCCAAATCTCATAGGATCTGAAGGCCTTGGGAAGAAGATTGTACTTTATTCTAAGTATGATGGGAAGTCTTTAGAGAATATAATCAGGAAACCAGATGATCTAATTCACATTTCTAAAAACCGCTTTGGTTGTGTCATGGACAGTGAACACTGTCTCAGACTTTATTTTTTCCCTATATCTCTGTCATAATATGGAGTGTTGTCTTGGAAACTAAACTGAAGAAGTCATCTTAATGCTTCCAGGTTAGGTTGTCATCCTAAGCAAGGAAAGGCCAGAAGCAGTACAGGTGCTTAAGATGGACACTGGAGGAGGAGAAGGCTCTGGGGCTCGAGGTCATGGATAACGGTGCCTGCAACTTGCCTCTATGCCAAATATTGGGCTATGCTCTTTAGCCAACCAGCCTTAATCAAATTCCACTAAGAACCTTCCAGTGATAATCATCTAGATGATACCATCCTTCCATAGACAATTGACTACAATTGGCCTTTTACTACAGAAGGCAGCTAACCCTGCCCTCCTTCCACAAAGGCTAGAAACTTTCAGGACTTTCTAATTAGCCATTGCACTCACTCTACTTTCTATGCAAAAGTAGGAAAGTTGTAAAGAAAGGGAACTAGGGTTCCAGAAGGAATGGTGGGGCCAGCAAACACAGAGTGTGGTAGCAGGATAATACCTCTCTGAATACTTCGTTTTAGCTTGTTACACAGATCCACACGGGGGTTATCAACAGACTCCTCTACAGATCCCGGGCTTTGTTCTGGAGAAGAAAGGCCTCTGCTCAGATCCAACGGCACTTTACCAGTGTGAGGCGGTGGGGATGCAGCTGGGCTGTGGGTGGTGGTGGGGCTGCTGGATGCTGAGGAGGTGGTCAGATCCAGTGCGCCTATCCTTGAATTCAAGGGAGAAGTCAAGGACAGCTTTCTGGCCCTCACTGGGGAGGACGTCCTGGACACAGCCAGTGGAGGTGGGGAAGAGAATTTGCGACACAGGCGTGGGGATTTGCCTTCCACCAAGTGTTCACCTCTGTTGTTCTGGCTGGTAGCAAAAAAGAGTTCCAATGACCTAAAAGCAAGAGCAAAAGCTATTAAAAGATTGTGACCGAGTGAAAAATTAGTCTCCTGATGTCGTTCAAGACATGCTCCCTACATTAAAAGGCCATGCTATCATAGAACTTCTGTGGCTGGATTCCTTTATTTAAATGTTGGGTGTATACCATACACTTGCCAAAAGAACACACTTTTTAGGCTTTGTCTAACCCCTTGCTACTAAACTGTGTCCAAAGACAAGGAACACTGGCATTGGGCTCCACTCCAGATTTACTGAATCAGAGCCTGCAATTTAACAAGGTCCCCTGGTGATGCTTCTGCATATTAAAATGTGAAAAGCACAGTTGCTTTTAAAAAAAGAAAAAGAAAAGAAAGGTAGAAAGAAAAGCTCCAAACAATAGCTTTATCTTGGCAAAGGCCACTTGGAAACTTAAACTGCTTCCTTTGGGAATTGTGACCTCCCCTCACCGTCTTCTACTGGGGACTTGGGGGTCTGGTAAGCTCAAAGGCCAGCCAGGACCCTGCAGAGTGGGCTGTCCATCAGCACAGAGACCCAGGGACCAGGTGGGGCATACTTTCATCTCAGGCTAATCCCAGGCCTACCTGACAGGGATGGAGGTGAAAGGCCTCTTATATATGTCAGAAAGCTTCCCCAGCACCACAGCTGCTGTCGTGAAAATCCGATAGGTGTGCAGAAAGGTGTTGAGGAAATCGATGCTAAGAAACCGCAAGTCGGTCAGTCTCTCCAAGAGGCGCTCCACGCTGGCATACCGGATCTGCGGCACTTTGCAGGAGTTGAGGGTTTTACTGAAGCAAATGTCAGTGTCGTCCTTGTGAAGCCGGGCGTCAGACCTACGCATAAGGCAGGAACGTGAGGACAAAACCAGAGCATAACTGACCTTCAGCCCCTGAGTATTTCAGGGTCTGTAAATGCACACTCATGTCCAGGCTTCCCCTGGCATTTGATAAAAGATGTGCTTGGACATATACAAAGCAGGGCCACAAAAACATCAACCATGCCATTATAGTTTAGGAAGGTCAGAATTAATTGTGAAAATAGGAATCATTCATTCCACTCTGTGGATTCCTTCTCCAGGGGAGGAGAAATAATTTTCCCTTTACACTCCTGAGATCTTAATTGAGTCTCTGTGATAAAAGATAAACAAGAGAAAAATAAAGAAGCTTATTAACATGTATATCTCATGTATCCCTGGGAGATAACCAGGAGAAAATGAGAAACTCAAAAAGGTGGCTTAGAACTTAGACTTAAATGCCATCTTAATAGGGAAAGGGTGGTGGGGGTTGTGTATAGGCCTCTCAGGGAAGAGTAAATGATTTTTAGGAAAGATGAATGGACCCTTAGAATAGATGGAAGGTATGAGAACAGATGGAAGGTATCAAAATAGATGGAAGGTTTGTGACAGTTAGCCTGGGTGTGATGTTGACATCTAGTCTCTCCTGTGACAGCTGTCAATTTTCCATGGTTGGTGAAGCTCCTGGGAAGATTTATGACAATTGAGTTCCTTTTTGAGAATCTGTCTTTAGGCAGATAAGAAGAGTTCAGAAAAACCCTCTCTGCATTTGCTGTTTTTCAAGTGTCTGTAGCTCAATGTAATGAATATGCCAAAGTGGCCTATGTTAGAGAAGCATACTCCGCTTTCACTTCTTTCTCTGGTTCAATCCTATTTTATTAGGAAATTAAAGCCAAAGTCCTATTTAGGAGGAGCAGGGCTTATACCCTCAAATCAGAATATCAGAAGTATGATTAAAAAGTAAGGGTGACATTCTCCCCACAGAAGGGTGGGGAGGAGGGGAAGATGCAGATAGCACTGCTATTATCTGTGGTTATTTCTTTTTCTTACTTGTAATTTTGTACATCTGTGCTCCCCCCCCCACCAATTTTTTCTTGACTAAACCAATAGATATTATATTATTAGGTATTTTTTCCTCTGGAAACAGCTCTTTGATCAGCTCTATTGTTTTTTTTTCTATATTTTAAGGTATTAATTTCCATTCTTAGTTATTTTATTCCTACATTTTCCTACAGTTGATTTTTGTCATTCTTTTTCTAACTCCTTGAATGCTTAATCCATTTCATTCTTTCTGGCTGATTAATGCATTGAAGGCCATCCATTATTCTGAATACACTTTAAACCATCAATTGTGTAAAATACTGTGTTTTCCTTATGTTTTCAATACTCTGCAGTGTTAAAAAGTGTCTTCCTAAAAAAATAATGGATGTAATATACTCAGTGAACTCTTCTAAAGATTCCCCTTCCACAGTCTCCACCTGCCCACCTGCAATGCTGGGTTTCTCTCATTCTATAAAACCACCATCTGGCTGCTCCTCAACTTGTCACCTGGAGGCCCTTGTCCTGGAAGCCTGCAGCAGTCTTTCCAGGTGGACAGGAAACTCAGGGGAAGGTTCACACAGCAGCCCTCGGGATCCTTGGGTGTGCTCAGACCCCTCAGCTCGTGGTGCACCTTCGTTAGAAAGGTCAAGAAGCCGGGCTAAGTTCATAAGATGGAAAGCGTGGAAGCTGAGGCTGAATCCAAGTGAGGCTCAAAGAAACGCACACCTTTGCGAGGACTGCCCGTAGCCTTCACGTTCCCTTCTGAGACCCCCGTGTCTACCTTCACGGCAGCATCTCAGAAACAGGTGATCAATGAAGTGCTGGATTTAATCACTTGACTAAAGGATACACTACGGGCCAGTGAGGTTCAGTGAGACAGTCGCTTACTAAGAATCAGCTGGCTTGTTGTGAGTGTCCCTAATTAGCTATTGCAGTACTTGGGAGGGATTTTAAATTATATATTGCAGGGAGCGAGCTCCGCCCCTGGCAAAGGTCATGAGGAAGGAGGCTTGGCATACGCAAAGGCGGGATCAAGCCTCAGGAGTCTCCCTGGAAATTCTCGAGCAATCTACCCCCACAACCAGAGTCTGCCTACTTTCTGCTTTGTGCCTTCACCTACACCTCTGACTTTACGGGGGGCTGTTCCCCACTACCTCTCTGAAAAAAGAGTTAGCTTACAGCTCCAGTTAATAATTCTTGGGTGTGACAGTGTTTCAACCTACAAACTCCTTTGGAAATCCTCTAGCCTGCCTGAATAGGTTTTTCCGGCCACGTGTGACTGTTCAGAGCCTCCCAACTGTGAGAGGCAGGAGATGTTCTAAACTGTCTAAATACAGATTCCTTTGAGCAATTAAAAGATTGATTAGAAATTGTATTGGTGAAGGGATTTTCACTTGCTGGGCCAATGTTTGCTGCTAAGTTTCCATATCCCTTATCTGCTGTGTCCCTGGCAGTGTATTGATTAATATAATTGGTGTAAGTAGTAGCTTTAATGTTTGTAACCTGGGACCCTTGAGTTAATTCTTTTTCTTGTTATAGCCCACCACACCTTTGCTCTGTAGGAATGCAACTTTATCTAATGCTTTTTGGAGGCTGGCGCCTGACTTTAGAATAATCACCTTTAGAGAAAAAGGCCTCCGGGCCAGAAGATGATGCAAATCACCTAAACTTTTGCATATGATAAGTTTGCAGGAAGAAAGCCTGGCTTACTGCATGACTCTACCCCTTCCCCCATTATCCTCTATGCATAACTTAAGGTATAAAAACTACTTTGGAAAATAAAGTGCGGGCCTTGTTCACCGAAACTTGGTCTCACCATGTCGTTCTTTCTCTTACCTTCTGGGTGAATTATTCAGCCTCTTTTCTCCACTGAATTTCCTCACTGAGCTATCCTTATTCTATTACTCTTTATATCCTTAATTAACGTTTAATTAAGCAGTTGTTTCCTGATCCTCGCCGACGCCGTCCCCGCTTCGAATTCCCTGGATCCACCGGGGCTGGACCCCGGCAATATATTTATTTTCTTTGGGATAAAAAGAAATCAATAGCTTCTTTAGCTTGCTCTTGGAAACATCCCACCCTAAAGTAAGCTCAGTGCAGAGGGGAAGACTTCATTTGAGGGCCTGAAAGAGCATTTTAAATGAGTAGCTTACTTCTGACGAGGAACTAAGGGCAGCCTGTTCATTCTAGTCACATCACTGATCTTGAAAATATAGAAGAGCATTGAGTGAGGTTCTTGAAAATACAATGGCTCTTTCTTGTCCTTCATATGTGACCACCCACCAACTTTACTTTTCTGGTTTTTAATCTTCCTCCCTTGTTAAAAGACCTCAGAAACTTCTTTAATTCAATCAGTCTCAGTTCAGTTCAGTTCAGTTCAGTCGCTCAGTCGTGTCCGACTCTTTGCGACCCCATGAATTGCAGCACGCCAGGCCTCTCTGTCCAGCACCAACTCCCAGAGTTCACTCAGACTCACGTCCATCGAGTCAGTGATGCCATCCAGGCATCTCATCGTCTGTCGTCCCCTTCTCCTCCTGCCCCCAGCATCAGAGTCTTTTCCAATGAGTCAACTCTTTGCATGAGGTGGCCAAAGTACTGGAGTTTCAGCTTTCGCATCATTCCTTCCAAAGAAATCCCAGGGCTGATCTCCTTCAGAATGGACTGGTTGGATCCGCTAATCAAGGTGATCACTTTTTCTCCCACCATTTTCCCATCTAAAATCTCCATTTTCTTAGAAATGGCATTTCTAAGTAATGCCATTAAGCTAGGAAAATTTTTGTTTTAACCTCTAAGTTGAGGTCAACTATTATGAAAAGAAAGCAAGCCTCAGCCTAAATACATAAAGTATAAAACATCACTTAAAGGAATATAATCACCTAATAAATATCATGATTTTGCATTATAATGGTAGTTTTGCACTTGGCATTTTTTGACTATAATTACTTTAATCAAATACTAGGAGGAAAAAATATATTGTAGCCAACATGAAATTACAACTAATTACACCACTGCCTCTCAAAATTATGATTACAGTTTCATTTTAACTAAAGAAAAAAGAATTAAATATTATGAAATTATTTAATTTTCTTTTATTACACTGAAAGAGATTTTACTTTATTTCCTAAGGGGCCCTCAAGAAGATATAATGTGTTACTTAAGCCTCCCATGATAATAACAACTCCTTTTTGGTAAACATTTTAAAAAACAATCTTGAAACATCAAACCCAAATCACCTATTGTAATTAGTAAGTTTTAAAAGTGAGTCCCTGCAAAGTAATGCCATTAAGATAGGATAATTTTTTTCTTTTAACTCTGCAAAACATCTTTTTTTATTTTTTATTTTTTTATTGCATGTAGCCAGAGAGACGTGCAGGGAGGCAAGAATATAGAATTTAGAGAAGAACAGGACCACGGAGGAGACTATCAGAAGGAACAGAGATTGCAAAATCATCTTTTTCTCTGATTGAAGAGAATCAGGCTCAATGACCAGGGGAAAATGGAAGGAAGAAAGATACAAAATATATGAAACTCTGCCTTGGGAATACACCTCGTAGAGAATAGGGCATCCAAATATGTGTGACTTCCATAGGAAGTCCTTACAGCCTCAGATACAGGTTTCTATTCTCTAGTGAGTGGTTCCAACTCATAACAGTGACCTCTCTGTCCCTCCAAATGCAGAGAAGTCTTGGTCTATATAGGAGGCGGTTACAAATGAAACTGGAAATGGGAATTAGTCAAACTCCCAGAACATAGGACAGAAGATGCATTGAGATGCCAGTCATAACTGAGGCAGGCAGAAAACTAAAGTTTTTATCTGTATTAATTTTTTAAGTGAACAAAGTGTATGTAGAGTAGGTGTGCAGCTGCCCTAAGGTTCAAGAGTTTATAAGTTGGCTACCAAGTCCAACTTACATATTCTCATTCTAAAGCAGACTGGAATTTCAAGGCTGTCTAATCTTCAAGAAAGTACTTCAAAAAAATGAATGAAAATAATATACATTATTTTGTGAAGTATTAAAATAAGTCCCATCGCTTCATGGCAAATAGATGTAGAAACAATGGAAACAGTAAGAGACTTTATTTTCTTGGGCTCCAAACTCACTGCAGATGGTGACTGCAGGCATAAAATTAAAACACGCTTGCTCCTTGGTAAAAAAGCTACGACCAACCTAGACAGCATATCAAAAAGCAGAGACATTACTTTGCCGTCAAAGGTCCATACAGTCAAAGCTATGGTTTTTCCAGGAGTCATGTATGGATGTGAGAGTTGGACTATAAAGAAAGCTGAGCACTGAAGAATTGATGCTTTTGAACTATGGTGTTGGAGAAGACTCTTGAGAGTCCCTTGGACTGCAAGGAGATCCAACCAGTCCATCCTAAAGGAGATCAGTTCTGAATGTTCATTGGAAGGACTGATGTTGAAGCTGAAACTCCAATACTTTGGTCACCTGATGTGAAGAGCTCACTCATTTGAAAATACCCTGATGCTGGGAAAGATTGAAGGTGGGAGAAGAAGGGGACGACAGAGGATGAGATGGTTGGATGGCATCACTGACTTAATGGACATGAGTCTGAGCAAGCTCTGGGAGCTGGTGATGGACAGGGAGGCCTGGCGTGCTGCAGTCCATGGGGTTGCAAAGAGTCAGACATGACTGAGCAACTGAACTGAAATGAACTGAACTCTGGTAGAAAACTAATAAGAAAACTAGCCTGGTGATGTGAACTTAAAAATTAAGTCATAATTTGAAACTTTTGACTTAATATTCCATACTTGGTTTTAATTTTATTATCACACATTTTTAACTGATCTTTTCTTTTTACTTACCTTTGAAAAAAATACACTTATTTATTTATTTATTGTTGGCTTCATTGTGTCTTGGTTGCAGCACCTAAAATCTTCATTGCAGCACACAGGTGCTCTCTAGTTGTGGTGTGTGGAATTAGCTGCCCCATGGCATGTGGTATCTTAGATCCCTGGCCAGGGATGGAACCTGAGTCCCCTGAATTGGAAAGTGGATTCTAAGTCCCTGATCTGTTTTTTGTTTTTTTTTTTAAACTATACTTAAAAACCTAGGAAAAATAAGGCTAAAGGAATCTCTGCATGAGAGTCTTAAAATGACCCCTGTTGTTGTTCAGTCACTCAGTCGTGTCCGACTCTTATGACACCATGGACTACAGCAAGCCAGGCCTCCCTGTCCTTCACCATCTCCTGGAGCTTGCTCAAACTCATGTCCATTGAGTCGGTGATGCCATCTTACCATCTTATGCTCTTGCCCCCTTCTCCTCCTGCTCTCAATCTTCCCCAGCGTCAGGGTATTTTCCAATGAGTCGACTCTTCACGTCAGGTAGCCAAAGTATTGGAGCTCCAGCATCAGTCTTTCTAATGAATACTCAATGTTGATTTCCTTTAGGATTGACTGGTTTGATCTCCTTGCAAGTCCCAGAGACTCTCAAGAGTCTTCTCCAACACCATAGTTCAAAAGCATCAGTTCTTTAGCACTCAGCTTTCTTTATAGTCCAACTCTCACATCCATACATGACTACTGGAAAAACCACAGCCTTGACTAGACAGACCTTTGTCTGCAAAGTAATGTCTCTGCGTTTTAATATACTGTCTAGGTTTGTCATAGCTTTTCTTCCATAAAAAGAAAGAAAAAAATGACCCTCTTCAAAATATTTTAAAACTTGACTAGCAATTTATTTTTTTAATTTTATTTTACTTTTAAACTTTACATAATTGTATTAGTTTAGTTTTAAAGTTTGTACAATTGGGATGATGCTAATTACAATAAATACCTATCATTGTACCTATCAATTGTACCTATCAATACCTGCAATGTAGAGAAAAGTTGATGCTGCTTTTTGTCTTAGCTCAGACCTAAAAAAAAAATCCACATAAAAGGCATGGAAGACAAACATTTTCTTAGCTTCATGTAACTTTTTGGAAAGATATAACAGGACTACTTTTAAAAATACATTTTATTCTTAGAATTTGGACTGCAAATAACCAAGAAAATGAGAGTAGGGAACAATTTGGTCAGCTTGAAAATCCTTCCAAAACAATTTTTGAATTTGGAAACAAAAAAGTATATAGAGACAAAAGTACTAATGTAGAGAGTTATGGCACATAGTTATTGATATAACTTCTCGCTTCAAATAAAACTACAGTTTCCTTAGTGATAACACTAAATTATCGGATTTGCTTTCTTAACAAAACACATAGACAGCAAGATGGAAGCCCCCAGCAATAGCCTCTGGGGCAAATCCATACACAGGCTGTGGGTAGATAGTACCATAGAAAGCCAGTTAATTTATGTTGAATGTCTTCAAAATCTCAGTGTGTCTCTACAACCAAATCTAACTAATATGATTCATACTCACTGAGAAGACTGCAAAAGAATCTGCCAAACTTTTGTCCATCCTCTGACACATCTGCTATCACAACTTTATATACTGAACTTAAAAATTTTGATAGGCTTTTTGTACTGAGGAAGGCATTCTGAATAGTATGAAAAACTGTATTTCTATGCTGTGAGTCAATAAACCATGAATCTGAAAAACCATTACAATAGTTTTATTATTTATAATGGCATATTATGAATTATCACATTACTGCTGAATGTATTCACAGTATGAAGCTGAATCCCAGTGAAGCAATATTTTATTCAGGGTTTTACATTCTCCACCAATTTGATCCTGATTAAAATGTCAGAGAAAGGATTATCACACTTACTTAATCATATGTGGCACAGTAACTTTGGAATTTTCTTCAAACACTATAGTCATTAAACCATTACACCGTATGTTGTCCACACACTGTGAAATTAAAAAACAGACAGTTACAACCCACATGAAAACCTAGGCAGAGTATGTATTCCTAGAATTATTTAGAGTCATAAAAACAATTCAGTTTCTCATCTGGGCACATAAGCATGCAAGCATGGGTATGCACACGTGTACACACACGCACACACACACAGGGAAACATTACACAATGAAGAACAGAGTCCATATCCAAATACCAAAACTGCGCACCTAGCAAATGCCCAAGGATAGATATAAGGGCTGCATTTTCCTGGAACGTGTTCCCCAAGGATTCTGAACACAGCGTCACATCGGCACAATCCTCTGGCAGTCACAACTCTACTTGAGGAGTTTATTCCCCTAGTGACCACCTCTGCAATATTCCTTCTCTACCACAGGGCGTGGTATGGGGCAGGCAGAGAAGAAATGGTGGCTTCCTTGGATGGGATTCATCTTCTCTCTCACTAGTAAGCTCTGTGTGTGCTTTTGTGTGTGTGTGTGTGTGTGTTGTTTTTTTTTTGCAATAAATCCCCACATTTTACTAGTTTCTCAAGCAGCTTCTATTGGCAATGTGTTGGTTTGGTGAGGATGAACTGTATGCTTTCTCCTGTTTCTGACATACATAAAGCCTGTTCATCTCCTCTCTTTTCTTTCTAAGAAGAAAACTCAGAACGTTGCTAATTTTCTCTGCCTTCTTTATTTACATCTATGCCTTATCAATTCAAAATTTCCCTTTGCAATTACTTTGGGCTAGAGAAGTATTTTGAATTATACATATTCCCTTTAAACAAAACAGAAAATGAAAAATAAAATCTAAACAGTTTTTAAAATCAGAAATTACTTTTAGTTACTAGGATACCATGTACTACTTAAAGATTATAATTAAATGGTGTGAGGAAATTGATTGCCAAGTGATTTCACACAGCTCTTGAACTCAGGGTTTATCCTAAACCCCAATGTCTAATGAAAGAATGAATATGCATATAAAAAACTTTGGATTACCAGCATCCCCTGACTGTTGATTCCCCTACTTAGCATAATAGCCATTTTCATACTTAATATTCCTTAAAACTTTGTTTCCTCAAGTCTTATGCCATTATTTCAATGACAAGGTATAGCGGATCTCTACTTCCAGGAATAAAGCAGAATATTTTAAAGTTCCTCTTCAATTCATTTCTTTAAACATCTGAAATTTTGAATTAGCTTCTTATATGTATAATTGTGGTTCAGTTCAGTTCAGTTCAGTCACTCAGTTGAGTCCGACTCTGCGACCCCATGAATTGCAGCACGCCAGGCCTCCCTGTCCATCACCAACAGTTTGAGTTCACTCAAACTCATGTCCATCGAGTCGGTGATGCCATCCAGCCATCTCATCCTCTGTCGTCCCCTTCTCCTGCCCCCAATCCCTCCCAGCATCAGGGTCTTTTCCAATGAGTCAACTCTGCACATGAGGTGGCCCTAACTATAAATTAGATGATATGTGCTTATACATGAGTTTATACTATATCTTACTCCCCTAGGTGGATTACAAAAATGCATATAGTAAGACAAAGTCAAGGTAAGTAAGAAAATCAGAGAGGATTTGGATAAAGTGTGGAAAATAATAAGATGAAGCCTGGAACCAACTGACCACATATACTTTATGTTGAGAAGTTCCAAACACTTGCTCTACATGGTCCTCAAAGTTAGCTGAGCCATGGGGCAGCCAACTCAAAGGAAGCCATATGATCAACTACAAAATTCATGGCTTAACAGAACCTCAATTCATCCTACTCTCTGCCCAAAGGAAAAGTATCTCATGGGTCTTATAAATAAAACATTAAATAATGTCATGAACATTATTGTCCTCAACAACTTCATTTTAAAGTAATTAAAGTTTGGTTTTTTTATCAAATCATGTCTTATGAACTTCCTCAACATTGGTTGAAGAGTATAATTTCAAACTAACCACTCTGTGGTGAGTCCCAAAGGATGGGTCCTGCCTTTGCTTATCTGATTTCAAGCACTAATTTCATACTCTGCAGAAAAGGGTCTGTATGGCTGCTCTTCTTTAGGCATAAATAAATGCAGCCTCTCCCATCAGTTTTGAGTAGCAGGAAGTTAGACATGGTATTCTTCCCAAAGTTCTGAAACTGCGCTGTCCTAAATTAGTACCCAGTTGTATGGAGCCAGTGTTTTCACCAGTGAGCCAAGCTGCCAGTAGGAGGGGTATCCTCGTAGGCCTCAAAATGACCACACGACCTCAAGGGAGAGCTCTCAGTCAGGGCCAGGTGAAAAGAGACTCCAGTGACTCCATTCATTTCTATGCATGAGCATACAGGGGAAAGCAAGGAGATGAGTCTGGCTGGTGTGAGCATCTATAACGGAGGAGACGGTAAGAAAGAGGAAGTCAGCTGCAGTCAGCAGTCTCGAATCTGGATTATATCCAGCAGGCAGATGGTAAGTCACTACAAGTTTCTAAGTGGTCTTGTTCAAGTTAGAAGATCTACAGCTGGGGGAATTCACTGAATGGCAAGATCATCAGGATGATATTCTGAGTCACAAATGAAATGATTCATGGCTCCGCTGAGGCAGACCATGGGAATGAAGAGGAACAGATGGAGATAAATATTTTGAAGAAAGCAATAATAGAAATTGATGAGTTACTGAATAAAACCAAGAGAAAAAAAAACAGGGTAAAATTCAAAGATGACTTCACTATTAGAACATTTTAAATTGGAAAATGCAAATATATTTAAAAGCAATAAACATGGCCAAATGTTTTTTGAGTGACACAGAACTTAACCAAAACTAGTCTACCTTTTTGGATTCTCATGGGCACCAAGAAGATGCATAGATTATATGGCATTAGAGAAGGCAATGGCATCCCACTCCAGTACTCTTGCCTGGAGAACCCCATGGACGGAGAAGCCTGGTAGGCTGCAGTCCATGGGGTCGCTAAGAGTGGGACACGACTGAGCGACTTCACTTTCACTTTTACTTGCATGCATTGGAGAAGGAAATGGCAACCCACTCCAGTGTTCTTACCTGGAGAATCCCAGGGACAGGGGAGCCTGGTGGGCTGCCGTCTATGGGGTCCCACAGAGTCGGACATGACTGAAGCGACTTAGCAGCAGCAGCGGGGATTTTATTAAATGAGGGTCTCATGTCTGCATTTATTAAGTATGTATCTATGTGACAGATACTGGGCTAAATGCTGGGAGATGAGGGCAGGGAGCAGAGAAAGAATATATAAAAGAGTTTCAAAGATGAGTAAGGTAAACCACTTTAAATTCATTTTCCTAATTCCAATGGGAAAATGGTTTAGCACTATCCCTATTCTTATGAAACTACGAGCGAGATTTTGGGGCATGGGGACAGATGTGGCATACAGACAGGGAGAGGAAGGAGGGGTTAAGTGACACCTTCACCCCAGTGACATTTCTAGCTATTCCTTAGACTTTTCACTCTCGGTTTTTCTGAGCAGAATGAAGATGTTACCTGGGTAACCAACACGGAAAGTGGGAGGACAGAGCTGGTGTTTGGTGAGAACTGTGGAAAGTAAACAGTGTTCCTTCAATTTCCTTTAACAGTCTAAGCAAAAGCATAGTTATCAGACAACAGCCTTAGGATGTCTCAGGGCTATAGATTTTACGCTTAGATACTCTATTTGGTTCTTTGAAAGTTAAATCTGGATCCTTTTTACATAGCGATCTTTTCTTTCCTTTCTTCTTCCTTCCCTCCTTTCATTTCATACTTTACTTTAAATCTTCTTTTAAACCTGTCTTCTCTAAGTTATCACTGTATTAGATGAAGTTCCAGCAGTGCTAATTATACTCCTTACTGAGTCTTCTGACTCTCATTCATGATAGATCAGTTACTCAAAAGATTTGTAATTTTTTATTTTGAGCACATTGTCATGAGCCCCGAACTGTTGAAGTGTTGCTAATGCAGTGACTTTGTGTTTGCTTCTACCAAGCATTCTTGCGAACCAGCAACAGTCCAAAAATTGTTTCTGCATTAATTTCTCAGTTTGGAATTTTCACACCATGTGAATATTGCGCATCTGAATTTCAAATCCATAGACCAGAAATGCATTTGTTTTTCTCAAAGGAGATTTTAAAAAATTCAGAACCCAAGACAAAGACAGACTTCTTTATGATTTCCCAGGCCAAATGGTTTTTTTTTTTTTTTTTTTTTTGAGTTCTTATTTCATGCATGGGACCGCCTTCCAATGCTCAGGTTTTAAACAGAAATCTTAGTTCCTTTAAGGGGCCCAAGGCTAACCCTCCCTCCTTTAGCTAATACCCCTCAGGCATGGGACCGATAACCAGACTTAAATCATCCTCATGTCTCTGTGTCTTCAGCTTACATGCTGTTTGCTCTGACTTTAAATTTCCCTGTTATTTCTGGCAACTAGAGATTTCCTTTTATATTTATAAATATCATCAATGAATTAAATTTTTTATTATACTGATTTTATGTATTAAATATTTCTTTTTTTAAAAATTTAATTAATTTATTTTACTTTATAATATTGTATTGTTTTTGCCATACATTACTTGAATATTTCTGATTTTATAGCCAGAGGAGATCTAAATTGGTGCAGTCCTCCACACTGCCAGAATTGAAACTTGAGATAAATGTTTTAGATCCAAAAGAGAAGATTTATGTGACCACTTTTGAACATCTTATTATCCAGTGTCAGATCTCATTTTGTAAATCTATTTGATTCATTGTGTCAAGCATTAAATTATTTTCAATAGGAATAAAAATAATTTTTTACTTACACTCAAGTCTCAGAAGGAAATATACATGCAATCTGAACCAGAGATCAAAAGACCATGTAATAAAAAAATCACATTTAATTGTACAAAAAGGTCTTTGATAACTGACACATCTATCTGTGGGATGGATGAATATATATACATATAAATATACATACACACATATACACATATGTTGCTGTTGATTAGTAGCTAAGTTTTGCGACCCCATGGACTGTAGCTGGCCAGGCTCCTCTGTCCCTAGGATTTCCCAGGCAATAATATTGGAATGGGTTGCCATTTCCTTTTCTAAGGGATCTTCCCAATCCAAGGAGTGAACCCGCATCTCCTACATTAGCAGGCGAATTCTTTACCACTGAGCCACCAGGGAAGCCCATACACACATATACATACATGTGTATATAAAATATATTATGGTATATTTATAACAGAGAAGTGGTTTTGAAATGGACTCTTTATCTATTAGAGGCTCCACAGACAGGGTTCAGTGACAACATGATTTTGAACAAACAGGATTCCTAGGGGCCCTGGGTTTACCAATTCTACTTCAACCAGAATATTTTGCTTTTATCTCACTTCCATTTGGTATTTTCAGTACTGCTGCACTGAAGAAAAGAGTTCTCTTCCAGAAAGAAAGTTAAACTGCAATAGAACTTTTATTTATGAATGTGTGTATGAATATATTAATATTTATATTGAAAGTATATATTCATAATCATATAAGCACATATCTTGTGTTGGGGAGAAGAGATTGAGCCCTGGGAAAATGAATCCAATTCACTTAGTTAAAAGAGAAAGACATGAAAATAGCCAGGGTGTCATATAACTTTAAGGACACAATTTATGTGAATTACTATAAACTTTAAAATCAGTAAGATAACAAAAGCAGATTCCTAGATCATGGCTATTCTAGTTCAGTTTTGATGACTATGACCAGGGGATAGAGGACTGGGAATATGCATATTTATAAAAGCCCCAGGTAATTTAAAAAAAATTTTTTTATTGGAGGATAATTGCTTTACAATATTGTGCTGGTTTCTGCCATACATCAACATGAGTCAGCCACAGGTATACATATATCCCCTCCCTCTTGAATCTCTGTCCCATCTCCCACCCCATCCTACTCCTATAGATTGTCATAGAGCACTGGACTGAGCTCCCTGTGTCACACAGCAGATTCCTACTAGCTATCTATTTCACGTATGGTAATGTGTATGCTTCCATGCTACTCTCTCAATTCTTCCTACTATCTCCTTCCCACACGGTACACAAGTCTCTTCTCTGCCTGTGTCTCCACTGCTGCCCCTACCCTACAAATAGATTCATCAGTACCATCTTTCTAGAGTCCACACACATGCGTTGCTGCTGCTGGTGCTAAGTCACTTCAGTCATGTCTGACTCTGTGACCCTGAGGACTGTAGCCTGCCAGGCTCCTCTGTCCATGGAGTTCTCCAGGCAAGGACACTGGAGTGGGTTGCCATGCCATCCTCCAGGGGATCTTCCCAACCCAGAGATTGAATTCTTATCTCTTATTTCTCCTGCACTGGCAGGCAGGTTCTTTACCACTAACCCAACTGGAAATACAATATTTGTCTTTCTCTTTCTGACTTACTTCACTCTGTACAATAGGCTCTAGGTTCATCCACCTCATTAGGACTAACTCATATATGTATTCTTTTTTTAATAGCTGAGTAAAGGTCCATCTAGTCAAGGCTATGGTTTTTCCAGTAGTTATGTATGGATGTGAGAGTTGGACTATAAAGAAAGCTGAGCACGGAAGAATTGATGCTTTTGAACTGTGGTGTTGGAGAAGACTCTTGAGAGTCCCTTGGACTGCAAGGAGATCCAACCAGTCCATCCTAAAGGAGATCAGTCCTGGGTGTTCATTGGAAGGACTGATGCTGAAGCTGAAACTCCAGTACTTTGGCCACCTGATGCGAAGAGCTGACTCATTTGAAAATACCCTGATGCTGGGAAAGATTGAAGGTGGGAGAAGAAGGGGATGACAGAGGATAAGATGATTGGATGGCATCACCAACTCAACGGACATGAGTTTGGGTAGACTCCAGGAGTTGATGATGGACAAGGAGGCCTGGGGTGCTGCAGTCCATGGAGTCGCAAAGGGTCAAACACGACTGAGTGACTGAACTGAATATTCCATTGTGTGTGTGTGTGTGTGTGTGTATATATATATATATATATATACATATATATCACAATTTCTGTATCCATTTTTCTGTAGATGGACATTGTCCTAGCTACTGTAAAGAGTGCTGCAATGAACACTGGGATTCATGCATCTCTTTCAATTAGGTTCTCTCAGGGTATGGTGGCTCAATGGAAAAAAAAATCTGTCTGCAATTTTTTTTTACAGACAGATCGAAGATGTGGGTTCGATCCCTAGGTTAGGAAGATCCCCTGGAGGAGGGCATGGTAACCCACTCCAGTATTCCTGCCAGGAAAATCCCATGGACGGAGGAGCCTGGCAGGCTACAGTCCATGGGGTCATAAAGAGTCAGACATGACTAAGTGATTAGGCACATGCCCAGTAGTGGGATTGTTAGACCCAGGTAATTTTGAAGCAGTTGGTCCTTGAAGGAAGGCTAACAATGCCTTTTGCAGCAGTGTTTTTGTTTGGTTGGTTGGTTGGGCTTTTTTGTTTTGCTTTGTTTTCCTTTTTTTTTGACTGTACCACACAGTTTGTGGGACCTTAGTTCCCTGACTGGGGATGGAACCTGTGCCCTCTGCAGTGGAAATGCAGAGTCCTACCCATTGGACTACCAGGGAATTCCCTCTAGTAGGCTTTTCTGCAGGTCCTGCTTAAGGAAGTATCTGGTCAAAGGTTAGTAATCTACTGCATCACCATACCTTTCTATCTTCCTAATACTTCTAAAGAGTGGGAAGAAAAGTAAACTCAATTTTTCTCTTAAATCACCTTTTTATATTAAAGTAAAAAATTCCCTATTGATTCCAGAGAAGCTATTTTAAGGGAGGAAGCATGTCAGTGTGCTACAAATTTGTCTATATTTTGACACATCTGCCCAAACCAAGAAGCTCAGAGGTGAATTTTAATTCTGCATTTTAGTTAATACCCATAATTACAGAAAAGTCTGTTTAATACTCCATTATGTATCACAGTAAGACATGCACAAATGAATGCACTATATTGAAATGAACGGTCAAATCTTCAGCCTCAAATTTTTCCCTATAAATAGATGAAAAAGGGAAGAATTATTGGTCAAGACCATTAACCACTTGCACATTTTGTTGGACACACCAACAGTTAATTATGACCTTGCTGGTGGAGCTAAAAGTATAATTAATCATTCAAGCAATTGTTACTTCTAAAAATTACAGCTTCAAAGAGAGAGGCCTGACAAAGCTAAAAGTCTTAATTTTCATACAGAGTTCTCTATGTGAAAGTGGGATTGTGTCAATACTTAGGCACCACTTTATTATTTCAAGTAAGAGCTACATGTGATTAGTATAACATGGTACAAGGGTTTAGCAAGGTAGAGTCAAATTATGCCAGAAAAAATTAAAATTATGCAAAACAAAAAAATGACAAAAATAAGGACAAAATCATGGAGAATATATTCATAATTTAGATCGAAAGAAATGTTTATTTCCCTAGGACAGGGAAGGATATCTACAAGCATAGCCCCAACAAATAAATGTCCATCTGGTATAAACAGACAAGAAATAGATATGGTGGAAAATGTCAGTCTCACTGATAACTGCAGAAGTAATTAAAACCACTAGGAAGGAATTCCACTTTTCCATTAAATGAGGAAATGTGACAAACATGACAAAATTCAGCACTGGCAGGACTTAGAATAGACGAGTTACATATTTCTTGGGGTGTTTTGGCAGTCTGTCGAGTCATGAATCATGAAATCATGAAAGTGATCAGGCCCCCTTCACCAGCCCTATACCTGTGGGCAAGATACACCAACAAGGGGCCTTGAAAGGAGGAGTAACTCTCGGTGCAAAGATGGCTAGCACCACCCCATCATACATTAGTGCTGAAACTTGGAAATTGCCCGTATGCCTAATTATTCAGAAAGAGCTAGAAAAGTGGTAAGTTAACACGATGCGTGCTTAGTTACACAGTCACGTTGGACTCTTTGGGACCCCATGGACTGCGGCCCACCAGGTTCTATCCATGGGATTTCCTAGCCAAGAATACTGGAGTGGATTGCTATTTCCTTCTGCAGGGGATCTTTCTGACCCAGGAACCGAACCCGCATTTTCCACATTGGTAAGCAGATCCTTTACCTGCTGAGTCATCAGGGAAG
The DNA here is from genome assembly GCF_003369695.1 of Bos indicus x Bos taurus. NCBI lineage: Eukaryota > Metazoa > Chordata > Mammalia > Artiodactyla > Bovidae > Bos > Bos indicus x Bos taurus. The sequence goes on from NC_040082.1 coordinate 29,544,492, forward strand.
TCTAAGTTAACATGGTAGAATAAACATATATTACCATTAGGAGACACCGATACAAAGAACTCATAGGAATATAGGAAGATGAAAAAGGAAAAAATGATGCATATATGCAGCTAGAGGCAAACTGTTGAATTATTTTGGTATGGCAGGGTTGTGAAGGTTTCAGAGATGAAAATATTTGATTTTCAGAACAGAGTTTCTCAAATGTAATTGTGCAAAAGTGATCAGTGGGGCCTGTTAAACCTGAGGGGGTGTCTGGAAGGTGGGTTCGGGAATCTGCATTTAAAAAAAAAAAAAAACCTTCAGGTAATTATCTGTGAAAGACACTTTGATAAACATTTATTTAGTGATCTGGGTGTTGGGAGTATTTCTGGTTCCTTTTTGTATCCATATTTTTACATATACATGATAAAATATTAAAAGGTACATTTCAAGCATTCTGTAGGCTCATCTTATCAATAATGAATATGCCTAGAGGGATGTTTGGGAGACTGACAGATTTCATCGATGTATGTATAGCACACAGTTTCCCCCATAAAATGAAAATGTTTTAAGTGGAGAACAAGCCCAGTTGAGATGCAGGCTGCTGGGCAGTAAACTAGGCTCAACTGATAGTGGAGCACTCTGTCCCCACCACCCACCATTCAAACCCTGCGTCAGGAAAATCACTAAGTATCTCAGAACACTCACTACCTGGCTCAACACTTTTTTTTAAAATTCGAGTGTAATTGCTTTACAATATTGTGCTGGTTTCTGCTGTCCAACAAAGTGAATCAGCTACATGCATACATATGTTTCCTCCCTCTTGAGCCTCTATCCCTCCCCCACATCCCAGGCCCTAGGTCATCACAGAGCATGGAGCTGAGTTCCCTATTCTATACAGCAGGCTCCCAGTAGCTAGCTATTTTACACACAACAGTGTACCTATGTCACACTTAGTCTCCCAATGCATCTCACCCTCCCCTCACCGTGTCCACTTGTCTGGTCTCTGTGTTTACGTCTCTATTCCTGCTCTGGAACTAGGTTCATCTGTACCATTTTTCTAGATTCCACACATGTGCATTAATATATGATGTTTGTTTTTCTCTTTCTGACTTACTTCACTCTGTTTGATTGACTCTAGGTCCCTCCATATCTCTACAAATGACCCAATTTCATTCCTTGTTATGGTTGAGTAATATTCCAATTTATATGTGTACCATAACTTCTTTTAGAAGCAGTTGGCTCATAGCCACTCCCTCCTCTTCGATGCATTTCCTTCATTTGACTTGCAAGACACCACACCCTCTCGGCTAGCCTCCAATTGCACTACTGGTTCCTTCCCTTTGCTGTTCTCCGTGACTCCTCACTCACTCCACAGGCTTCTCCTCATTTCTATCTGTACTGACTCTCTAGGTGATCTCAACAGTCTTGTGGCCTTAAATATCATCTAAATGACAGAGAGTCTCACACATGGACCTCCCTCCAAGCACTGAGCGTCCATACCCCACTGCTTACTTAACAACTCCATTGAAATTACTTCCCCCTTTCTACTTTCCCTCTCAACATTCCCCTTCAGCCACATCTAACCTTCATGCTATTGCTCAAAATATACTGCCTCCTACTCTAGAGTGCTTGCAGAGGCTGTTCCCTCTGTGCGGAATGACTTTCCCTTTGTTAAATATCTACATGGTATTTTCCATAACTCGCCACAGTCTTTGTTTACATGTTGTCTTCAAAATGAGATGATCACCTTTTCAAAATTGTACTGACCCACACCTACCTCCAGTCGCCCAATCCTTCTCAACCTGCCCTATCACCTTCCAACATAAAATATTATATATTTATTATCTTTACATTGTTTTCAGTTTCCCCACACTAGACTGTAAGCTACACAAGGTCAGGGAATTTTTGTTGTTCTCTCCTGTCCATGATATATCACAAGCACTGAGATAGTTCCTGGTATATGTTATCACTGCATAAATATATTTGTTGAATGGCTGAAATTTTAAGTATCGAAACCACACAATATTAAGGCTCTACTGAACACAGTAATTTCATATCATGATATCACTGTCACTCAGAAAGACACAATTTCCTGTTGTTTCTTTCTCCGATTCACTTGTACATATAATCTAGTACACCAGTATATTAGCCATACAAACTTGGAGAAATAGGAAGAAATTGTACACCTAACTCAAGATGTAGTCTACATGCGTACTCAGTCGCGTCCAACTCTTAGCTACCCCATGAACTATAGTCTGCCACGTTACTCTGACCATGGAATTTTTCAGGTAAGAATACTAGAGTGGGTTGCCATTTCCTGCTAAAATGTAGTCTAAGTAGAGAGAATCACTGCTTCTGGGAGGCAAAGTATTAGATCCTTTCCTTAAAGGACTGGGCATAGAATCATTCATACACCTCAAGGGTCTTTTCTCTCTTAGCGATGCCTCACCTGGCCCCCTAAGTAAGATGGCTTAAAGTTTTTATCAGCTCTGAATCTTAGGCACCCCAGTTATATCAAAAGGCAGAAACAATAAGAAGCTGGAAAAACATCTTTGTCTACAACTCTAATTCTCCCCATTCTTCCTACTTATCTTGGCTTCACAACACATACACGATTTTGTTGCATTAAGTTATCTACTTCCTTTCTTCTCTACTAATCTGTCTGTCTCCTTGAGAGCAGGGATCGTTGCCAAACCCCTAGTACCTACACAATGCCTGGGAGCACAGGGTGATTGCTCAGTTAACATTCACAGAATCAATGACTGATTCAGAGTTTCTTAAGGTAAAAGATGCATTCCACAGACTTAATTACAGTATTAATTCATACAGCTTAGAGCTAATGAAAGTATTAGTAAATCACCATAAGTGTGTAATTATGCAAATATACATGATCCCATATTTTTGTTTCTTTGTTAACCAGAAAAGAAGCACCTTGACTTCAGCTATGTATTCATCATCAACAGTCCTGGAAGAAAAGCAGTAAAAATCTGGAATTCCAGTAGAGGACATTTAGAGTGGTAATAAAAGACCTGGATTAGGTTTCAGTCATGACCCAGCACAGTTGTGTAACTTCAGACAAATGCTTATTAACCTTCTGGACCTCAGTTTTCGTACCTGTGAAATGGGACTACTGTTTCTGTTTACCTTCAGAATATTATTGTAAAGGACAAATGAAATTAAGTCTGGTAAAACTTCTCTGACATATAAAAATAATTAACTTGCACATTCATTTTTTTTCTATTTTTGCTTTTCAGTCTCTTAGAAAAAAATTAAGGGGTTTTTCTGGGGTCTAGTGGTTAAGACTGCCCTCCCAATGTAGAGGGCACAGGTTCAGTCCTTGGTCAGGGACTTAAGATCCTGCATGGCTCACAACAAGGCCAAAAATTTAAAAAAATATTAAAAAATTGCTTTTTAAAAAAAAGAAAAAATTAAGTATCTGAAAAACTATGATATATTTATAGTTCATATTTATATCTAAAGCATATATAAATTACTAAGAGCTCTTCAGAAAAGGAAGACAATGGGATCTATAACATATGCCTTTTCTGTTTGCCCCAATCATCCTTCAGTCAACAACTCTGAAGATGATTAAGCTTTAATATTTTCCTTCACAGCTTCCCTTTTCACCTAGATTGGTTAATGGAGCCAAAATTAATGTGGAGCTTGGCTTGAAGAATGCCCAAGTCCAATCATCACAGTTTTGACATTTTTTTCAAATCCTGAACAAATGTAGCAATTCCCTAACCAGACAGTGCTGATCAAAGAAAGGTAAGCAAATCTGTTCCCTAACTTTTTCTATATAAAATACAGGAACTCATTTTCAGGCCTCATACTACAGGCATTGTCTCTTTTTTTATTTGATTCCACAGTCCTTATTAGCTATTTTTACATCTCTCACCATTTTCCTATCTCAGCAACAAATAAGCAAAAAAAAAAAAAAAAAAATCTAATGAGGTCACTGGAGAATTTACTACTCACGGGGCAATTTTAACACTCTCCAAACAAACACACAAAACCACTGTCCCACGCAAATGCATACTGGCTTATACAAGAATGCCCAGGATACAAAGTACAATGACAACATTTAGGTAAACTGTAAACAAACAACAACAAATGATTCAATACATGAAGACAATGACCACAGCAACCAGATGTAATTTTCTAATAAAAATAAATTGACTCTAAAACTGCGTCCCAAAAGTTTATGCTGGGAAATTTAAAACACAAACAAAAACCAACCTGGGGCCAAAGTCACTTGCTCACCTGACTGATGTCGCTTGTCCAGGCAGCTTTCTCCTGGCGGGAAGGTGCTAACAAGACCACAGTGAAAGGGGCAGCATCTGCAGGCTCCACCACTATTTTGAAATCCAAGTGTCCAAACACTTGGCCAGAACCTTTGGCTTCAACACACGTAAACCAAACAATTAGATGTGAATACAAACATAGGAGTGATAGGTAACTGCTTTCTCAAGGTCCTAGTAATACAACCAATGTGATTTAAGTCCAGAATCTCCTTTTAGTGATACAGTACTTCTCAAGCATGGGGACGGCTTTGTTAAGCTCATAAGCAGAGGAAAAAGCTGAGATCGGTGGGTTACTCAAGACTAGGGTCCTGCTCTCCTTGTCAATTCATGGCTTTTTAAAAATTTTCCATAAATTACAGAATTCCAACATTCTAGTTCAATTACTTTCTTCTCTGTTGCTGCAAAGCCACTATCACGAGACAAATTCAGTAAAATGTAAATTTCCAAAGATGGCTTAACTGGGGTCACAGGTTAAATGGTTCAACAGAATTTTTCACATATAAATGAATTCAGGGAATTTATTCTTAACATCTTCCCTGTCTCCTGAAGCACCTCTTCTTAGCTATCAACGAATAAAAACCATAGGGCTATTTAATGCTAATATAATTCTAAGTGATAGAATGTGACTTACAGTCATCATCGCTCGCATCGGGCTCCTCAACCAAGGTACATTCTATTAGAGACAGAACTCCACCTGTCTGGAAACAGACCAATTTTTCATTAAGTGGCTGAGAGACTTGCATAGGTTGGGAAGCTGTGATTTGTAAACCTTATATTCGAACTGCCACAGAATAAACAGCAATTCAGTCTTGAAACTAATTTTTCATAGAGCCCAAAGTTAAATTTAAATGTGTAAAAGTAATTGAATTCATTGAGCTTCATGATTCTTCCCCACCATCTGACTCTCACTCGCAATGTCTGTAAAATTTAAAGAGTCGATCTATGGGAGATTATATGGCACCCCAGAGGCCCCACAGAGTGAATGCAGAGCAGCAAAGGGTAAAACTCTACAACCAGTAAGTGACTTAAGCAGTAGAACTCTGCTGTTGTGATGCTGGATAATATTTTCAGGCATTAATAACAGAAGGTACAGATAGGCAAACTTTTTCTGTAAAGGGCCAGCTAGTAAATTCTTTAGGCTTTGCAAGCCATTAGATCTCTATTGCCACTGCTTAAATTTGCCATTTTAAAAAGCATGAAACAGTCAGGTACAATAAGGAAGGAAATGAGTTGTGGCTGTGTTCCAATAAAACTTTATTATTAAAAAGAGGCAGAAAGCTGTGGGCCATAGTTTTCTCACTCTTGGTACTAAGTAAGATAAAATAGCATTTAGCGAATATTACACAATCAGTAGGAGAAGGCAATGGCACCCCACTCCAGTACTCTTGCTTGGAAAATCCCATGGACAGAGGAGCCTGGTAGGCTGCAGTCCATGGGGTCGCTAGGAGTCGGACATGACTGAGCGACTTCACTTTCACTTTTCACTTTCGTGCATTGGAGAAGGAAATGGCAACCCACTCCAGTGTTCTTGCCTAGAGAATCCCAGGGACGGGGGAGCCTGGTGGGCTGCCGTCTATGGGGTCGCACAGAGTCGGACAGGACTGACACGACTTAGCAGCAGCAGAACACAATCAGTACACTGCAGTCATTTGACAAGATTTTTGAGCTCAGTCAACAACTAGTAATTTTGTCCAGGTTATGATTTTAATTGCCTTATTTTATGGCAATTGCACTTAAATTTCTATTACTTTGGATTTAACTGACAACAAAGTAAATGTCAAGGTTGGCAACTGTATATTACCTCATCATGATACGGTAATAATCTATTTTATGATAGTAGGCACGGGAAAGTCATAATTAAATTAACCTCAATGCCTCTTGAGTGCATGGAACATAAATGGAATAGTCATGTAAAACCAGTACCTTGAGCAGATGCAGCTTTCCTCCTGAACTTCTTGTACAAATTAAAAAGTGTTTTGTAAACAAGAAGCACTGTCTTTCTCCTTCCTTTTTCAAAGACAGTGAACCCAGGCGAACTTTACTAAGTTTCCCTCTCTCAACGGAAGGTACTTGAATAAGAGAACCTGGTGATCACAAAAGTGAAGAACACACAGTAATTAAAATTCTGTCAAGTGAGAGCAGTTCCTGATGCAAAAACACTAGGGCCTGTTTCCCAAGATACCAAGGAATTATTTGTTGTACCATCGGAACAAGCAAATCCCCTGCACTTTGAGCAGAAGAAACAATACATTGCTATGCTTTAAGAGTCACACCAATTCTTACTATTTTTGTAGAACACTTTAGATTTGATTATTTATATATAAGCTGGAAAATAAGTTTAAAAACAAAGCCATACTGAATTCAAAGAATGAGACATTTCTGCCTTCTGTCCTTCATAATCTGATCTTTATCAATTTATTTACATAAGAATAGGGTACATATTGTATAATTACATATAGTAATAAAACAACATAATAAAAAGCAAGTCAAATTTGTTTTTCCTAAAGCAATAAAGGTAGATGAATAGCATTAATATAGCCTACTTTGTATTTAAAAACATGATGCACATTTATAATGTACATTTTTAAATGTACATTATAAAAATACACAGATTATACAATTCAACACAATTTAGTGAAGGGCTGTTTTTAAAGGGCAGTTATTTCAGGTTACATTTAAATTATATGTGATAAAAATTCTTTGTGAAACCTACATAGAAAAGAAACCACATAAATTCTATATGCAGAACACTCCTGTGTTCTTCCATTCAAGAAGCTAAGCAGAGATTTTATATAATTTCACTCTAATTATGACCTCCTGCTCTCCTCAAAAGGAAATTCTAATTTAAATATCAAACCAAAAAATGCTAAGAAAGATGCTTGCAAATACATTGCCTCTGACTCCTGAAATGCTCTGAGCCAGTACTATTTCTTTTTTTTTAATAAAGCTTTGATTTTACTATTTCTACTATTTGTGTAATTCACCACCTACCCCAAATGCAGCTTTACAAAGACTCCTATCAGCCTCGTAAGAACTATTAAATGAATATTCATCACTTAATTATGAACAGAGGTCATCACTAAGAGATGAGACTGTAGGCAACTTTATTTTCCTCTTCATACATTTCCTAGGTTTCCTGATTGGTTTTTTTTTATTGTGTTTTTGGAATATAAATCTGTGATTGTGGGTCACAAAACACTTACATTAACATATGACTATTCCAAACAGTACCTACCTTTACAGACATCTAAGGATGTGCAGGAAGTAAAGAACCCAAATTTCTATGGGTCCCTGAATGCCCCCCATTCAGGTGAGTGTTTAAGAGGGCTGCCTGACAGAGGCACAGTCATCATCTATTTGGTGCCTAAAGAATAACACAGAGGTAGTCCTGGGGGAGGGCGTGGGACTGGGGAATGGGGACGGGGAAGGGCTTGGTTGCAGTGATAGGAATGGGCAACAAGGAAGAGAAGTAGGTGGGAGCAAACTGGCAGAGAGCCAGGGAGCAAGTAATCAAATATGAGGAATAAAGGAAAAGTGAAAAAGCAGAAGACAGAACGCTTCGAGGAGTAAATGAGCAAGTAACAGCCACAGAAGGATTGTACTCGTGAGACCCATTGGTGGAATCAAAGCCAGAGATCTTTCAGAGGACCTGGGTTATCCTGGCCAGGAGACGGCGGTGGATTCAACAACATAAAAACTGAAAGTCAGAAAGGGAATGGATGGGAAAAGACAGCAAGTTCTAGCTTTGCCATGGGCGGTCATGAGTCATCCAGACAGATGGGTTAGGGCCGAGTGGAAGACTGCAGCAGAGACAGGTGGACAAGTGGGCTTAAGGGTCGTTTTCAGAAAGGATATAACCGAGGCTAAGAAAACTGAATAATAATGTGCTCGTGGGTAAGTGCTTCTAGTATTTAATGATTCTATAAGTTGGAAATTTTAAAATACACTGGTAACTCATGTATTAGTCATTATTGTGAATTTTAGCTTTGAGGTAAAAAACCAAATGTTTCCTTGGCAGCTATACACTAATATGCCTAATCTATAACTGCTTATCTTGGATCCAAATAAGAGACTATATGCATTAGGTATGCACAGAAATCTGTACATCTGAATTAGAAGTGAACAATTTCAACACTGGTTTATAAAATAATATTGAAAAATATGTTAAGTGGTTTTTTTCATATTTCATCTTATGTTTGACATGATGTTTCAACACAACTATGAGACTTGAAAATTTCTAAATTTCCTAGTTATTACTAGAAACAACTAGACTTTTTAGTTATTACAAATAAGTGAAATCATTAGTCTTAATGATTCTTTGCATTACCATTGTCATCAGTCTAATCTAATAACTGGGGTCAACTTATAAAAAAACTTGTTTTTCAGTCATGAAATTCCCATGGTGTGGCATTTGAGACTGGCTAAAGCCCTTATTCTTATTCCATTCAGTAGTTAAAAAGACTGAAGAGCAATTTCCAGGTTATTGGATTAGGCATTTGAATAGGTGAAACTATTTCCAGACCGCATGTTACAATTTCAAAGAACACTGGTACATTGAAAGTACATGATTTTGAATCTGGAAATGATTAAAGTACCGGAAAGTTTCATGTTTCATTCTTGATGCATTTAGCTTTAAATTCAGTCACTCTATTTACTTTCCCTAATTCACCTTTCTACCAGACAACGATGACTATGTATAATGGATTTTGCACAAAATGTCAACTTACAGTGCCTTTATCTTCTAAAAAATATTCATATATATTTCATGTTATTGAAAATAGAAACTTATTCCAAAATTTAGATCTTGGTTTTTAAAGTTTATGTCATAATTTCACTGACTCCAGTCATTTTTATGAACATTTAATTTTTACAACAACCCTAAAAGACAGGTACTACTATTAACCCCACTTAAAAAGAGGAAGGAGCTTCCTTGGTGGCTCAGTGGTAAAGAATCTGCCTGCCAATGCAGGAGGTGCAGGTTGGATTCTTAGATCAGGAAAATCCCCCGGAAAAGAAAATGGCAACCCACTCCAGTATTCCTGTCTAGAAAACCCCATGGACAGGGAAGCCTAGTGGGCCCCAGTCCATGGGGTCACAAAAGAGTTAGACATGACATACTGACTAAACAACAAAGAAAGGAAACTGGGGCTAAAAGAAGTTAAGTAAATTGTCCAGTATCACACAGCAAGGAAAGGGAGGAGACAGGATTTGACCTCCATGATGGAGCTGGCTACACTGTCTATTATTGCCTCAAACATGTACAACATTTGCTCAAGAAACTTTGAAAAGATTTTGAAAATAAATGACAATGTCAGACCACTGCTATGACACAGTCCTTTGCATCATACTCATCAACTATCTAGTAATTGGAATCAGTTTATAAAAAATAAGCTTTTTCAATCAATGAATTCCCACGGATTGACATTCAAGATTGGCTATCACCCCTGTTCAGAGGGGAGCTTTCAGACGACCTTATTTTTTCTAGTCCTCAGAATTAAAATTCATTTTGAGACTGAAAACACACGTATTTGTGCATATATGTTTGCACTCATGCATTGAACGTATCTAGTTGGCTGCCGTCTATGGGGTCGCACAGAGTCGGACACGACTGAAGCGACTTAGCAGCAGCAGCAGTAGTAAAAGTAATAATTGTTGCAACCAAAGCAAAACAACACAAACTTTCCAAATTGACTGTAATTGGATTATCTTCTACTTTCAGATTAAGGCCTGATTTCTTTTTAAACCACCTTTATTGAATAATTCCCAAACAGACTAACCAAACCAAACAACACAGAAAAATACTGCTGAAAGGCAAATCATTAATATCAACGTCAATACAGCAATAACATCAGATATATTAATAGCTGACAAAAGCGCCTCAAACATGTGGTTCAGAACAAGCAATAAATAAAATCTAGATGTGAATCAAAGAGAGGGGTGGCTCATGATTGGTTTTCCTGGTGCAAGGAAAAAAAATACGATTTCTTCACTGTATTCAACCTTCTAGCATTTTTCATCATAGATGCTTTTTCCAACTTAGAGATATAGTAAACGTTTATGTGTAATAATAATACTCATCAATCCAAAGTCCTTTCAGAAATGGAATACTAGTTATAGAAACTTTTGTTTCCATTTTCACATATTACAAAGCTCAAGTCCTGTAGTAAGTATTTTTCGGTGGACTCCGAACATAAGAAAAATACGAAACAAGACAGCTGACATTCAAAACTGCAGTTCAGCAAGCAATTCAATTTAACCCATTGTCCATTTTCCAGATGCCTATAATGGAAAGCATTGAACTAGGCAAGAGAGAATTCATAAATAGTGCCCTGCAGAGTTACAGTTGCCAGGACAGACAGGCAAGCAAACACGTAGAAGAAGACGAGATGCACGCACCAGGAGCAAGGGCGCTTGGAAACAAGGAGGAGAGTACACTCATTCACACTGGAGGGGAGAGGAGGGGAAGATGAGGAAATTTAAAAGGCTCTGATCTGAGCCTAGCAGGACAAGAGGACCTTCCACAGGCACCAGAAACATGGATGAGGGAATCCCTGGTCTCCAGGGGCCTACACATGTAAAGGCACAGAGGCAGACAATGCCAGGAAGGCAGGAAGCCAATACAGGGACGCAGTCTGTGAAGAGGAATGGAGGGGGAATTAGGAAGGCCTGGTGTTGTCAGCATGATAGTCCACTATTACTTAAAGAAAAATTAATACTTCAAGTCAAAAATGCGAAAGGTATCATATCCTCAAATATACTTCCAAACTTTAACATATGTGTGACTTCTCTCCTTGTAAATAAATAATGGAAAATAGAACAGCATGTGTTAAATTTTTTAAGTGTTCTGTGCAAAAATTAATGTGTGCAGCACAAATAATGTCTTGTTTGATGAGGAAAAAAAAATGTTTCAGGCAGCACATTTTGGTAGACACTAGAAATGCAAATATCTTCAATTAATATTGGCACATTATAAACAGAAACCACATTAAAGGTTAATTGGAGTTCCAAATGTATATGCCACTCCTCCCCAAGTTCAAAATTATGACTGTGTGCAATATACTGCCTGAAATCGACTCTGTGAGGGCATGTTCCCCTCCCTCAGGACACCTACGCACTTGCAAAGAATTTCAAGTGTGGTTTACTTCGTGTACTTTGTAATAAGAACCACAGAGCAATATGCACTGTCATGGCATAGCTTCTCTACAGTTTCCAGCATAAATATCTTCCACTCTTCAAAGGCTTAATTTACTGGGTGATGCCCCCAAAGCACACCCCTCAAACGTGATACCTTGGCCATCGCCAAAGTATGGCAGGGCAAGTTGAGACATTTCATCTAGCAACTGGAGTTACCAACTGAATCAAGTCATATCGTGTGGGGCCGATCCGGAAGTGCTGATGAAAAATGGGAACAAGAGACAGCTGTTTTCACTGCGGACATTGTCCCCTCTCCTATGGGAAAGGGCTTTGAGTGAGGCAAGTTTCTCTTGGGCCTTTGCCTGGATGTCGTCACCACCTGGCACTGCCACTCCAGTCGGCCAGACCAATCTGTCCTCCTTGGAGCTGTAGAGAATGTCGGGTCCACTGAGGAGCAGGGTCCAGTCAGAATGTAACTTACTGTCCCACTCGTGCTTTACTAGTATTGTGTTGCTGTTTTTCATGGCCCCTGAAAAGAAACAGCACAAAGGTGGGCCTCAACCACAGCCTCGGCCAAGGCCATGGGGACGTCCTGCACGAACAGCATCAAGCAAACAGCCTAATCAAGCCTGCTCCACCACGCTTTCCTGGATCTGCCTGTGATAGGTGACGGGTACAGAGACCACTTAGCTGGTAAGTCCGCTGAACAGGGACTTACCTTGGCGGATGAAAGTCTGGCTGGTGTCCAGCAAAATATCACAGCCCTCGACGATCATTCTTTCTATGGCAAGGTTCTTCCTTATGTTTTCGGTGTCACTCACTTCATCATGCATGACCCTGTCAAATACAATACAGGACCACAGTGAGAGATCTTCTATTATCCCAGTGGGTAAGCAACAGAGCTCCATCTGGGAAGCAAGTGTTTGACCTTGTATCAGTTTAACTGGAGATGTAGGGTAAGTCACACTGGACTTCTAACCTTCATCAAGTCATGACTCAAAGCAAAGCAAATGGAGTATTCTGGAACCGTTGCTTATAAACGCAATAGGAAAGCAACACATTATTTTATGAACAGCTTCTTTCATTGAAATTAGGACGCCGTTTCTTAGAGGTGGAGCAAACTAGAGACCTTTATACTATATACACTATTTATATTTGTCCCTTATAAGTTAAAGGAACACAGCTGTAAAGAAATGCCTGAAACACTGAAAAGTCACCGATCAATCGAAAATATACATTCTCCAACTTCTTACCAAATATGCATACAAAAACGCAACTAACCATCTTCCTATTATAATGAAAGAAATGTGAATCTTTTCAAACTTAAACCAAAATGTGTCTAATCTCAATTATATAAACTTAAATGACATAAAATCATTCTCAAAGATTTTATATATATATAATTATACTTATTATATAAATGTTATATATATATAATTTTTTCTTGGTTAAAATTAATGTGCATGCTGATTTAGCACCATCTCAGAAGCTAGCATTTAATGTTCAGGGAAATCTGAGAAGCCGCTTATGTCTTGCTTCTTGTTCCCGTGGACATAAACATTCAGTTCAGTTCAGTCATGTCCGACTCTTCGCAATCCCATGGACCACAGCACGCCAGGCCACCCTGTCCATCACCAACTCCCAGAGTCTACATCAGGTCTTCACAAAAGACTAACATGCTACTTTGCCATATCAAGCCTTTATTATAAATTCTTCACGTACCTGGACAGTTCCTCTAGTTTGGATTTCGCAAACTCCAGACTTTTTCTCTCCACGTGCTCATGGGGTGTATGAGCCAGGAGTTCATGAAGCGTGATGATATACCTGGGGATCTAGAAGCAAAGCAAGGCCAGCGTGAGAAGGAGGGCTGGGTGAGTAACACTAGACCTTCTCTACTGCACCATCACCACTTCTGAAGAGCTCATCTCTACTCTGACACGTCTGGCTGTTTTACAAATATATTTTTTAAAGTAGTTATTTATTTGGCTGTACTGGGTCTTAGCTGCACATCTGGGATCTAGTTCCCTGACCAGGGATCAAACCCAGGCCCCCTGCATTGGGAGTGCGGAGTCAGCCACTGGACCACTCAGTTTGAATATTAGGCTTCAAACATTTGTTTGAATCCCCACAAACAAATATTTTTAAGAAATACATTTAAAATGAACTATGTTTCAAACCTCACACACGCAAAAACTTCACCAAGTGCCGGGGACCAGCCCCGGCTGATCCAGGGTATTCGAAGGAGAGACGGCATAGGCGAGGATCAGGATACAATAGCTTCAATTAGATATTAATTAAAGATATAAAGAGTAATAGAATAAGGATAGCTCAGTAGGAAAATTCAGTGGAGAAAAGAGGCTGAGTAGCTTGGTTTACGCGGGAGACCAATAAAACTTCAAGACAAGAAGTTTGCACCACTTACGTAGGCCGCAGGCGTCCTTCCGTTCTCCCGAAGGAGAGGAGACACTGAGGCCTCCCCGGTCGGATCTTAGAAGCCCAGGCATACTTAGTAAGCATGGTGGGTTCCGCGCTCCAGATGGAGACTCAGCCAGAGTGAGAGAGAGAGCGACATGGGGAGACCAGTATTTCGAGAAACTGATCCCAATTCTTTATTTTCCAGAGTCTGTTTTTATACACTGAGATGTTATACAAAAGTCACGCGGGGTCAGCAGTCCTGACTTTTATCAAAGTCAGGTGCTTCATACAAATGTATACAGAGGTCTTAGGGGTGTTACATCATCTTCTGGCCAGGGGGGCCTGCTGACAATTTACGACCCTCTCCTTGTGACAGCGGTCAGTCAATCAGGACACTTATTTCTCAAAACAGACGCCACCCAAATAAAGTTACATTCCTACAGGGTGAGGGTGTAGTGGGTTTTAGTTAAGGAAAGAATTTACTTAGCCTAAGGTCTAACGTGATTAATATCAAAGGTTAATTCTATATATTCATTAATGTGTGTAAGGTCAGGGGATATGGAGACTTAGCAACAAACGTTGGCTCAACAAATGAAAAACCCTTCACCAACACAATTTCTAATTAGCCCATTATACTTATACTAATAGTTTTCTAACTTTTCTAAGGAACCTGTTTTTAGAAGGTTTAAAGCATCTCGTGCCTCTCACGGTTGGGAGGCTGTGAGCAATCACATGTGGCCGGACGAGTCTGTCAGGCAGGCTAGAGAACCTTCAGAGGAGTTTGTAGGTTAAAACACTCTTGTCACACCCAAGAGTTTTTATTGACTGGAGCTCTAGGTTAACTCCTTCTCCGAAAGAGGTGGTGGGGGACAGCCCCCTGTAAAGTCAGAGGTGTAGGTAAGAGCACAAAGTAGTAAAGTAGGCAGGCTCTGGTTATGGGGGTAGACGCTCGAGGATTTCCAGGGGGACTCCTGAGGCTCGATCCCGCCTTTGCGTATGTCGAGCCTCCTTCCTCATGACCTTTGCCATGGGCGGAGTACCTCACTCTGGCCCCCAACAACCAAGAACACATGAAGATAATAAGGCACAAAGAAACAACTGTTTCTTTAGATTTTTAATATAATCATATATTTCTCAATCATAATTTTTGAAAACTGGTTCATAGGGGAAAAGATACAGTTATCAGCAAGTCACTTGAGTCTGTATTTTAGATTTATTTGTCTGTTTACAATTTTTTAATAGACAATCCTATTGCAATGTTCTCTTTAAGAATCAAAATGTGGGAAAAGATATGTTTACCCTTATTACATTCTGATCCCGCTTTACCTCAACTCATCCTTCTAGCAGTAAGCAGTATTGCTTAATTAGATCATTTGTTTATGCTTTTATTAATGAACAGACTATCTATCTGAATTCTCTCAAAAGCAGAAACGCCACCAACCCTGTGGAGGATTTAATAGAACACAATGAAGAATTAACTCAAGTTAAATATGTTGATTTAACTTGACATATTTTTTACTGGCTTATAAACAAAAAATTGTTAGAAAGCAGGGGCAGTGGGTTTAATTTTAATAAAAACCTGCATGAACAACAGCTACCATAGTGCTGTCCGCTATGGGTCAGATTGGGAGTTTGAGGTTTGCATCCATCCTCCAGCAAAACATAAGGATCATTTCCCCACTTTATGGACAAGGACACAAAGCATGAAGAGGTTCCATAACTTGCCCAAAGTGGCCTCACAGTAAATGGCAGAGCCAACCATGAGCCCAGCTCTGACCAGTGCACTAGTCTAGTGGGTGTCTCTGCAGGGACTGGGGGTCTTACTCAGCCTTTGAAAGGACCCCTAAGAATGAAGAAAGTAAAGCAGCTTCCCAGACTCTGTGGGTAGCTCCTTTCATGTTGACCTGAGGCTTTGTCAGCTCTATCTACAAATCTGCTGTTCCTCTCTTGCCTTCACTGAGTCATTTGCTAATATTTACTGCATACCCAGATCACCCATGGGTACAGAGGGCAGTGCCCTAAGCACAGACATCTATCAGCAGTTCATACTCTAGGATCATGTCCTAGAGACTGTCATCAAGTCAGGGTTTTGGAAGTGTAGTATCCTCAGTTATAGGAGGATGGGTCACAAGAGAACCCTTCCTCTGAAGCTAATGTGAGGCTTTGTGACTCTCTACCCCATAAACTTCTCACTAAGACAGCTGGTTGGGCCATTCCTCTTGGTGAAGGCTGCTGGGATAAGTATGCTTTCAAATATCCCTTTTGTACAATGCCATGACTGATAAAAGTTTGCCTCTAAGTTAGTAGTTCTACAAGAAAATCAAGGCAATCAATAGCTAAGGTACTCAATTTTTCATAACAAGTGGAGGGCAGGAGTGGGAGAGCCTGACTGCTTATAATGTTCTGAAAATCCACAAAACCAAGCTCAGTCAATAGCTTCATGGTCCTCCCCAAATCATTAAATCTATTTTAGAAAGCTCCTTGGCTAAGTGTCAAGTGGATGGATTTGAAAGTAACTGGCCCATCTCACTTTCTGGTAGAGAAACCAAGAATCCTGAAACGACCAAAAAGCAGGTGAAGGACTTCTGCAGAGAGAAATGGACAGCGCTCCAAAGAGCTCATCTGACATATTCAAGAACTGATTATAAATCTGTCCCCGCAAAAGACCTTGGAGCTTCCCAGGTGGTGCAGCGGTAAAAAAAATCCACATGCAAATGCAGGAGACATAGGAGATGTAAAAGACAAGGGTTCGATACCTGGGTTGGGCCGGAAAAATCCCCTGGAGGAGGAAATGGCAACCCACTCCAGTATTCTTGCCTGGAAAATTCCATGGACAGAGGAACCTGGTGGGCTACAGTCCATGGGGTTGCAAAGAGTCAGATAAGAGTGAGCGCTCATGCACGTGCATGCACGCGCACACACACACACACACACACACACCCCATGGGGTCACAAAAAGTCACATATGACTCAGTGCGCACACACACCCCCCAAAACCCAAGGATCATAGTAAGTATTGTCTAGATGAATCATAATTCTTTCAATTATGAAATAATACTGTCACCTTTAGACACTAATTAGCTTGCTCTTTAGTTACAGTAAATAGGTAAGTAGAGAAGCAAGTGGTTACTTCCTGGAGGACCTCTAACAGCACTGTCCTTCTCAGAAGCATATTTCATGATTTGCTCATCTATGGATATATGAGCAGCTGAAGACAATTTAAATAGTACTAGCCAAACCAGTTTTTGCTAAATAAAAATTAAGTTAATCACTACTGTATTGTCTATAACACATATCTTGGTAACACAAACTTTCTTGTCTGATATTAATAGTCCAATTGACTATTGGACTATAGTCCAATTCACTGCATCATCAATTAAGGATACATTCACTATAATTCCTCCATGTTTCCATAGCTCAGCCTAATTCACTCACAGTAACAACTGACCTACTCAACAAACAGCCCAGAAGAGGTGGAATATAACACTTCTCTAAATATACACAGGCTAAAAGTTTCCATTTACTTCTCTTCCTCCTTTGGCCCCCATACCAACTTTTGCCTCCATATCTAGAGTCGGCAGTGGCCTCTTGGCAGTACGAGCTAAGGTCACCTCTTACACTCTTGATCTAAGGAAAAAAGCATCACACCCCAGTCTTATCCCAAGGTGTCCAGCTTACATTGGAGCAAGGCAGATGTGCAGAAGTACCACTGCTAATACAATTTATGCAGAGGGAAGCAGACCATCTGAGGGAGCAAACGCCTCAGGGTTCCTCAGGCAAAGGACCCAAAGGGAACAAGAAGTATAGAATGAACCTAGCAAGAAAAACCTTCAAGTTTCTAGAAAGGGCAGTTTTCTCCCAAGTGTTCTACGTGGTCTCTCCTAGGAAGAAGACAGGAGGGAGAATAAGGCATTTGGGCAGCAACTCCAACGTTTTCTGCTCTTGGTCTGTTCAAAATAGCTAGAGAGAAGGAAAACAGTTTTGGAGAAGCAAATAAATAAGAGCAGAATTCAGAGCTCTTTCAATTTGCACATTTCTTGCAGTTGCACCAATTTTGGCTAAATTCTTTTAAGTTTGAGGCTTCTTCCAGCACCCGCTGGTTACCCTAGTCTCAAAAAAAAAACAGACAATCTCAACATCTGACCCTTTAGCTTAATTCTAGGATCTGGAGGGAGGGATCTGAGACTTAGAAGGTTAGTTAGTTACCCAGCTCAAATTTCTAGTCTGGTCCCCCAGAGAGCCAGGGCTCTGGGAGATATTTAGAGCTCAACTGTCCCAATTTTAAACTTAAGAAACAGAAATTCAGATTGGTTCAGTTAAGTTTCCCAATGCTACCACTGAAGGGAGAGCAGGACATGCAGGTCTCCTAAATACTCCCAATCCAATGGTCCCTTTTGGACATTATGGGAATTCATTCCCTGGGATCAATCAAAATGCCAAGTTGTTGTTATTGGGCTTAAACTCCAGGCGGAGAAAAGAAGGTTAGAAGAAGACTGTCTCAGCATTTTTAAGAAATCCAAAGGCCTTTCCAAGGCCCTACATTCAACTGTTTGGACACCTGATCTAAAATTCAAGTACAGTTCTTGCATTTTAAACCACTGAGAGACACACGAAGGGAAATAAACAATACTTGAAAAGGCATTCGTGGGCTTTCAGGAAGGGAGTGAGGTTCCTCTCTGAATGTTCCATGCATCTTTCACAACCCTACCTTTGTTTATCCACCTGAGTTGAGGGTTGCTAGGCAGACAGGATTTAGAGAATTTAATCATAACCTAGAGCTAATTGCCAAAGATTCAAATAGAATCTCAGAACATTGAATAAAATTTTGTTTCACTCTAAACAAAATCTCAAATTATAATTTTGTATAAGGTTTTTAAAACTCATTTTTTTCTTTGTAGTTTCTCTTATGGAATATTTGTTCAGAGAGGCAAAGAGTTAAACAATTCAGTTCCATGGTAAAGAAAAAACACAAGGGCATTACAAAGTTTCACTATACTTAAGTTGTTACACATGCATCCTTTTGATTTTTTAAAATCTTACTAAACTTCTACAGTGACTTCCAGGATTTCAAGCAGGAGAGACAAACTTTAAGACAAACAATTATGAACCAGAGCAGCATCTCTCTCAGAGGCTATGAAACGATCAGCTGAGGTCAGAGATATCCGTTCAGAGGGACAAAGCCCTCCACAGAAACCATAACACACATGATTAGAAGAGTCGGTTTGCCACATAACAATTTGGAGGGCTGGATTGAAGCCCCACAAATTCCACAACGGGAACACTCGATGCTTTTCCAAAAGAACAAAATCAACACTTTTTAAAAGGATAGGAGATTCAATTCACATTTTGGCCTCTGCAGCTCTCACTAAAGAGTGGTGAAGTCTTAGATACAGGAAAGGCACAAGTGTACTTGATCTTTGGGGTTGCTCTAACCCCCAAAAGTGAAGGTCGGGACAAGTCCTAGATTCACTGGAGCAACCTGACTAGGGGCCAGGAGCCTCTGGCTCCTTCGTCTCCCCACAGCCTCTGTGATGGGGAAGGTTCTTCTTGCGTTCTGCAGAGCTCCGGCCAAGGGAGACTCGGCAGCAACAAGAACAGGGCAGGAAAACAAACACCTTCCCAGCAGTCCTTCCTACCCCCCACCCCACCCCCCGGCCCCAGAACCTTTTATGCAACCAGCCCGCACTGGAACATTTGCACGGCAGCCTATTTCTGTAAACCCAATAATATTTTTAAACATGCTGGAGGAGGAGACTCCATGGAAGAGGTCTGTGAGGAATCTTTCTGCAGAGTGAAATTTGTGCTGCTTTAAAAAAAAAAAAAAAATCACTCCTGATTTAATTGTCTCAAAAATGCCTGGTTTTCTTACAAACACTAGACAGACTGGAGAGAATGTGTGGCAAAGATTTGTTTATCTCAGGGTCAAGCTCAAGATGACAGAGGAGGTGTCACAACCTCCCACACGGAACACTTGCACATCTCATGCTGGTCACACTGGGTATCAGTCACATCGAGCTGGAATCAGTGACTTATAAGACACATCCTGGGTGACTTACCTGAAACATTGGATATGTCAAGAACGTCTCCAGCATCCTCCCCTCACAGGCAGGGTTGGCTTCATACTGTTTTAAGAGTTTGTCAAAGTCTCTGTTTTGCTTACAATTGGCGAGCACTTGGAGGCTGTACTGGTGATTACGCACAAATTCTTGATAAATGTTCAGCATGGGGAGCAAAATATCAAACAGATCAGCTGGAAAGAAGAAGCAAACATGGCCGTCTCTCAGTAAATTACCCACGGGACAGGGACAGACTGCTCACTCTGCAGGAATGGCAGAGAGCGGCCCCCGGAGCCAGGTTTCAGGCTACACAGCCCAGTGCAGATGCCAGAATGACTGACCTGGTAGAATGCACCCCTCGGCAGAGCCCAACTCTAGTCCCCAAAGAACCTTGACGGGCCACGGGGAAGAGTCAAAAAAGGCAGAGTCCCCGTGCCCACAGAAGCTCCCAGGTCATCAGGGAAGTTCAAACAATTTAGGATGAATAACATTGAAACTGTTTTACTCTTTATTGCAGCCACATTAAGAGAAACTTTTCAAAGCATGCACTTACCTAAAATTAAAGTAGGCCAGTTGGCTATTCTTGCCTTCAGTCCTTGATGAAATATTTCGTGAAGAAACATGATTGTTTCACTATAAAAAAAAATGGAAAAAATAATATAATTTAATCACTATAAAGTATCTAGTTTGTTAAAGAAGTTCACTGAATCCTTAAAGCCTTAAGTACATGATATACATGTCTCTGAGGGCCTTGGAACCATACAATCAATAAAGACATGGATTATATCAGCCCCCAGAAAGCAGTTTATCTTTCAACAACACTAAAACCTCAATGAAAATTCTGAGCTAAGCCCCAAATACTGGAAGACAGTAAGCACCAAATCAGTGTCATATAGCCCTCTTTATCAACTTATAATATTGATAAAAACAGCTTTCTACTGTTAGGATGTAGCACTTCAACTGATAATCAGAAAATTAGTTAAGATCCTTCTCTTCAGATTTAATTCTAAATGATAATTCTCTTTCACTAAAATGAGTTTTGACAGAGAGAAGACTTGACAGACCTCTACCATAACCACTCCTAAAACCCTCATGCCAGAAAGGTAAAGGAATCTTCTGTAAAGAATGTAGCCTACATAAATATATTAGAATGAAGATTGCATCAATTAAAGATCCAAACTTCTAAAAGGTTTAAGAAGGGGAGTTATCAAAGTAATATTTGCTTTCTCCTCACTAGAATTAATCTACTGGAACGAGCTTTTGAAGGTTTTTCTGAACTAACACATCAACACAACCAAAAACAGGATTATTCATGTCAGTGACATACTTGGGTTTGTTATAAGTCAAAGTCCACAACAAGAAACATCAATGGGAAATCCTTACTTTCTGTGAATGGCCCATGGAACACGATAGATGCTCCTTGTAGACTGTGATTTGTTTTCTTTCATAGAAATTTTAACTAAGCGGTGTTTGTTGTTTTAGGATTTCAACCAAATCTACTTTGGTAGGTGTTGTAGATTAGTCCTTCAATCTCCATTCCATCGTCCTTCTAGGTAGAGAGGACGGGGAACTAAAACTACATTTTCCAGAGTCCCTTGCAGAGAGGGTTCTAGATGTAAATTCAGTCCCACCCATGGACGCACATAGTAAGACATGAAAGGCAGCAGCAGAGGCCATCTTCCTGTTACTGAAAGTCAGTCATGCACATGTGCTTTGGGGGCAATTTCAGTGCCTAGCCTCAGTGGTCTAGTTTCTAGGCACCAGTCTGATGTGGTTGAGAGGCCGCTGCGGTGGCAACAGCGGAAGCAGTAGTTTTCTAACCTCTGGGTTGTATTTGTGGTGCTGTGCCCTTGAATTCAGTGGTCCAGGCCTGCTGTCTGACTTGTGCCCCAGCCCTTCCTAAGGAACCTATAAGCAGTGAATTCCCTCCAATCACAGAGGAGGTTCCTCTTGCCTACACTGAAAACTAACTGGAATATCTACCTTCATATTTTGGTATTTAAATAGAAAACAGGTGAAACAATTCTTGGTGACTCCAATATGCGCACAAACAACATTCCAATGACCTGGCCTTTCTCGGGTGTTTGAATCTCTTTCTCCGAAGGTCTTGTCTTCCACTGACCTCAGACAACACTCTCTTAATCGTACCCTAGACCGTCTCGTTGTCCATAACCGCATCCTCTCCCTTATCTCAGTTTCAGGGACACTGCTCTGTGACCATCCCCTTACCTCCAAGTTCATTATCTTTAGAAACCTGACTCCCCAAATCCCTTCCCACCATCAGGACCCGAGACCATTGATCCTGCTGCCTTATTACTGACCAAAATCCCCTCACAACATCATTTCCCATTCTCCACAGTTTAGATCTCATGGTTCAGTGTTATAACCCCTTCCTTGCACACACCTTCAACTCCCTTCTGTTTTCAGTTCATCATATTAGCCTCATACACACCAATACTAGTTAAACTCAACCCTTTGCCCACTCTTTACCAGCACCTATGCAGCTGAAGGTGGTTAAGAACAACATAAAACCATCCTGAATAGTCTCATTGTAAAGTCATAGCCACAAGCCTAATATCTGCAGTTCTATTACATTTCCCTCATCCATTCACTGCCCTGTTCTCCTTGATTATCATTTCACACCTTTCCCTCTCTTCCCTGACTCCAGCACTTCCCTCCCATCAGCACTGCCACTTGCTATCCTTGATTCCTAACCACACGATGTGTCCAGGTATTATTCCTTCCCTGTCCATGCTCCCACTTAAAGTCAAGCTCTTGACTTGTTCACCACATTCTATCCACTTCTGCCTGTCCAAGTACCCGCTCCAGCAATTCTTCCCTCTCTTTCCCATATCCCTTCCCCCCGCCGCCTCATCACTGTTGGTGTCATTTTTATCCCATCTAAACACATGCACAAACACACACACAACTTTATATTTCTTTATTTACCTCCAGGTACCACTCTGTTTCTCTGATCCTCTTTATAGCAACCCTCCTTGAAATAGTTTTCTACACTAACTCTAATTCCAATTCCCCTTCTCACCAAATCAGGTTTTGGTCCCTCATCAAAATTGCTAATAAGTTCCAAGTTGTTAAACCCACAGTCAGCTCTCAGTTATTGTTTTATTTGACCTTTTGACATAGTTGTTTGTTCCTGCTTGCACTGGTTTCCAGGACAACCCATCTCCTGGTTTGTATCCTACAACCCTAGCTGATCCTCTTCATTATAATTTTTTGAAGGGGTACAGCTGCTTTACAATGTGGTGTTAATTTCTGCTGCACACAAGTGAATCAGCTATATGTATACATACATCCCCTTCCTCTTGAACTTCCATCCCACTACCCCAATCCCATCCATCTAGGTCAACACAGAGCACTAAGCTGAGCTCCCTGCTCTATGCAGTAAGCTTTTACTAGCTTTCTACTTTACGCATGGCAGTACACACAAGTCAATCCTAATCTTCCAGTTCACCCTCCCTGCTGTGGCTCTTCATACTCCTAACCTCTAAATGTTGGAATATCCCAGGGCTCAGTCCTTGGTCCTCTTCTCTCATTTATTTGTACTCACTCCCTTGGTAATCACATTCAGACAAACAACTTTAAACACTATTCATATGCTATTAGACTCCAAAATTTATACCTCCAGCCCTGAACTCCTCCCCTGAACTCCAGACTAACATCCAACCCTGCTCCCTTGATTTCTACATCTGGCTAACAGCATCTCAGACTTGACAAGTTCGAGATAAAAACTCTTGGTCTTTTCCCATAAACTTGTTCTTATGTCAATCTTCCCAATTTAATAAATAGCAGCTCCATCGTTCTAGTTATTCAGACCCAAAACCCTGGACTTTCCTTCAAAATCCACTTCAAACTCATCAGCAAATTTTATTGGCTCTATGTTAAAAACACACTCAGAATTTAATCACTTATCATTACCTCCATCATCTCTTGCCTAGATTACTGCACTAGCCCCACCTAATAGGCCTCCCTGCTACAGTCATCTCTCACCTGGTTTATTGAAATAGGCACAAAACTGATCTGCCCACAGTCTATACTCAAAAGAGAAAACCAGGGGGAACTTTTAAAACCTAAATCACGTCATGGAATGCTTCTCCTTAAAACCCCACCAATCTCTCCCCATCTCATTTAGAGTAAAAGAAAACATCTTTACAATGCCTTAACTGTTACCCCTCTGACATCTCCCTTCATCTGCTCTGACACTGGCAAGCCCGGCAGGCTCCAGCCTCGGGCCCTTTGCACAGGGCACCTCCTCTGTGTGCGTCTCTCTCCCCTCGGGCAGCCACATGGCTTGCCTTCTCATCAACCGCAGTCTCTGCTCAAATGTTAACATTATCATTGAGGTCTTTCTAAAAACTGGCTATAGAAAAACTATGGGACATTCTCATAATGTAATACCATGTAGCAATCTTTTGAAAAATAGAATACTGTCTCTATATATCAAATATGGAAAGATGTCCAGGACATACTGTTAAGTTTAATACATATCTGTAAAAAGCAGGCACGTGTTAAAGTACTTGCCTTTTGTGTTAGAGGGGGGGAAATAAAATTATATTCAAATTCGATTGACCTACATCAAGAAACACTGTAAGGCTATATAGAAAACTAATGAAAACAGTTACAGATAGCAAGTGAGGAAAATGGGGTGGGGAGAGACAGAGTTCAAAGCTGTTTGATGTTCTCATGTTGTTTTAATTTTTTTAACCATGTAAATGCATGGTTAAATGCATGTTTTTATCTACTTAAAAAACAAATAAATAACTAAAATGTTAAGTAAAATAGAATGCTGGAGTGGGCCGCCATGCCCTCCTCCAGGGAATCTTTCCAACGTAGGGATTGAACACGGGTCTCTTATGTCTCCTGCATTAGCAGGTGGGTTCTTTACAACTATACCACCTGGGAAGCTGAAGCAGCACTCAAAAACAAATAAATAACTAAAATGTTAAGTAAAATACCCTAACAGTCCCCTTTCTCCCATCTCCCCTTTCCTTCTTTATTTCTTCCACAGCACTAATCACAATATAAAATACCGCGGCTGCTGCTGCTGCTGCTAAGTCGCTTCAGTCGTGTCCGACTCTGTGTGACCCCATAGATGGCAGCCCACCAGGCTCCCCGTCCCTGGGATTCTCCAGGCAAGAACACTGGAGTAGGTTGCCATTTCCTTCTCCAAAGCATGAAAGTGAAAAGTCAAAGTGAAGTCGCTCAGTTGTGTCCAACTCTTAGCGACCCCATGGACTGCAGCCCACCAGGCTCCTCCGTCCATGGGATTTTCTAGGCAAGAGTACTGGAGTGGGGTGCCATTGCCTTCTCCGATAAAATACTGCATCTTTCACTTATTCACTGTTCATTGTCTATATTCCCACATCAGAATTTAAGTTCTATGAAGGCAGGGACCTTCTGCTTTGTTCACTGATGAATCCTCAGCAGTAAACGCACTACAAATATTTATTGAGCAAATAAATTTACTAAGAGATACTCAGACCCTCTGTTAATTTTTGTTCTTCCTAAAGTACTTCTGTGTAAGTTACATGTGAAGAGCTATTAATCACTTCCATTTCCCTCAGGTTATGAAGGAGGTAATTTTCCCCAACACACACACAACGACAAGATGTCAGAGGGGTAGCAGTAGGTAATGCCATGTCAAATAGAAAAAAAGAGAGAGAGAAAAAACTAGATGCGAACATACCAGATAAAAATAAGAAAACATGGGCTAATAATGAAACACCAATGACAGCTTTCTTATTTTCAATATCATAAGCTCGTACAGGTGAATTTATGATACCTCTTCTTTTACGAGTGAAGTAAAACTTCCTTTAAAAACTACAGATAGGTTTTTCACACAACTTTTACTTATCCAAGACAAACCTGTTGAGAAAAATACTGCTGACGTCGTCGTGGCTGATGGGGGGCTTCTTGGAGCTGGCCGCCATGCGCAGGGGCCTCAGGAAGCCATTGACGAGGATGTAGAGCTGGTGAACGTACTCCGACTCGGCCTCCACCATGGTGAACACGATCTGGTTTCTCTTCCTCATGCTTTCGGCGTGAGGAGAACAAATGTAATCCTGCACGATGGTCTTCCATTTCCTTCTACATAACCACCCTCGCATGAAGCTCTGAACCTACAGAGCAGCGGCAACAAAACAGAAGTGAATCTCAGGGAGGGGTGAGGCAGGCTTCTTAAGCTGGTCGGTAGGGTGTCCATCCTGTGCCGCGTGTATCGTGCTCCTTCACTGGAGCACTGGTGGGCCCACCACAGAATAAATAATGTCAGGTTTGGACCAGATAGCAGGAAAAAAAAAAAAGGTGAGTTTTAAAACAATACTTTTCCTCAGCTTTTCAAGTTTCTTCAATAGCTTAAGCTGTTTAGGCCTGCCTAGAAGGACAACAGAATATAATAATATTACACATATTTAGTTGTTAACATTTCAAGAAAGGAATAAATCGAAGGCTTATTCTTTAACAACATAAAGTCAGGTATTAACATTTTTTAATTGTGGTAAAAAAAAAAACACACGCATAACATAAAACGTACTGTCTTAACCATTTTTAAGTGTATAGTTCAGTAGTGTTAAGTAAAATCACACTGTTGCACATACAGATCTCCAGAACATTTTCATCTTGTGAAACTCAAACTCTATAATCGTTAAACAACTCTCCATTTCCCCCTTCCCTCAGCCCCTTGTAATTCCCATTCTACTTCCTGTTTTTATGAATTTAACTACTTTGGATAACTTACATAAGTGGCATCATTCAGTATCTTTTTGTAACAGGTTTATTTCACTTAGTATAATGGCCTCAAGGTTCATCCGTGTTGTAGCATGTGTCAGGATTTCCTTTCTTTTTAAGGCTGAATAATATTCCACTCTGTATATGTATGTGTATATAGATATATAACATTTTGTTTATCCTTTTATCTGTTGATGAACATTTGGGGTGCTTTCACCTCTTGGCTATTACATATAATGCTGCAATGGATACAGGAGTAGAAGTATCTCTTCAAAATCCTGCTTTCAATTATTTTGGATAAATATTCAGAAGTGGGATTGCTGGTAGTTCTATTTTTAAATTTTTGAGGAACCACCATACTGTCTTCTATAACAGTTGAGCCATTTTACAATCTCACCAACAGAGCACAAGGGTTCCAATTTCTTCGTATCATCAACAATACTTGTTATTGGGTGTTTGGGGTTTTTTATAGTAGTCATCCTAATGGGTGTGCGATAATATTACACTGCGGTTTTGATTCGTACTTCCCTGAGGCTTAGTGATGTTGATCATCTTTTCAAGTCTTAGTGATTTCTCTAAAGAATCATCTTTGAAAGAAATATGTATCATCTTTGGAGAAATGTCTACTCAAGTCCTTTGCCTATTTTTAAATTGGGTTTGATTTTTTGTTATGGCTATTTGAGGTTTTTTTTTTTAAGCTTAAAAAAAAAACAGTGTTAGACATCAACTCATCTGACCCCTTCTTTTTACAGATGAGTAAACTAAATTTCTTGGTTAAGTTACACAGGAAAGCTACAACCAGGCTTGCCCTTCTTTTACCTGCTTTTTGTTAAGAACTATAAGGACTCTCTTTCTCAGCCACATGGGCAAAAACACACACTAAAAATTCACAATGGTGTTATCTTGTGGGGAAAAAAATAAATAAAAATAAAAATCAATGTTGTAGGAAGATGGAAGCCCCTAAAACTGATCTGAATCCCCAAGATAGGATTTGAAAAATAACAGGCCAACTGGACAAAGTGTGCTAGCCTTTGCATTTCAGCCAACAAATGTTTACTGAGCATCTTTTAAATGCCCAGGTAAATGCTGAGAGCTAAACAGAGAGGTCGGAGAAGGCAATGGCACCCCACTCCAGTACTCTTGCCTGGAAAATCCCATGGACGGAGGAGCCTGGTAGGCTGCAGTCCATGGGGTCGCTAAGAGTCAGACATGACTGAGCGACTTCACTTTCTCTTTTCACCTTCATGCACTGGAGAAGGAAATGGCAACCCACTGCAGTGTTCTTGCCTGGAGAATCCCAGGGACGGGGGAGCCTGGTGGGCTGCCGTCTGTGGGGTCGCACAGAGTCGGACACGACTGAAGCGACTTAGCAGCAGCAGCAGCAAACAGAGGTATATGTCATATCCCGAACCCAAAGGCTCTGCCACTTAACCTACTGGGTGACCTTGAACTCTGGGCTCCATTTCCTTATCTACAAAATAACTGACCCCAAAATCTGAAGTCCTTTCTAAATATAAGAAAAATTATATGATAATTTATTAGTATTTGTTATATCTAAGCAGTAGATTAAGCAACAAAGCAGGTTGCAAAGTCATACATAATTGAAAGCAATAAATTACTATCAAATCATCTTTAGTATCATTGTTTTCTTCTTAACAGATTATTTTCCTTTTTTCTCATACTATTTCACCCATATGGTCTCAATTATCATGCATTTAAACAACTATTCTTCTTTTGCAATATTTAAAACTGTCTCATTCACCAACTGATGTCAGCACACTATCAATTTTCATAACAGGCATTCACACAGTTGTCATATCTCAAGCAATAAAAATTAAAAACACATTTTAGTAGAATTATGTGGAGAAAATTATATGCATATTATTTGGATAAATCATATGGGAAATTTCTGTGAACCAATTTCAATTTTTGGTCTCCTGAAGTTAAAAAATTATGTTGCTATTTGTAAAGATCAGCATAGAGTATCTAATTCATTTGTGGGACTTCCCTGGTGGCTTCGATGGTAAAGCCTCTGCCTACAATGCGGGAGACCCAGGTTTGATCCTTGGGTCGGGAAGATCCTCTGGAGAAGGAAATGGCAACCCACTCCAGTACTCTTGCCTGGAAAATCCCATGGACAGAGAAGCCTGGTAGGCTATAGTCCATGGGGTTGCAAAGAGTCAGACACAACTGAGCAACTAACACACACACACACAATTCATTTGTAAACATCCCTTTCCACAGAGACGTTAGTCTGATTGGGGACATAAAGGGAAATCGAGTCAAATTCAAAACCTGTTAACAAATTTAAAAGTAAGGTTTTTAAAAAATTATTTCCATTATGAAAGAGGAAGACAGGAAACTATAAAATGTATTTTATCATTATTCCTCTATTTAACAGAAATATTTTCAAAAATCAACTGAATTTGTGTTAAATAAAAGAATCTGCCTGCAATGCAGGAGATCTGGATTCGATCTCTGAGTCAGAAAGATCCTCTAGAGAAGGAAATGGCAACCTACTCCAGTATTCTTGCCTGGAGAATTCCACGGACAGAGGAGACTGGTGAGCTAGCTACAGTCCATGGGATTGCAAAGTGTCCGGCATGACTTGAGTGATTAACACAAACAAAATCTATTTACTTGAGCAATATTGCCTGCTGTGCAAAAGCTGGCTTGTTTACTTGCTAGCATTTTCTACAACAGGACAGTACTACAATTGTATTTTACTGATATCTTTGTTTATATGGAACTGCATGTTATTAAAAGAATGGTGATTGGGGGCAGGAGGAGAAGGGGACAACAGAGGATGAGATGGCTGGATGGCATCACTGACTCAATGGACAAGTGTGAGTGAACTCCGGGAGTTGGTGATGGACAGGGAGGCCTGGCGTGCTGCGATTCATGAGGTCGCAAAGAGTTGGACACGACTGAGCAACTGAACTGAACTGAACTGAACAGCATTCATCTTGTTACAATGACATAAACCAAATTTAATTTAAAGATTTTCAAATTCTAAGAGAGGAATGTTTTTATTTTACTTTGTTATTTCTTGAAATCTGAAAACAGTGCAACTTAGTCCTAAGGAGCTTTTCTATTTCAAATTCTGAGCAATATTTAAAGCTTTATTGCAACTGAAGGGGAATAATTACCTAACATAGGAAAATAGGAATAAGAAAAAAAGAAGAAGAAATAAAATTCTGTAACTGTGCACCTTTTAACATAATATTAACACAGCTGAATCAGTGCATTTACACAGGACAACTAAGACTGTGGAACTCAAAACCGAGATGACTTAAATCAAACACAGTAGACTAGAGAGAGTGCCAGGGTCTGGTTAATTTCAGAAGTTGTATAGTTGTGACAGTAAGATGGAAGGAGTTGCTGATTATGTGGATGTTAAACAAGAAAGAAACAACAATAAAACAGAAACCTGAGCAGATGTATTGATTCACTCAGTTTTCTCACATGCTCAAAAAAATAAACTTCTCTAAATAAACACTGAAGACTAAAGCTAAAAGAAACATTTTTGAAGTGTAATTTAAAAAATACTCCCTAAAATATAAAAGTAGCACAAACACCAGAAAATTCAGCAGCACTTAAATAACCCAAACGGAGAATACCACTGTCTTAATGTCCACCTTTAGCATCCTTCTCACAGAATCCACAAATGGATTCCCAGAACTGGAAAGAAATCTCAAGCCAAAGCTTTTCCAGAGAAGTAACCATGTGTGATAATTTTGAAGCAGAAGTCAGGAAGCCATTGGGAGAGAAACACCAAGATTGTTCTTAGCTCAGAGTCAGGGTGGCAAAGACATCACTACAGAAAGACAACTGGTCCCCACCACACTCGCCCAAAGCTGGAAACCCTACCTTTTTTATCTTCTTGATGTCTGGATCCTCATCTTCTTGATTGCTTTGGTAAGGTCTCATTCGTTCCTTTGTTTTATTAAGAGCGATAATCTGTAACACAAAATTGGTCCATTTCATGACTTGGGAAACACTAGGCTAAAGCCATATATCACAGGAAGTTACGCTTACAAGGTAACTTATAAGATCCTCAGGAAACAGTCACTTTTCAGGCACATTATCTTCGTTTGATGCTAAGGCAGGGGAAGCCTGAACTTTACCCCAAACTTGTCTTATTATGCTGCTAACAAAAGTGCTTATAAGAAGTGACTGTGGAGAGTGTGAATGGGGGCCTGGGTTACAGAAACGTGAGTCCGAAACTAGACCCTGACTGCCAGCGATGACCAGACCAAGGCCTTCTCAGCATCTCAGTGGTGTGTCAAGCATCTCATCAATGGCAGCTTCCTGTAAAGCCCTCTGATCTCCAAATGCAGTGACACTCAGCTCCAAGCTCATGCTTTCTATACAGCAGAGTCACAGATCTCCTAGGGAAAATGGTAACTGCAAAGGGAACTCCAGAGCCCAGGGGCTCGGCCAAGCCAGTCAAGAAAACACAAAAAGGCAAAAAGAATGGAAACCACCTGGGGAATCTCTTTATAGCCTCAGCTCATTTTTGTGACTCAAAACCAGGTAGCCTCAGAACCACACTTAGCAATGAAATTCCTTGGACAGAGAATCTCTATCACTCAACTGCAGGCTCCTGAAAACTTAAGGACTGATTCAGATTTTACCAACAAGCAAACACTTAAAACGTTGAGATCATAGTTGCCCACTCAGACTTGTCTTTACATTTTGTCCCCATTACCAAACTCTCTCCTCTGCCATTTTTCTGGCAGGGAAGTGGGCAAATAAAAGGAGTAGGAAATAAATTATGGCTCCTGTCAAGCAACCACACAAGACAGACCTGCTACTGACAGTTTGTGGCTGCAATATATATTCAGACTAAAAAAGAACATAGTGAAGGCAGATAAGCACACACAAATAAATATTGGGGAACACTGCTTGGTGCTGAGTTTCTCTCATGGAGTAAATGCCAACCTCTTTCACTTAGCAGACAAGCATCTGCTCTAGCTAACTGTGTCGAAGACAGAACACAATAATTTTGTTTTAAATTACAGTGCCTGATATAGTCTTTTAAAATGCAGGTTTGTTATGTTTTTTGTTGTTGTTTTCACTATCTCAGATTTCAGGGTTGGATCGGGATGTTAACAACACTAATGATATGGTGGACAGTCTGCAACTTTTCATCCTCAGAGAAGCAATCAGATCCCAATGGGAACATCAGCTTAAACCCTGCTCTGTCTGCTGGAGGTGAGGTACACGGGCAGCAGGAGGTGAAAACCCTCTCAGAATTTGCAGAGTAAGTCTCAAAAGAAGATGTGAGGAAATGAAGAAGAAAATGTTGAATGACAGAGAAACAAGAAAGTACCCAGATTGAGGAGCCTGCGGTTTGTTTCTATCAACAAAGTTACAATCAGCAGTAGGTTTCATTCTGTCCTGTTCTTTTCTTTGAAGCTAAGAGGACACTATTGCACCACTGGTCAGAAAGAGTGGAAAAACTGCACTTTCTACATTCCTCTGCAATTCTTCAGGTATTGCTCACTTCCCACAAGGGATGACAGGACAACAAAGGGAGGTACACTCAGGTTTCTGTATACAGATGGAGGCACCTTGGGGAGGAGGGAGGACCCACAGACACCGCAACGGCTGCCGTCTCCACGACCACCTGAGTCAATCTCACTCTATGGGGGTGCAAAGCCCGAGGAGTTCACAGTGAGGGTAGGGCAGGGAGGGAGGCAGGAATTCCAGCTTCAGGAAACAAATGCACCCTAGCATATGTCACATACTTTAACCCAAATGAGTTTTTCAAAATTCTATAGAGGAGAAGGTTGGACTCTTTGGACTGAGAAAAAAAGCAAAGACTTTCTGACTTCATGTCTGGACCTTCTTTAGTTGTCATTCAGACTTTTACACTGAATCTATGACAGGTTCACAATAATCATTACTATGAATCCATCTGAAAACAGATAAATACTGTAGTCAATTCTTGAATATTCGAGCAAATGAATGACATCAGGAGCACACATAATGTAAAGCTGCATATTATCCTGATATTTTACTGTACATATTTACCTAATCCTACCTTAGAAAATATATTCATTTCTCATGTACCTGTGATGGCAGAGGACTAAGTTTGGGATCAAAATTTTGCCCCTATAGGCTTTAAGTAACCATAAGGAGATGACAATAAACATGAAACAATGAGGAGTCTATCAACTAGGAAATACCTCTGATTTAAGCCTTTCGATTTCTGTGTCTTGATCTTCAAGTTGATGCCGGAGTTGGTTAGCTGCAATTTTTTCTGTCTCTACGATCTGAACTAGATGAATGTACTTCTGCATTAATACTTCCCTCTCAATCAAAATGTCTGCATAACTTAAGAGAAAATTACAGTTAGTCATTGAGATATTATTCTACTACAGTTTCATATAGAACAGCATACTCTATGTTTATTTTAAAAGAAGCCATAGAGTTTAACTAACTCTATGTAAACATTAACGTTTGACTTACATTTGGTATACTTTAACTATGTAGACTTTGAATCATCACCTTTTTATATAACCTTTAGAAGAGTTGATTTTACAATGGCAGCAACTCACAACTTTGTCATATAAATGAGAAAGATGCAAAACAAATCTATTATTTTATAAAGAAAATAGTGGAACTTCTTTAATAAAAACTGAAGTCTTTGAATTGATGGAACATATTTAAAGTATTTCACGGGGTAAGGCACCAGCCAATCAGAATAAACCAACTACCAAGCAGAATGAATGCAGGAACCATCAGAAGAGGCCCTGGCTGCAGAGAACCCCGATGACTGTACCACCAGCCTGGCTCTCTTCAGGATTATGCGACCTCTGAATTCACGCTTCCCAAAACCATTAGAGGCAAAAACTTTATTCTAAAAACAAGTGTAGATTCTTGGGCCCTGACATCATCAGCCTAACTTGTTTCCACTACTTTGGCCAAGTGTGAAAAGCAAGACATTCTCTCTTAGATTTTTTATTGATCTCTGTGGCACCCAGATTTTTGCTTCCAGAGCTTCTTGTGCTATTTAGGGTGGTAAAATGTTTGTTTACCCATTCCCATAATCTTTTCCATATGATGTGATAACAGTAATAAATAATAACTATTTACTGAGCTTGTAGGATGTATCACTGGAGAAGGCAATGGCACCCCACTCCAGTACTCTTGCCTGGAAAATCCCAGGGACGGCGGAGCCTGATGGGCGGCTGTCTATGGGGTCGCACAGAGTCGGACACGACTGAAGCGACTTAGCAGCAGTAGCAGCAGCAGGATGTATCATATATATTCTCTTACTCCCAGAAACCCCAAGAGACAGACTTTATCACTTCAGTTGTACAGAGAAAGAATCTGATCCTCACAGCTAATAGGTGGCAGGGCTGGGATTCAAATCAAGGTCTGTCTGACCCCAAGCTCATGTTCTTAACCACAAGATAAACTGTCTCTCTAATGAGAAACAGCACACTGGATATAAACAAGAATATAATAACAGATAAGTTTTGAGCTATCTGTCCCCTTGATATATCTTCTACCCCACTACCTCTTCTTTGAGAACCTGGGCTGTGGCAGTCCTGTTTATACCACAAAATCTGCCCTCATGACCACATGGCACTGGTCTAAAAAGAGATAACTGGCCCAAGCTAAACCAAGCTGGATTATTTCTCTTTGGAATCTGGGAGTGTGCCTCTGACTTATTTGCTTGAACTGAGATGATATAAACTTGGAAACTCAGATCACTATTATTATCAGCCACATTTGGCCACACCCATGCCAAAACAAAGATAGAAAAGAATAAGCAGATGTTCAGAAAAACCTTTGGCTCTTTAGTTTCTGGTCCCAGACCCTCATGATATCTGAATATAATTTTACCCTTGGGTTTGGTGAGATCCTATTGCAGTTTCCACGTAATAAATTCTCTTTCTAGCCTACACTAGTTTGAAATAGATTTTTGTTGCCGCTGCTGCTAAGTCGCTTCAGTCGTGTCCGACTCTGTGCGACCCCATAGATGGCAGCCCACCAGGCTCCCCCGTCCCTGGGATTCTCCAGGCAAGAACATTGGAGTGGGTTGCCATTTCCTTCTCCAATGCATGAAAGTGAAAAGTGAAAGGGAAGTCGCTCAGTCATGTCCGACTCTTAGCGACCCCATGGACTGCACCCTACCAAGCTCCTCCATCCATGGGATTTTCCAGGCAAGAGTGCTGGAGTGGGGTGCCATTACTTGGAACTAAAAGAGTCTTAAGACAATTCTAAAAATCACAATTTTAGTTCAGTTATCTCAACCTTCTCAGCACTTACATCATGTGTGCCATTAGTGTTAGAAAAAAAAAAAAAAAGCATAGTGTCAGCAATATTTTAAGTCACTTGTTCTAAGAAATTACCCTAAGAGAAGGAAGAAAGGCTGTGTAAGTGTAAACGGGAAAAGGGGGAAAGGAGAAAAAAAAGGCACGGTCCTCAAAGAAATATGCTTTAGGGTACTTTAAAAGGAGGATGTAATAATAGCGCATGAGAAAATTACTTATTATAATAAAAACTCTACCCTTTCTCACCGGTTTTATTAGAAATATGCCAAATTTATTACAAACATGTTAGATCACTGTTAGGCAGCAAAAGAGTATTTTATTTTCTTCTATAAAAAGAAAAAGTCCAGACCAGTATGTAGAGCTGAATTCATGCAGACTTATCATTGATATATCTGGCTCCCTTCATTTCCAAGGTCCTGCTGAAATGCTAGGAAAACTGGTTTTTGTTTAAAGAAGGAAACCATAACAGCATTATAAAACAGGAAAATATGTCATCAACAGACCAGAAGTTTTATGAAATTCCACGAAGAGGAAAACCAAGAAGAATCAGAACGGTGGGAAAATCAGAGCAAGGAAATCACACAGGCAGACCCCTTGCACAGGCATGGTTCCCACCAAGAGTGGCCAGAGAAGCTCCAAGTCCAGAATCAACAAAGGACAGGAGACGGCAAGGGAAGGATCATCAGGGTCTTTCATTAAACAAGAGCCTTCAGAACATCTGGAAGTTAGGTTCCTCCTCTTCCCATTTTACAAGATAAAGAAAGAAAAGGTCCAACAGGCAAGAATGACATGCCCTCAAGTCAGCCGAAGATCTGCTCTCTGTAGAAAGCAGGCCGCCTTCCCAAAGAAGGCTCCTCGTGAAGGGATTAGACTCAGGCAGCAGAGCTTGGCTTTATATCACATCCACTGCAGACACAAGACAGAGAGCAAAAGGGAAAGGGAGAGGGACTAGGAGTGAAATACACTGTGTGACTTTTCTATCGGGTAACAAATTACCACAAATACAGTGGTTTAAACAGCACATACATATTATCTCATAGATTCTGTGGGTCAGTGTAGCTGGATCCTCAACTCAGAGTCTCCCAAGGTTGCTATCAAGGTGTCAGCCCAGGTGCCTTCTGTTCTAGAGGCGTGAATGAGAGAAGCCACACTCACGTTCACTCAGGCTGTTGGAAAAAGGGATTTTCTTGCAGCTACAGAACTCAGGCAGTTTGCGTCTTCAAGACCAGCCGGAGAGCATCTCTGACCTCAGGGGTGGGCTTCTACCCCCACCTCCCTCATTTGATTAAGTTAGGCCACTGAGGAAAAGCTCCTTTTTAATTAACTCAAAATCAACTGATTTAGGACCTTAATTAACCTGCAAAATCCCTTTTCCTTTACCATAGAATGTAATCTAGAAGCCACTATTCACTCGTGTTTGCTATATACTAGTTGCTGGTAGCAAGTCACAGGTGCCACCCAAGCACACTAAAGGGGGTGGAACCTGACAAGGGAGAGTCCCAGCCAACCTTGCTGCCATTGCTCACGTACCTGAAAACGAAGCCTGCACAACCACACAAGGCACAGACAGACCCTTGTTCACAGTCACAGCGTTAAGCCCAGGCCAGCTGCCTATAGTAACCCTCAAGATCCTGCATTTAGAAACAAAGATCACTAGACACTTGAGAAAATTAATCCCTAAGAAAAGTAGTAGGCGGCACGCAAGATGACCCCTAGTGATGGAACAGATCACAGCAAAAGTGATGGGATGGCACTTCCAAGATCAGTGTACAAGGAGACTCTGGATTCCATCTTATTATAGACCTTCTCTTATCTTGCCAGTTTGTGCTGGCCACTGCCATGTCGTGAGCTGCTACATGGAGAGGCCCACACAGACAGAAACTGAGAGAGGCCTCAGCCAACAGCTGATGAGAAACTGAGGCTTTCGTCCAACAACTGGCAAGGAAGTGAATCCAACCAACAATCATGTGAGTGAGTACCTTTTGAACCTGCTGATGTGACTGCAGACCTGGCTGACACCAGGATTGCTGCCTTGCGTCCTCAGGGCAGACGCATCCAGCAAAACCATACCTAGATTCCCGAGCCACAGACACTGCTGGGGACCGTAAGTTGTTTATTGTTTGTTTTTTTGTTTTTTTTTTTTTGTAAATGATGCATTTATTGTGATTATTCTTGTTTAATCTTTTTTTTTCATTTTCACCAAGAAGTTTATTGTTTTAAGCATTGGGGAGTAAACTGTCAAGCGGCAAGAGTTAATAAGTAAAGCCTCAAATGAACAAACAGAAGAGATACTAGGGAAACAAGACTAATCAGGCTACAGAGATTTATTATCTTCAGAGAGATATGGAAGGATAGTAAAGCCATAAAACAAAAAGCGGCTGGAAAAGAAGTGATCAGATAAAAGGAAGAGTTCTTGGAAACAAAAACAATTATTGAAAATTTTCAGGTCAATGAATGTGCTAACCAATAAACCAGACATGGCTAAAATCTAAGCTGGGTGGTGGCAGAGATAAAGAACACTGAACAAAAATACAAAGAGATTAAAAATAGGAAAGAAAATTTGAGCAGCCTGGAGTACAGATCCAAGAAGTCTAAAAACTATCTCATGGGAGTTTCAGAAGGAAAAAAAAACACAGACTGTGATGGGGAGAAAATAATCAAGAAATTCAAGAAACCTTCCTTGAACTGAACACGGTACAGTTCAAATAGAAAGGCTAATCCAAATGCCAGAGAGAACAAATTTAAAAAATGTCATACCCTCTCACACCCTTGTAAAATATCAGAGCTCTAAGGATAGAGAAAAATTATGAAATCTTCCAAAGAGAAACCATAGGTTAGCTAAAGAAAGTGAGTATCAAGCAGATGCGTTCCTCCTCAGTAACCTAGGGAGTTAGATCACAATAGAGAATTGAACACCAGCCTTGATAGTTGGTACGTAACATTTGTATAACCATGATGCAAATGCCCCTCACTGTTTTTTAATTTTCAGAACCAACAGTGGTTTAATTAAATTTATAGAACAGAAGGTAAATGTTTAAAAAAGTTTATAAACAGAGAATAAATAATAGTGAAAGTAATAAAACCTCAGGGTTAGAAGAGAGAAAAGAACAATAAAAACATATTAAATGTCTCAAATTATGTATCTTGCATAGCAGAGAGTCAATACACACTGTCCAAAGTTGGTAAATTAACAGAGGCTTAATGATATGATTTTAAGATATAAAGTCAACCATTGTGAGTAACACAAACAGAGGGGACAGAGGAAGGAGAGGTAAGAGATTTGTAAGAGTCTTAAAGTCTTCATCTTTATAACAGGGAGCCAATAATATTGCTTAAAATTATTGAGTCAAGAAATAGATAAAAGGACGTCATAGAAAATAATATATGTATGAATAATAAATACAGAAAAAAGGTGCTACTACTTAATCATATAAATAAAAATTGTTTCTTTCACAAGGGCTTCCCTTGTGGCTCAGCTGGTAAAGAATGTGCCTGCAATGAGGGAGACCTGGGTTTGATCCCTGGATTGGGAAGATCCCTTGGAGAATGGAAAGGCTACCTAGCCTGGAGAATTCCATGGATTATATAGTCCACAGGGTCACAAAGAGTCAGACATGACTGCACAACTTTCACTTTTAAAAACTGTTTATCAAATGTATCAAGAGTTTCAGTAAACAATGCTACTCAGCGCCAGCAAAGATATGTTAAAACGGCTACACTACTGGAGTGAACTATGTCACAATATGTATCAAGATACACTAAAAAGGTCATACACATCCTTGGTCATTGTAATTACACTTCTAATAATCTAACCCAAGGAAAATAAACAGAGGTTTGCACAAAGATGTACAAAGAAACAAGATGTGCATTCATTAATTATTTTAATGACTATAAGAAAGTGCAAACAATCTAAATGTACATGTATATAATATGGAAGTGATTAAACAAGCAATAGTAGATCTACACAGTGGAATGATACATGCCATTTACAATCATATTTTAAAAGAACAGTAACATAATGAAGACATATCCAAGACTCACTAATAAGTGAGCAACAACAATAACAAAAACTCCAGGAGACAAAAATAAACATGTTTTGTGCATGCACATAAGTTCAGTTGCAGAGAGAGAAAATTATGTATATCACAGATATAAGGGTTGGGAAGGAGGGGTGACCAAGAGGGAATGATAGGCACTCCAAATACAAAGAGCAGTGTTCTTTCACTAGTAAAATTATGGGTAATTTTTAATTAACTTCTTTTGTGCTTTTCTGTATTTTTCCAGCACCTCTATAATTTTAAGCAGAAACCCCACATACACCAATCCTAATGACAGAGATTTATTCTGTGAGACAGGATTATGTAATGTTTATTTCCTTCTTAATATGTCCCTATGACTTCAAATTCATTCTTTCATCCAATGTTTATTGACCGGTATGTACCCAGAAACTGTTCAAAGCACTGGAGACAGGAGTAAACAAAGCAGAAAAAAAACAAAAAAAAACCTGTGCTCTTATGAAGTTTACACTGTAGTACAGAGCAAAAAAAAAAAAGGTCTTAATGACCCAGATAACCATGATAATGTGGTCACTTACCTAGAGCCAGACATCCTGGAGTGTGAAGTCAGGTAGGTCTTAGGAAGCATTACTATAAACAAAGCTATTGGAGGTGATGGAATTCCAGCTGAGCTATTCCAAATCCTAAACAATGATGCTGTGAAAATGCTGCACTCAACACATCAGCAAATTTGGAAAACTCAGCACTGGCCACAGGACTGGAAAGAGTCAGTTTTCATTCCAATCCCAAAGAAGGGAAATGCCAAAGGATGTTCAAACTGCCATATAATTGTGCCCATGCCAGTAAGGTTTTTCTCAAAATTCTTCAAGCTAGGCTTCAGCAGTATGTGAACCTAGAACTTCCACACGGACAAGCTGGATTTAGAAAAGACAGAGGAACCAGAGATCAAATTGCCAACATTCTCTGGATAAGCAAAGGAATTCCAGAAAAACATCTACCGCTGCTTCATCGACTATGTTAAAGCCTTTGACAGTATGGATCACAACAAACTGTGGAAAATTCTTAAAGAGGTGGGAATACCACACCACCTTATCTGTCTCCTGAGAAACCTGTATATGGGTCAAGAAGCAACAGTTAGAACTGGACATGGAACAATGACTGGTTCAAAATTGGGAAAGGACTGCATCAAAGCTGTATATTTTCATCCTGCTTATTTAACTTATATGCAGAGTACATCATGCAAAAAAGCAAAGAGGAACTAAGAAGCCTCTTGATGAGGGTGAAAGAGCAGAGTGAAAAAGCTGGCTTAAAACTCAACATTCAAAAACCTAAGATCATGGCATCCAGTCCATCATTTTATGGCAAATAGAAGGGGAAAAGCAGAAGCAGTAACAGATTTTATTTTCTGTGGCTCCAAAATCATTGTGGATGGTGACTGCAGCCATGAAATTAAAAGATGCTTGATCCTTGGAAAGAAAGTAATGACAAACCTAGACAGCATATTAAAAAGCAGAGATATCACTTTGCTGACAATGGTCCATATAGTCAATGCTATGGTCCTTCCAGTAGTAATGTATGGATACGAGAGTTGGAGCATAAAGAAGGTTGAGCACCAAAGAATTGATGCCTTCGAATTGTGGTGTTGGAGAAGATTCTTGAGAGTCCCTTGGACTGCAAAGAGATCAAATTAGTCAGTCTTAAAGGAACTCCACCCTGAATAGTCATTGGAAGGACTGATGCTGAAGCTGAAGCTCTAATACTTTGGCCACCTGATGCAAGGAGCCAACTCCCTGGAAAAGATCCTGATGCTGGGAAAAACTGAAGGAAAAAGGAGAAGGGAGTGGCAGAGGAAGAGATAGTTAGA
This sequence comes from Bos indicus x Bos taurus, assembly GCF_003369695.1. Taxonomy (NCBI): domain Eukaryota; kingdom Metazoa; phylum Chordata; class Mammalia; order Artiodactyla; family Bovidae; genus Bos; species Bos indicus x Bos taurus. The sequence continues at coordinate 29,585,298 of NC_040082.1, forward strand.
TAGCATCACTGACTCAGTGGACATAAATCTGAGCAAATTCCATGAGACAGTGAAGGACAGGTGTGCTGCAGTCCATGGGGTCGCAAAGAGTCAGGCACAACTTAGCGACTGAACAACAACACAGCAAAAGACATTAATGTAAGAAAAATCTGTAGTGTGCTGTTGCTGTTTCGTCCTTCTCCAGGGGATGTTCACAACCCAGGGATCAAACCCATGTCTCCTGCATTGGCAGGTGGATTCTTTATCACTAAGGCATCTGGGAAGCCCAAGCAGTATGCTACTGGTGATCATTCCTTAAAGGAGAAAAACAGAGGAGTAGGAAAGGAAATGGGGGAGACGGGGTTACCATTTTAACCAGGGTATGAGAGAGGCTCTTTACTGAGAAGCCAGCACTGGACTAATGAATGATCTGAGAAGACAGCCTTGTGGCCAGCTCAGGGGGAGCCTGACAGGCAGAGGAAACAGCAAGTGCAAAAGCCCTGTGGTGGGAGTGGGTCTGACCTGTATGGGAATGGCAAAGTGGCCGGTTTACTAGGGGGCATACATGAGAGGAAGAAGAGGGGACAAGATTTTAATGCATGTAGGGTTCTAGAGACCAATCTAAAGTCTCGGTTTTCACCCTGTATGAGATGCAGAACTTTAATCAGAGGCATGGCAAGATCTGACTTCTTTACAGGATCACACTGGATGCTGTGATACGAAAAGACAGAGCTGAGGGGTGGAGTATAAAGAAGAAAAGGAAACCAGTGGAATTTCCACAATAATCCAGGAAAAGTGTTAAAGACTAGTCCATGCTAGATGATCATCTAGACGATCATGTAGCATGGGACCTGGCACAAAACAGTCATTCAAATGAAATCATTGTCAAATGAAAAAAATGTCACTTAATATGATTTGTTTTGCACAGTTTATTCTTTTTACAAAATAATTTGCTTTTCTCATAATTTTCAAGTCATTTGAAGTATTTCATTGGGTCTCCCTAGTTTACTCTTATGGGGATATTGTCCCACCTTAAAAATCATAGTTTTTTTTTTTATGTACCCCACTAGTAAAATAAAAAATGTACTACAGACTGGGTCAAATCATTGAAGACACATGCACGGCTTCCCTTTAGTGTAAGAGTTTTCAGAGCACCGCTATTTCTCTTCTACTATATTATCAATACATGTTTTGTCTGATTAAATTTTCTGGTTACTAGATAATGCTCAGGTTTAAGTGTTTCAGTCTAAACTATTCATTACTTCTGTTTTGCAATTTATTCACATATTAGTTTTTGTTATTCAGTTTAAGATTCCTTGAGAAAAAACGGTTCCTCACTGCCAAAGGAAATAATAAAATTAAGCCATATAAATGAACATGATGAAAACCAAACTAAGCTGTTGAGTACCAACAGATGGCAAGTCTGAGAAATATATATGGGAGTAAAATATTCTTGGGTAATATGTATAATCAAAACCACTACTCCATGCAAGAGAGAAGAAATATTCCAGTAGAATCCTGAAGAGTTCAGAGATAAGGCACAGTATAAAATCACAGGCCTTAAAATTATCAGGAAGGAATTTTACTTGGGCCAGAACCTTATCTGAGTTATTCTGCCCTGTCTTTTTTTGTCCTTCAGCTGCTCCAAGTCTTAGTTGTGGCAGGGTCTTTAAGTTGAGGCACGTGGGATCTAGTTTCCTGACCAGGGACTGAACCTTGGCCCCCTGCACTGGGAGCGCAGAGTCTTAGCCCCTGGACCACCAGGGAAGTCCTTTATCCTAGCTATTTTGGTTGAAGATATATTTGCTAATGAGAGAGAGAGATGTGTCTAATACACTGCTGCTGCTGCTAAGTCGCTTCAGTCGTGTCCAACTCTGTGCGACCCATAGACGGCAGCCCACCAGGCTTTCCCGTCCCTGGGATTCTCCAGGCAAGAACACTGGAGTGGGCTGCCATTTCTAATACGCTAGACAATTATAATTACAATTAGCATATATATCTAGCATATCAAAGAAAGGGAGAGAACTACAGTAAAACCCAAACTAAAAAGCTGTATAATAGGTAACTAAAGAAACAGTTTCACTAGCTCCAGGGTTATGCTAAATTTTATTGAGAAAACTTTGGAATCAGCATTCAGAGGCATCGTGGAGTCTTTGGGAACTGGAGAAATCCAGTTCAGGATGACAGCATTGTGGTTCCCAGCTAAACAATGTTTGAGCACAGGCAGCAGCACTCTTATCTAAGCAAGACCAGGCCTTCAGGCATCATTACAGCCACCTTAACATTGCTACCCTCCATTTTTCTGGCTCTCAACTGCTCTTACATCAATAGGTCCACTCCACTGGCTTATCAATATTTTCCAGGTATCACATCAGTGTTAGAGGTTCTAACACTAATTTACTCCCAGTAATCTCTTTTTTTCTACAAACAGGCTCTTCTTTCCTACACTGTCCCCTTTACAATAAGTGGAAACTCAAGCATCTCTGTTAGGAGAGATCAAAAAAAGAAATAAAATTTAAGGACTAAGGATGTCAGAGTTGGACTATAAAGAAAGCTGAGTGCCGAAGAATTGATGCTTTAGAACTGTGGTATTGAAGAAGACTCTTGAGAGTCCCTTGGACTGCAAGGAGATCCAACCAGTCCATCCTGAAGGAGACCAGTCCTGAATATTCACTGGAAGGGACTGATGCTGAAGCTGAAATTCCAATACTTTGGCCACCTAATGCGAAGAACTGACTCACTAGAAAAGACCCTGATGCTGGGAAAGATTGAAGGCAGGAGGAGAAGGGGGTGACAGAGGATGAGCTGGTTGGATGGCATCACTGACTCAATGGCCATGAGTTTGAGTAAGCTCCAGGAGTTGGTGATGGACAGGGAAGCCTGGTGTGCTGAAGTCCGTGGGGTCGCAAAGAGTCATACAGGACTGAGCGACTAAACTGAAAGCTCCCTCTTTTAAACACTGCTTTCTTTTCAGTTCACAGTTGTAGTTCATTACTTACAACATCTGATTAACTTTGGGACATGTGAAAAGTTGTCACTAATCTTTTCTAAAGCACAATTAAATATAAAAAAATGAGCAAAACATTGTTATAAGGAAGTATAACAGAAAGCCAATAATGGTAAAGTTATTACTTTGACAGAAAGAAATGTTAAGGAATGCTTCTAAAACTAAATACATTTTATAGTATAGTAGTATATTTAAAAAGTGAGGAACATGTTTTATATCACAATTGATACTGATGACCCCTTCCTAACACTGAGACTTTTCTTTCTTTACAAATATGCATAAATAAGTATTGGTAGAATTCTCTTTATGATCACCAAAAATTCTTGAGCCAAAGTATATATCTAACTATATTCATTAAACACAAATGAATTAAAGGCGTTTATAAATTTTTGTGTTTAATTTCTACTATGAGGACTCTGAACAAAATAGCAATGGAAACAGGTGTTGGTGGGACTGTGGAAAAACTGGAACCCTCATACACTGCTAGTGGGAATGGAAAGTAGTGTATCCATGGGGGAACAGTCTGGCAGTTCCTTGAAAAGCTACACATAGAGATGCTACACGAGCCAATAATTCTTGCCTTGTGCTAAGTTGCTCAGTCATGTCCAACTCTTTGTGACCCTATAAACTGTAGCCCTCAGGCTCCTCTGTCCATGGGATTCTCCAGGCAAGAACACTGGAATGGGTTACCATGCCCTCCTCCAGGGAATCTTCCCAACCCAGGGATTGAACGTGTGTCAAACCCGTGTCTCTCATATCTCCTGTGTTGGCAGCTGGGTTCTTTACCACTAGTGCCATCTGAGAACTGAAAACATAAATCCACACAAAATCTAGTACACAAAGATTCACAGTGGCACTGCTCATAACAGCAAAAAGAGGAAACAACCCAAATGTCCACCAATTAATGAATGAACAAAAAGCAGTATAGTCACACAATGGAATAGTATTCAGCCATAAAAAGGGTGGAGGGCTGATTATGCTACAGCATGAATGAACCTTGATAACTTTATGTTAAGTGAAAGAAAGTGAAGTCACTCAGTCGTGTCCGACTCTTTGCGACCCCATGGACTGTAGCCTATCAAGCTCCTCCGTCCATGGAATTCTCCAGGCAAGAGTACCGGAGTGGATTGCCATTTCCTTCTCCAGGGGATCTTCCTGGCCCAGGAATCGAACCCAGGTCTCCCGCATTGCAGGCAGACGCTTTACCGTCTGAGCCACCAGGGACAGAGACAAATGCATTTATATGAAATGTCCAGAATTCACAAATCCATAGAGACAGCAAGTAGATCAGTGGTTGGCTAGGGCTAGGGAAATCAGGGAATAGGGAGTAACTGCTAATTGATGGGGTTTTTTTCTTGAGTGTTGAAAATGTTCTGGAATTAGGTAGTGGTGATGGTTGCATAACTTTGTGAATATACCAGAAATCACTAAATCACAATCTTTAAAATGGTACATTTTTATGGTATGTGAATTACATCTCAATTTTTAAAATAATACTACTTTGTAAAAAGCAATGGAATGACTTCTCCCCAAAACCAGTATTTTCACTGCATGATAAATCAAAAAAATTTATGTCAAAAATGCCATAGATTTAAGTACAAGATAAAAAATGACATGGGCTTACAACAAATATGAAAAATAGAAAATATCTCTGTTACACAAAGAGCTCACAAACAAACTGATAAGAAAAACACCAATTGGAAAAATGGGGAATGGATATGAGATAGTAATTCATATAGGTAGTAGAGACAAATATTAACAATAGCAAAAAATAGTCTCACCAATAATCAAGGAAATACTCATTACACAAGATACTATTCTCTACCCATCAATATAATAAAGATTTAAAAAAATGATTCCAGCTTTCTCATGCCCTAGCAGAGGGAGATTAAACTGGTACCCACATTTCTGAAAAGCAACTTGGCCCTGTGCCAAGAGCAGGGATAAGAGATGAGCAGGACACGTTTGCATTGAAGGAATTCAAGCTGACAGGGAGAAGCAGAGAAACAAATCAATGCAATAATCTCATAGAGGCTCAGAGATAAATAAGAGGTTACAGTAGGGGCTCAAAGAAGGGAATGGTCAGCACTTCCCTGAGCTGGAGAAAGAGGATCCAGGAAGATGGTGCAGATGACTGAGAGCTGAGCCTGAAAGACGAGCTGGAGTTACTCAGGCTGGAGGGACACCCCAGCACATCAGAATTCCTGAGCTCAGGACATGGGAGGTAGCGGTGGTGTGGTGTGGGATGGCATGAGAAGCTCACAAAGGTTAGCTCAGAGGGTCCTTGCTTGACTGGCTCACTGCATCCCAGAACTTGCTAGGGAGGGAATAAACATCAGTTGAATGAATGAATTTTTTTTTCCTTAAAAGCAGCATGGGGGACCATCATACTATTCTCCCGACCCTTGTATCTGTTTAAATTTTTATATTATAAGAAAATTGACTTTAATAACTAAAATTACTCAAGGGCACCCTGGAATTCTTCTAGAAGATCAGATGTTTTCTTCAGAAAGGGTATTCTGGTAATCGTGTAGAGGACAGATCAGAATGATACACATTTGGAAGGGAGACCTCTTGCAGAAAACTATGAGTTTAGTTTTAGGCTTACTGAGTATCAGTCTATCTATACACACACGTGCAAATACATAGGAAAAAAAAAAAAAGAACAAATTGTGACCAGTAAGTACCTCTGAGGACATAAGTAGGCTTGGAGAATGTTGGGGGAGAGGGGAAGGATATGAGTGGAAACTAGAACTTTTTACCCTCTGCACTTGTGCATTGTTTAAATTTTCTTTTTGGAGAATTTGCATTTATAGGTATTATTTGTGTAATTCAAAAATAAGTACTAAATACAAAATGGCAAGTTGAAGTTACATAAGGAGGGAAAAGCTCTGGAAAGTCATGTTGACCCAGGTGACACAGCTTCAGTGGGGGAGAGACAGAAACCCACCCCCAGAGGCTGGAAAGAGCAGGAGTGTGTACAAAGAAAGAACAAACAAATCATTTCTCCAAGAAACCTGGCTGCACTTTCAAGAGTGGTCAGCAGCTAGAGGAGGATTTAGGGACAAGGCAAAGGGTTTCTAGTTTTTAGGTGGGAGACAAATATTTAAGAAAAACCAAAGAACACAAGAGAAAAGTCGTGTTGAGCAGGATAAAGGGAGAGAGGAGGCTCAGGGAAACCCACTGGAACTGTAAGAGAGAAATGAATCAATTATCCAGCAAGAAAATCAGAGGGAAGAAGCCAATGGTAGAGATCTTCCTTGAACCAGAGAGGTTCTCTGGAGGCGACCCCCTGCAGAGGGTGAGCCCACGTGCACATGAGGACCCGCTCCGTGAGTGGAGACTCAAGGTCGCACTGCGGTGTCAGCTGACACTTAAGGAAGGAGACAAGACAAGCATCTGAGGCAAACACTCTGTGAGGAAAAGGAAAGATAACTGACGGGTAGGAGGATTAACAAAGGGCTGCAAATAAGACAATCCAAGCCTAATTTTTCTCCACAGAAAACAATTTCTACTATCCAACCAAGCAAATCTTTCAGTCCACAAACACGACTCCTTTTCTTTTGTGTTGCACTCTTCAAACTCTAAGGGGAAAAGTACTGAAGTCTCTTTCATTGTGGCAGATGTGGAGGCAAAGGTCTGACAGACCTTCTTGGTAAAGAAAGACAAAATCTCAAACACACAAAATCCACATCTTCAGCTTTTTAACAGTGGCAGTCTTGCTGTTACAAAAAGAATACAAAATATGCCCTTGGGATTGCTCTAGGCTGTATAACATTACCATACGTTTCTGATTTCCTAGTCTTGTGGCTTTGCTGTGATACATAAAACATTTTCAGCTTTTCTGTGTAATCACGCTTCTGACTTGTGAAGGACTTCCCCATGCTCAATCTACAAAGTGCTAATTTTATGGGGATGACAGGATACATACAGTGGCCTTCAGTGTTGGACAGATTTTGTATTATACACTTTGCTCCAAAGTAAGCCTCTAGCCAGGTAAAAAGAATGAGGTTACAGGCATTAGGTGTTTGGTGCAATTACCATGGGGGTGTGTGTGTGTGTGTGTGTGTGTGTTTTAGAGGGAGAGGTGAAGAGATAGAGAATATGAAGGAGGCTGCCTCAGGTACAGACCCAAGAAGCTGGATTACAGCTTTCTTTAGTGGACAAGAAGACAAGGTTTAACTGAAAACCTTAACTGGAGGATTAAGTTTCTCCACTCATCAAGTTCACAACTGACTTCAGGGTGAAGGAAAGGGCTGTGGCAAGCCCCAGCCAAACAAAACGCGACGTGAGCTTTATGGGACCGAGTCACATGCCCAGTTCCTTTTTCTCTTGCAAATACCTTCCCCATGAAGGAAAATCTAAGAGCCACCTGCCACAGGCACACACAAAAGGGAGGAAAGAGCACCGAAGGTGTTGAGTTTTAGCTGGAGAAGTTGGAGGCAAAGCGGGCAACAGATAGCAGGACCGTCTCAAACACTGAGAGCATAAGCAAGAGCTCTGCAGGTGAGCAAAGCCACACACACCCCACGGCGTGCGACATCAGGCACCACGTTTTCCATGGCTCTGATGTTTCACAAGCCCTCCCCTGACCTCAGACCCGGTAGAAACCCAGAGCCAGCTCTCCCCTCAGGACATACCTTGACTTCTCTAGGAGCTCCTGATGCTCATTCTCCCATACCTGACATACCAGTGGGCAAGGAGACCCACCAGTATTGCCCGGTTCCCTACTCCCCCTTCCAGACACTCATACACCACAGTTCCCTGCAGAAGCCCTTCCTGGCCAGCACTTGTCATCCTGCCCCACAGTCCTCCTCTCAGTCATCATATGCCCTCTCAGAGACTGACACCATCCAAGCTAGGGATCCAAGAGACATGTTAGATGCCACCCTGGTCCAACACTGTCCTTTTCCAGGTGGGCACAAGATCCTTTGAAGTCTACCCTCTACAACTCTGAAATACTTTCCACCTACCTCTTTCCCCAACTGCCATCAACCAGGTCCTTCAGGTCTTATGCTTAGATCAGAATGAGAAAAGCTTTGGTACCTCTGGTTCAACTGGATCCTCTTCCAAGACATGACTACCTTCTAACTTCCGAGGTTCCATTTGCTCAGGGCTCCAGCAGATGAAACTCAGAGGAAAAAGAGCTGTGGACATTATCATGTCAGCCAATGAGCCCTTAAAGACCCACAATCAATTGGATCAATGCTTTTAATTGTCATAATGGCTACCATAAAGAAGACTGAGTGCTGAAGAATTGATGCTTTTGAACTGTGGTGTTGGAGAAGACTCTTGAGAGTCCCTGGGACTGCAAGGAGATCAAAGCAGTCCATCCTAAAGGAAATCAATCCTGAATATTCATTGGAAGGACTGATGTTGAAGCTGAAACTCCAATACTTTGGCCACCTGATGTGAAGAGTTGACTCATTAGAAAAGACCCTGATGCTGGGAAAGATTGAGGGCAGGAGGAGAAGGGGACAGCAGAGGATGAGTTGGTTGGATGGCATCACCGACTCAACGGACATGAGTCTGAGCAAGGTCCAGGAGCTGGTGAAGGACAGGGAAGCCTGGCGTGCGGCAGTCCATGGCTTGCAAAGAGTCAGATACAACTGAGAGACTGAACAACAACCACAACAATGCCTACAACCAAATCAACCATGGTGGACAGATATGGCCAAGAGAACAAAGAAATATGAAGTTACTGGAAATGTCCAAAGCTCCATATCTAAATAGCAAACCATTTCTAGAACAAATACAGACTTCATTACTATTAAAATACTCTGGCTTCACCTCATCTCAACAGAAACAAGACTAAGCCTTGCTATTGTTAGGGGAAGCACATTGATTGAAACAGCCCACCCTGGCCAGGCACCATAGTAACCATTTGCATGAGTTGTTTTACGATAGGGGATCCTGATAAGGAATACGGAACTAATAAGCCACCAAAAACCGGAAGAGTTTGGGAAGAGTCGAAAGGAGACACTGCGTGTCCATCCACTCCCCAGAATCCCTCTCGCTAGCATCCATCTTGGCTGAGCGATGCGTGTGCCACCAGGAAAGACTCTGAATTAGAAAGATTGGCCACAAAGAACTAAATAGACATTTCTCCAAAGAAGACATACAGATGGCTAACAAACACATGAAAAGATGCTCAACATCACTCATTATCAGAGAAATGCAAATCAAAACCACTATGAGGTACCATTTCACACCAGTCAGAATGGCTGCGATCCAAAAGTCTACAAATAATAAATGCTGGAGAGGGTGTGGAGAAAAGGGAACCCTCTTACACTGTTGGTGGGAATGCAAACTAGTACAGCCACTATGGAGAACAGTGTGGAGATTCCTTAAAAAACTGGAAATAGAACTGCCTTATGATCCAGCAATCCCACTGCTGGGCATACACACTGAGGAAACCAGAAGGGAAAGAGACACGTGTACCCCAATGTTCATCGCAGCACTGTTTATAATAGCCAGGACATGGAAGCAACCTAGATGTCCATCAGCAGAGGAATGGATAAGAAAGCTGTGGTACATATACACAATGGAGTATTACTCAGCCATTAAAAAGAATACATTTGAATCAGTTCTAATGAGGTGGATGAAACTGGAGCCTATTATACAGAGTGAAGTAAGCCAGAAGGAAAAACATAAATACAGTATACTAACGCATATATATGGAATTTAGAAAGATGGAAACAATAACCCTGTGTACGAGACAGCAAAAAGACACTGATGTATAGAATAGTCTTATGGACTCTGTGGGAGAGGGAGAGGGTGGGAAGATTCTGGAGAATGACATTGAAACATGTAAAAAAACTCATGTAAGAAATGAGTTGCCAGTCCAGGTTCGATACACGATACTGGATGCTTGGGGCTAGTGCACTGGGACGACCCAGAGGGATGGTATGGGGAGGGAGGAGGGAAGAGGGTTCAGGATGGGGAACACATGTATACCTGTGGCGGATTCATTTTGATATTTGGCAAAACTAACACAATTATGTAAAGTTTAAAAATAAAATAAAATTTAAAAAAAAAAAGAAAGAAAGATTGGCCAAAGACCACCCGGAAACTAATCCCATCACCATAAAACCTGACATTGTGAGCCACGTGGCAGAGCAGTTCTCCTGGGTTCCCTTACCCTACTGCTCTCCACCCGGGTGCCCTTCCCAATAAAATCTCTTGCTTTGTCAGGACATGTGTCTCCTCTGACAATTCTTTTCCAAGTGTTAGACAAGAGCCTGCTCTTGGGGCCCTGTAGGGGGGCCTCCCCCTTCCTACAACACTATCACCTTCCTGTGAACCAAAGCCAGTAATACATAATGAAATGATATTTTAAATGTGCCAATTTCTAGAAATGTAATAGCAACCAACTTTGAGCAAAACTGTAAAACAAGCTTCCTGGACAAGGTCAAAGCTTCAAAATGAGAATATCAATTTCCAAAAAGATATCTTCCTGGGCCAGATCTAAGGAAGAAAACAAGCAACTGAACATACCAGGAAACGACCTAAAGATCCTCTGAAAGCAAATCAAGTCGATGCAGCTCGGAGGTACAAAAGCCAGCCTCAAAAATGTGATTCTCATGACACCCCAAAGATAGAACACCCAGGCCAGTACTGATAAACACCCCAGGAAAAGAGGAGCAGTGATCAAGAGAAGGATTCTGAGCAGTCCCTGTTTCTGTGTAGTACCTACAGAAGGATCTATAGCTCAGAAAAGAACTAGTCTCAGGCTAAAATACTCATCAGTTCATCAAAAGCTCATACTTAAAAAGAGGGATCAATAAAACCATAATTATTGAGCATCTGCTATTAAAAAGGCAGTAATACCAAAGTAATGCCATCAGGCTGTCCTCTAAAGGTGAAATGTTTAGTTAGCAACCAGTTGTTTAATTAGCACAATTTCAAGCAAAAAGGGCTGACAAATTCTTTCTCTGCATCAGCCTCATTAACTTTCTGGCTCTGCTCATTTACAAACAAAGTCAGGATGAATTTCACAGACCCAAGTTTACACCAAAAACTTGACTTAATGAAATGTAAATGAAAAAGTTATTATCTTCTATGATTTAGAAAGCAAAAATTTAAGAAGCATCTCAATACAAAAAGTCAAATACAAGAACAGGTGTAAAACAGTCAAATTAAAAGGAAGTCATCAAACAATGGAGTCCTGGACCTCAAATCAAAGGAAAAGCAAATCTAATAGACCAAAAGTCAGAACACCAAAAAAAAAATGATCAATTAAGAACCAAATCTTCACATCTAAAAGAGAAGAAAAACTTGGATTAACCAAACCACTAAAGTGGTTTCTAAAATCTATGCTTCCTGACAAAATCATGTAAGCCCTGGATTGATCATATGGCAGTCAATATCAAATAGCTACTGACCTACTTCCATATATATGACAAAGTTTTCTTGGTATACCAAAAAAACCTCTTACTTGAAATTTCACCATTTTAAAGTAATTCATACTCTATTTGGTTCACCACAATGTTTGCTTGGCAACTACAAAGGAATTTAGGCTGCTAATGGTACTTGGTTTTTCTGGAAAGAAAAAAAAAAATGGGCAAATACACATGTTTTAAATTATTTACTTCATTTTAACTCCCAGGTAGAAAGGAACAGAAGCGGTCACAAAGACTGTGTCTGGAAATGACCCAAAGGTTCTACCTTGCCAACTTGATACTTCTTTCACCTTTGAAAACCTGGCTTTCTTTCTATAGCAAGTCAGTCTGCATTAGCCTTCAGTTTGGAGCAAAACCGTCAGACAGAGACCCTGAGAGTGAAGACAGCTGAACAGTGTGCCTGGATCCTGATGTTAGCAGGCTGCCTCAGGGTCCCCCTCGGACAGCAGCATTTGGTCACCAACCATGCGCATTTCAGAGAAATATTTTGGAGGGGAGGAAAGAAAAGGAACTGAAATCTTTTGCAAATAACATCTACTCTCAACCCTGACCTGACATTAATCCACTTTGATCTTTGAATTAGAGGGAGAGAAAAAGAGACAATAACGAAGACTAATGCAATATAGAACATTGGTTAAAGGTTGTGGAGTCAAAGAGACCTGAGTTCGAGTCCCAGCCCTTTCCTCTTCCCTTTAACCAGCTTTTTACACCTTGGCCAATATGCTTAATCATCATGAACCTTTGTCTTCTCATCTGTAAAACAGAGTTAATAATACCCTACTGGTAGTTGGGAAGACTTTTTTTTTTAAAGATGAGTATGTAGAGCTCTTAGCATGCTGCCTGCCACAGGGCAAGTAGTCAACATACAGCAGCTGAAGAAAGAAGAGGGGAAGGGGATGAGAGGAGGGAAAGGGAAGGGAGCAGAGGGGAGGACGGGGGGAAAAGCCTTCAGGGTTCAAAGAACAGCCTACACTTACTCAGGACAGCACCTTAAATTCTTTATAATCAATGTCAAAATATTTCCTGGTGACCTACTACATAATCAGCACTGTGCTTCATTCAGAAATGAATGTGTCGCCATCCTCCTCCTCTCATGCTGTCTACAGTCCAGCTCAGGAAACAGAAATCACACGTGTGAAATATATGAAAAATAACCCACATTGTACTAAGTCATTAAATATTCCACATGTAATAAAGCAAGAACTGCGGTCATTTGTAGAAGGGGGCCAGTGAGTGCTGGCTTGTGGCGAAGGGTCCGGGAGACACACAGAGAGACAGACACAGACGTGAGTGGACTTATAGGTGAAGGAGGGGTCATGTCCGGCAAAGAAAGTCACGTGTCCCAGGCCAAGTTTCGCCCTGAAACTTCAAGCAGGGAGTCACGGTGCGGACAGGAAAAAAGCCGTGAGCACAAGAGCCATTCAAAGCAAAAATGAACAGGACTTTGGAACTGAATATGAAAAATAAAAGAGAGAGGTCTGCCTGTGTGTCTCTTGTGGATTTCTCACTCCCGTTTGAGGCCAAGTGTGCTCATGTCCACCTTTCTGGTATTTCTTAGGAGGAAGCAAAAGCACACTCTTCTGTTTCCCCAGATGGCAGCTGGTGTTGCCTTTGTCGATAACCAGGCTGTACAGGGCAGGGTTTCCAAGTGGAGGCTCGGCTGGGCCTGTATCCCAGCTCTGCCACTCACTAGCTGTGAGGCCTCAGGCAAGCAAACTAACTTTCCAGGTCTTGGTTTCCTTATCTGTAAAAGAGGGGTTAACCATGACGTGCCTCTCACAAATTGTTGAGAGGATAAGGAATCCAAGCATTTAATAGATTCCTTAATTGAGAGGCACTTGTAACAGGGCCTGGCACACAGGCACAAACCCTGTGTTCAGTAATCATCATTACTATTGCTGTATCTATTACCTTTAATCTTCTGCTAGAATATAGCCACAGAAAGCATAAAGAATCATCTCACACATGACTGAGGAGGAGGTACTAAGGGGAAATCCAACTTGGAATTGCAAGTTCGCCCAAAACTAACACTGATGGTGAAACCTCAATGCAAAACCCAGACAATCCAGTGGCTCCCATACCTGGCTTGGTGAATGGCCTCCATCCACTCTTTACCATCCTGCTCCTCCTCACAGCGCAGCTCTAGTGGCTTCTGACCTTCGTGGCCAAAAAGAACAGTAAAGTAATACTGGAAAGAAAAACAAACAAAGTTGTCTTTTATTTTTGAGGCATAATAGCATAATAAGACAATACTTCCCTACAAAGAGTATATGCTTATAAAACACATCAGCATTATGTAAATCATATTTCAAAATTTAATAACATTCCCAGTCCACTTGGCAATGACTTTGCACCTGGAAGATACCATAAATTGCATCTTAATACCCCTCAGTAAGAGTCAACTTACAATGCCTCACATACAGAAAAGATATTTGGTAAAATTCTATACAAACACATGATTAAAATTCTTTGCAAACTCAAAAGTGAAATTTCTGAACCTAATAAGGGATTTCTACCAAAAACTTACTACAAATATTTCACCTAATGGTAAATTATTATAAGCAGCCCTTCTAAAATCAAGAATAAGAAAAACTGCAATTATCACCACTTCTAATTACCAATTCTGTCTGGAGGGCAACATAGAAAAATTAAGAAAAAAAGAAATGGAAAGCAAGGGGGGAAATCATTTTGCACAGATGATGTAAGTGTCTATACTAAAAATCCATTGACACACTATTAAAATAAGAGCATCCTTCAAAATTATTGGATGCAAAAATCAATATACAAAATGTATTGCACTTTGGTACAATATCAACAAATAAGTAACTTAATTTTGAAAACACAGCATTTTCAATAGCAAAGAAACATAAACAGTTGAAGGACCTAAGAAAATAAGTTTATCACCTCTAAAGAACAAATTAATCTGTAATTTCAATATATTCTAATAAAATTACCAACAGGTTTTCTTTGGGTGGAATTTGACAAAGTGAACCTAGAATCTGAGCCAGGGACGGGGAAGATGTCACTTTAAATCAGTCTATTTGAAGCTAGATGTATTAATTACCAAGCTCAGACTGTCTGGGAAGGAAATATGACTGGAGAACTTTTTATTATATGAGAATGATCAGAAAATACACTGGGCCTGCCCACAGTTTCCTCCTGGGGCCTGAAAATGACCAGTCCCACGCAGCTGCTCTGAGATTAAAAACCAAAGATAAAACCCAAGTTCTTTCTGTTGTCCCACCTTACCAGCCCCTGCAAACTTCTCTTTATTCAGTATGATCATTACACGCTCATTTTCTTCAAACAAATTAAAAATACTCAGGACAAAAGCTTTTAATCCATAATAACGCTGAATCACTATTTTTTACACTTGAAACCATATAATATTATAAATCATTTATACTATAATATAAAAAATCCTTCAGGACAACAATCCTAGAGATAAATTCTTAAAAACCCTAGAATTTTCAGCACAATTTTACAAAAAAGGCAAAAACTGGCCAAGAGACTTCTCGTGTTACCTGGGGATAAATCATCAGAAGCCTTGCCTGTGAGAGAATCCACTGCACTACCCTACGGACAGGCCTGAGCCCATAAATGACAAGCTGTCTTTAATTCTTAAACCTCTTGTCTAGCCAGAGGACTAAATGCTATGAACTAGGGGGAAATAACCCGATGAAAAGGCCACTGAGAAGGGGAAGAATTGAGTTTAGCACTGTACTCAATAAAGCTCCAGTTAAACTTGAGAGGAAAGGAGTTGCAAGTCAACAAAATAACAAATCAGTGGTTTAAGGGCAATCCTATAAGCGATGGCATTTCAGCAACAGCTGGCTACCATCCAAGGCCAGATGCCCAGTCCGGGAAGAGGAAACACTTAATGAACCTGTTATTGAAATGCTGCAACCAGAACCTCAACAGCAGCTGCTGCGTGGGAACCCAATTAAAAGCCACCTTTAAAAGACAGCAAGGTAATTATATTAGCAGAACTACATCCAAAGGTTAGACTGTGTCTCAGGCATGCCAATGATGGAGTTTTGAGAGTACAGGTTACATTTCCAGGAGTTCACTTAACAAATTCAGCTCGACCACAGATAATCAAAACACTGTCTCTGCATCAGATCAGATCAGTCACTCAGTCGTGTCTGACTCTTTGCGACCCCATGAATCGCAGCACGCCAGGCCTCCCTGTCCATCACCAACTCCCGGAGTTCACTGAGACTCACGTCCATTGAGTCAGTAATGCTGTCCAGCCACCTCATCCTCTGTCGTCCCCTTCTCCTCCTGCCCTCAATCCCTCCCAGCATCAGAGTCTTTTCCAATGAGTCAACTCTTCGCATGAGGTGGCCAAAGTACTGGATATACCTGCAAATTATTCAGGCTAAGCTATTCATCAAAAAGCCTTCTTTGTGTGTTCTGGTCTCGCTCTGATATGAACTCAGTTTATCATGGACAAAACATACACCTGAGCCCCAAATGACCTGAGAGAGCTTGGAGCACAAGTGGCAGCAGTCACACACTTCGGCATCTGACGACCAAGGCAGAGCTAAAATAAATGCCAGACCTGTCAGCACCAGCAAGGACCACCCCCCAGTGTCTGATAGACACGCATGCAGTCTCAAGGACAGGGAGCCCCGCTTACTGAGATACAATCTTAGGGAGGCACAGAAGAAAGAATGGATCACTTTTTACTTAAATTGAAGAAAGTAGGGAAAACCACTAGACCTTTCAGGTATGACCTAAATCAAATCCCTAATGATTATACAGTGGAAGTGAGAAATAGATTTAAGGGACCAGATCTGATAAACAGAGTGCATGATGAACTATGGACGGAGGTTTGTGACATTGTATAGGAGACAGTGAGCAAGACCATCCCCAAGAAAAAGAAATGCAAAAAAGCAAAATGGTTGTCTGATGAGGCCTTACAAATAGCTGTGAAAAGAAGAAAAGTGAAAAGCAAAGAAGAAAAGGAAAGATATACCCATTTGAATGCAGAGTTCCAAAGAATAGCAGGGAGAGATAAGAAAGCCTTCCTCAGTGATCAGTGCAAAGAAATAGAGGAAAACAAGAGAATGGGAAAGACTAGAGATTTCTTCAAGAAAATTAGAGATACCAAGGGAACATTTCACGCAAAGATGGCCACAATAAAGGACAGAAATGGTATGGACCTAACAGAAGCAGAGGATATTAAGAAGAGGTGGCAAGAATACACAGAAGAACTATACAAAAAAGATCTTCATGACCCAGATAATCACAATGGTGTGATCACTCACCTAGAGCCAGACATCCTGGAATGTGAAGTCAAGTGGGCCTTAGGAAGCATCACTACAAACAAAGCTAGTGGAGGTGATGGAATTCCAGTTGAGCTATTTCAAATCCTCAAAGATGATGTTGTGAAGGAGCTGCACTCAATATGCCAGCAAATTTGGAAAACTCAGCAGTGGCCACAGGACTGGAAAAAATCAGTTTTCATTCCAATCCCAAAGAAAGGCAATGCCAAAGAATGCTCAAATTACCACACAATTGCACTCATCTCACACGTTAGTAAAGTAATGCTCAAAATTCTCCAAGCCAGGCTTCAATAATACGTGAACCGTGAACTTCCAGATGTTCAATCTGGTTTTAGAAAAGACAGAGGAACCAGAAATCAAATTGCCAACATCCACTGGATCATCAAAAAAGCAAGAGAGCTCCAGAAGAACATCTATTTCTGCATTATTGACTATGCCAAACCCTTTGACTGTGTGGATCACAACAAACTGTGGAAAATTATGAAAGAGATGGGAATACCAGACCACCTGATCTGCCTCCTGAGAAACCTGTATGCAGGTCAAGAAGCAACAGTTAGAACTGGACATGGAACAACAGACTGGTTCAAATTGGAAAAGGAGTACGTCAAGGCTGTATATTGTCACCCTGCTTATTTAACTTATATTCAGAGTACATCATGTGAAATGCTGGGCTGGAAGAAGCACAAGCTGGAATCAAGATTGCCAGGAGAAATATCAATAACCTCAGATATACAGATAACACAGAAAGTGTTTATCTGAGGTTGTATTATCAGATATGCAATATCAATAACTTCAGATATGCAGAAAGTGAAGAAGAACAAAACAGCCTCTTGATGAAAGTGAAAGAGGAGAGTGAAAAAGTTGGCTTGAAGCTCATCATTCAGAAAACTAAGATCATGGCATCCAGTCCCATCACTTCATGGCAAATAGATGGGGAAACAATGGAAACAGTGAGAGAGTTTATTTTGGGGGGCTCCAAAATCACTGCAGATGGGGACTGCAGCCATGGAATTAAAAGACCCTTACTCCTTGGAAGAAAAGTTATGTCCAACCTAGAAAGCATATTAAAAAGCAGAGATATTACTTTGCCAACAAAGGTCCGTCTAGTCAAGGCTATGGTTTTTCCAGCAGTCATGTATGGATGTGAGAGCTGAACTATAAAGAAAGCTGAGCGCCGAAGAATTGATGCTTTTGAACTGTGGTGTTGGAGAAGACTCTTGAGAGTCCCTTGGACAGCAAGCATATCCAATCAGTCCATCCTAAAAGAAATCAGTCCTGAATATTCATTGGAAAGACTGATGTTGAACCTGAAACTCCAATACTTTGGCCATCTGATGCAAAGAGCTGACTCATTAGAAAAGACCCTGATGCTGGGAAAGATTGAAGGCAGGAGGAGTATGGGATGACAGAGGATGAGACGGTTGGATGGCATCACCAACTCAGTGGGCATGAGTTTGAGTAAACTCCGGGAGCTGGTGATGAACAGGGAGGCCTGGTGTGCTGCAGTCCATGGGGTTGCAAAGAGTTGGACACGACTGAGTGACTGAACTGAACTGAACTTTTTACATGATTGGAGCAAACTAAATTTACTACTCTCAGCAGCTTCTTTTTTCTCCACTTATTAAGTATGGAGGGGGTCTTAATGAAAAAGTTGGCTCAAATTTTGGAAAAAAAAATGTTTGCACATCTAAGTGTAGTGAGGATAAATCTATTAATACAACCCTGTTCACAGTCTTATGCAGCTCCCTCCTGGCCAAACAAGATGACCAGAATTCTCTTCCTTAAAGATAAACCTGAGCTTTCATATGTCCTTA